>NW_026705237.1:325643-651286 GCF_029867415.1 Vicia villosa
AATTAAAATTTGAAAAGATGATTATGTTATGAAATCCAAATACCTTGGTTGGAACATTGTATGGGCTTGAGTTGTGGCTCTCTACAATAGGGATAATACTAGTAGCCTTTAAGGGTGATTCGTCAGAAGATACCTTATCACTTGATGAAGTAAGCTTCGAAGTCCCAGATCCCTTTTCTTTGGTTAAAGGGGTGGCAGTTTTCTGTCTTTTCTTCGTTGCTTTTCTAGTACGAGGAGGAGATTTATCTTCGTCATCTGAAGCAGCTGTCTAAGGAATTTTTCGCTTCGAAGGTGCTGGAGGCTTCGAGCTCTGAAGATGCATATTAAACTAAGTGAGTAATATTCAGAAAAATTGCACAAAATCACTCCCACTTGTCTTGGTGCTCCTCGAAGCTCCAGAATCCTTCTGTGCAGGGGTCTCCTTGATACTTTTCTTTCGAGTAACGGCTGTGAACAAAATTGGAATCAGTATTTCAGTGAAGAAGAAAAAGTTAGTCGAAGGATTGTCTAAACCCCAACCTTCATGTTTTGGAGTCAAGACGCAAACATGCTCAAGACCTATATGAAGATGCCCTTCGAAAGTATCTAGGGTATGCTTAGTCGGGACCACTCGTTCAGCGCATTTTTTAGATTGTTCCTGAAGGATTTTAATGGCATTCCCACACACAAACCAGTCTGGAAAAGGGGGGCTTAAAGCCACACAAAAATCAGCACTAGGTAGTGGAGGAAATTTTGGAGGATTAAGTTCAAAAGCCACTTCATAACGTAGTTCAGGTCGAACAGACGTGGGCAATTTCAACTTATCCAGTTTAGCAGAAAACTTTTCACGTAAAATGACCGCAGCCTCACGAACGGTCCGACTAAGATCATTAGGCCTGTAGATAGTTTCAAAGAATTTTTGAAATTCTTGGATTTCTTTAATGTGAGTCGAAGTACCTTTATGGAAGTTCGCCTGCACATCAGCAAAAGCTTCAGTTAGTTCTTGAGTAAGGCTCTCAGCATCGAAGATTTGTGTAGTATAGTAATCTGTCCACCATTGATGAAAATCTATGGTAGAATAAAATGCAGGTTCGAAAGAGACGGGAGACAGAGTGGTGATGCCAACATATTTGGAGATTTTTGACTCGTATTCATCTTCAGCTAAATGCAGAGTGTGTAGGCACATGTGATTCCTTTTGTCATACAAGCATTTTGGTTTGAATTGAACCAACCCAAATTGTCTCGAAACCAGATTTGGTTGATAACAAAGAAGACAGCAGTGACTTTTTGAAGATCGAAGTCGGTGGTATAACAGCTTAGGAGTAAGGAAAGCCTCCCAAATGACCATGGATTCGGCTTGTTGGTCGGAAGAAGTTGCTGGAAATTCTCGAGTAAACCATTCAGGACCTACCTTCCTTTTTACAATAGGAGCCATGGACGGGCTAAACTGGTAACGTTTAGCGAACAACATCACACACGCTAAGAAGGTTTCATGAAGTTTTCCCGTTTCTATTTTGGAGTTAGGTAAGCTAATCTGGTTCCTTCCACTGTTCTATTCTTTATAGCTGTATCTTCTTCATCCACAACACTTTTGTATGGGAGGTGAGCCTCAGAAGTGGTATTAAGCCATAATTGCAACAACCAGAAAGGACCAGCAAAAAGAAGGGATCCTGTCTTATAGTTTTTGACGAGATCTGTTTCTTCACCAAGGTTCTCGTAGAGAAATCCTAAAATTAACTGGCTTAAGTTTAGCTTTTTCCTGGCATTTATCTGGTTAGCCATACATAGATATCTCTTTTCTACTTGGATAGACCTAGAACAAAAGACACATCTCGAAAGCCATAGTTCTAGAAATGCAATGTGTTCTTCATCAGTAACTTCCGTAGTCGTTTGAACATGGTACCTTTGAATGAAAGTAGTGTAGGTGACTGTTGCCTCATTGAACTGGATGGTATCAGTATCCATGAAGTTGGGGTCGAAGAGTTTCCCAGTTGGTCGAAGCCCGGTAATGGCAGCTATATCGAAAAGAGTAGGAGTGATCATTCCGCAAGGAAGGTGGAAAGTATTGTGAGAAGCATCCCAGAAATGTACTGATGCTACTAGCATGGTTTGGTTATACTCTAAACCTATTTTAGATAACTGAATTAGGTCATAAATCCCTAATTCTTTCCAAAATGAAGCCTTTTGCTTTTCCACTTTAGCTAGCCAAGCGTAATATAATTCAGGATCTTTTGCTAAAGGGATTGACCTAAAGACTTTCACGAAATTGGTTACATAGTTTAACCTAATTTTCTCTAAGACCGAAGAAGTTTCAGTCGAGGTTTCTTCCGCATTGTCAGGATCAGCTAAGATTGGATGACCATCTTCATCTATCTTATTCTTGCTAACTAAAGGTCTAGTTTTATAATAAGCAGGAAACAATTTACTAAAAGAGGGGTTATTTCCTCCCGGTAAAGGACCCATGAAAGCGTGAGTTTTTCCAGAAAGTTCAAAAGGGATGATTACCTGAGAAGCGTAGATAGAGCGCGCCTCTGCAGCATTTGGGTCTAGAATGTGTTCTTGATTCCCTATCTGTGTAGGATTTTGAAGTGTTTGAATAGGTTGAAGAGCATTTGAAGAAGACGCCATGAGTAAATTTGATTTAAGAAATGGGTTAAACGAGACCAAAGAGGATTTTCTTTTCTGTGATGAACGTAGGAGAATAGAAGTGAAAGTTATGTGAGGGTAGAAGTTCAAGTATTTACAGGTTTAACGGAAACCCTTTCAAATCTTTTGGGTAAAAGTCAAAAGACACGCGGCGGGCGTTGATTTAATCCAACGGCGGTCGAACAGTTGTTAGCCTTACTCCTAATATATAGGAGTAATAATCATGAAGTAATGAAAGAACGTGAGAATGTAAGTTCTGAGAAGACATCTTTGAAAATGACAAGACGTTTTGAAAGTGGAGTCATAAATGATTATGACGTTAGTCAGTTGTCTTGGAACTCTAAAAAGTGAGTAAAACGAAATCTCGTCATAACAAAAAACGCCTATTTCTCTGGTTTTCGAAACAGGCATTTATTGGGGGAAATTTGTTGGCTGGAGATTTCGTTTAGAGGAAATATTCTTTGAAGGATTAGAATTCGAAGAAAGATGGCTACTGATGGCCATGTTTCGAGGATGTTGTTTGAGTTGGAGTGAAGATGGTTAGAATCGGAGCTAATTCCAAGTGAATTATCTTTAAGACTTAAACGTTTTGCGAAATACGAAGGGTACTGAAGCTTAACGTGTTTTCGTGATATTCTCGGTTCTGATCACGTTGCCACGCGTCGAAAGAGGATTCAGGCGGGAGGATTTGAATTTCGAAGTAGTCTGTGTAACCGAACAAGGACAGATGGCATCCCAGGGATTCTTGTGAGCAACGTGGCATCAGATTAGTGTAGGACCGTTAGGGTCGAAATTAGTATAACCACCTCTATGCAATATGCATGTGAATCCCACCCGTTATCAATTCCGGTCATGCCGATTGTCTTTCCTCTATAGACTAGATAACCACCTCAAAAAGCCTCATTCCGCGTTATGCTTTCAAATCTCATCCGGCGTTATATTTGGGACAAGTAAATAACCTTCACGAGCCTTCTTTAATTTTCAAAAACAAACAGCATCCGCTTAGCGGGTTGTGTCCGCTTAGCGGACATGCGATTTTGCAGAAAAAAACCAGAAAATACAGCACTGCGAAATCACACACCCACCACTCAAAATCACTTCCAGGCATCAATAAATATAAAATACAACCAGTATTAATCATTATTGAACAACATATATCATCAAAATCATGTTTAATCATGTAAATCCATATAAAATAGCATAGAAATTAGGGTTCATACATTTTCATGGAATTTGAAAATATTGAAGAGATTCACACAAACACATACATTACCCAATCTTATATTCTACAAGAATTTGGATTCTAACCCTTACCTCTAACTCTTAAATCCACCTTCTTGATGAAATCTACCAATCCCCTCTTTGTTCTCCTCTTGTCTCTTTTCTCTTCTTTTCTTTCTATCTTTCTATCTTCTAATTTTAGGTTAAGTCATAAATTTCCTTCTAACTCTTATTATCTCATTGGGCATAACCCACTCAATATTCTTTCTCACTCAACTAAGCCCATTTAGCTAATTTCTAATAAAATTCTACCATTAATTAATTAGCTAAATGACATATTACCACACAATTAAATAATTATCACTCAAACAATTATTAATTAAAACACACAAAAAATTATCAAGTATCAATTAGTCCTAATTAAATAAAATCTAACAAAAATAGGATGTTACAACTCTTCCCCACTTAAAAGATTTTTGGCCTAAAAAATTACCTCAAACAAACAACTCCGGATATGATTCTGTCATCTTATCCTCGAGTTCCCAAGTGATATTGCCATCGGCCACTCCACCCCATATCACTTTCACCAAGGAAATCTCATTACCACGAAGCTTCTTCACCTCTCGATCTTCCATTTGCATAGGTGATGTATCAACCGTTAAATTATCTCTCACTTGAACATCATCTAATTGAACAGCATGCGATGGATCCGCAATGTACCTCCTCAATTGAGACACATGGAACACATCGTGAAGATTATAAAGAGACGGTGGCAATACAATCCGATATGCCACTTCACCTACCCTCTCCGAAATCTTATAAGGACCAATGAAATGCGGCGTCAACTTATGCGACTTTAATGCTCTACCAACACCCGTTACTGGCGTAACTCGAAGAAACACATGTTCATCCTTCTCAAAATCAAGAGCCTTCCTCCTCTTATCATGGTAACTCTTTTGAAGACTTTGAGAAGCCTTCATCTTCTCTTGAATCGTCTTAATCTTATCCGTAGTCTCTTGAATCAACTCAGGTCCAACCACAACACTCTCTCTCAATTCATACCAACACAAAGGAGTTCTACACCTTCACCATAAAGAGCTTCAAAAGGTGCCATTCCAATACTAGAATAGAAAATGTTGTTATAAGTGAACTCAATCAAAGGTAAGAAACTATTCCAATTTCCTCCTTGTTCTAAAACACAAGACCTTAAAAGATCTTCAAGCGACTGAATAGTCCTCTCCGATTGACCATCAGTTTGCGGATGATATGCCGAACTCAAACGCAACTTCGTACCCAAATCACTTTGCAAACCTTCCCAAAATCTCAAAGTAAACCTTGGATCTCTATCTAAAACAATACTTGACGGAATACCATGCAAACACACAATCTTCTCGATGTATAACTTAGCAAGTCTTTCCATCGAATAATCTATCCTCATCGGAATAAAATGAGCATATTTTGTCAATCTATCCACAATGACCCAAATTGCCTCACAATTATTCGATGTTCTCGGCAAACCTGAAATAAAATCCATAGAGATACTATCCCACTTCCACTCTGGAATAGATAACGGTTGCATCAAACCATACGGCTTTTGATGTTCAATCTTTGACTTTTGATAAGCCAAACATGAATACACAAATTCCGCTATATCCTTCTTCATACCTTGCCACCAAAACATTTTCCTCAAATCTAGATACATTTTAGTAGCACCACGATGAATACTCAAACCACTTCTATGCCCTTCCTCAAGAATCCTTTTTCTCAAATCCATAACATCCGGAATACAAACTCGATCACAACATCTCATAACACCATTCTCGTCAATTTGAAGATCACCACCTTTACCTTAATTAATCAATGACATAATGTCAACCAATTTCAAATCCGATCTCTGACCTTCTCTAATTTCATCAAGAATACCACTCGTGAGCTTTAACATACCAAGCTTAACACACGAAGACGTCACTTCACAAACCAAACTCAAATCTCTAAATTGTTCCAAAAATTCCAATTCTTGAATCATTAACATAGACATATGCAATGACTTCCGACTCAATGCATCAGCTACAACATTTGCTTTTCCAGGATGGTAATTCAAACCAAACTCATAATCTTTCAAGAATTCCAACCATCTTCGTTGCCTCATATTCAACTCTTTTTGATCAAACAAATACTTCAAACTTTTGTGATCACTAAAAACGTCAATTCTTGATCCAAACAAATAATGCCTCCAAAGTTTCAAAACAAACACAATGGAGGCCAACTCTAAATCATGCGTCGGATGATTCCTCTCATGAACTTTAAGTTGCCTTCAAGCGTAAGCTACAACTTGCCCTTTTTGCATCAAAACACCTCCCAAACCCAACAATGAAGCATCACAATACACAACAAATGGTTCAAACGGATCCGGAAAAATTAAAATAGGAGCAGAAGTCAATCTTCTCTTAAGCTCTTGAAAATTCGCCTCACATTGTAAATTCCAAATAAAAGCTTGACCCTTCCTAGTCAATAATGTCAACGGAAAAGATAACTTAGAAAATCCTTTAATGAACTTCCTATAATAACCAGCCAAACCAAGAAAACATCTAATCTCAGAAACAAACTTAGGAGCTTCCCATTGAGATATAGCCTCAATCTTCGCAGGATCAACTGAAATACCTCCACTAGAGATCACATATCCAAGGAAACTAACTTCACTCAACCAAAATTCACACTTAGAAAGCTTAGCAAACAACTTCTTCTATTACAACACCGATAACACAATTCTCAAATGCTCAGCATGATCTTCTTTACTCTTAGAATAAATCAAAATATCATCCATGAACACAACCACAAACTGATCAAGATAATCATGAAAAATCCTAGTGACCATACTTTGTTCTAAAAGCAGTCTTCTGAATATCCTCTGCTTTCACACGAATCTGATGATATCAAGACCTCAAATCAATCTTGCTAAATACACAAGCTCCAACCAATTGATCCATAAAATCATAAATCCTCGGAAGTGGATACTTGTTCTTAATCGTCACTTTATTCAATTGCCTATAATCAACACATAGCCTCATAGAACCTTCCTTTTTCTTAACCAACAAAACAGGTGCACCCCAAAATGATACACTAGGATGAATAAACTTCTTCTCCAACAAATCTTCAAGTTGACTCTTCAACTCTTTTAACTCAGAAGCAGATATCCTATATAGAGCCATCGATACGGGACTAGTTCCAGGAACTAAATCAATCGAAAACTCAACTTCATGTTCCGGCGGTAAATCACTTACATCTTCAGGAAATACCTCCGCAAAATCACAAACTATTGGCAGTTCCTCAATTGTTCTCTTCTCATGGACAAATAAGGTTGAATAGATTCATTAACTTGCTTAGCAGATAAAAACAAATCTTCCTTAACACCAATCTCAGGAAAAATAACCTTCTTATCAAAACAGTTGATATACACATGATTAAATTCCAACCAATTCATACCCAAAATCACATCAAGCTGCTCTAATGGAAGACAAACTAAATCAATTCCAAAATCTCTAACAAAGATACTCAGCGGACAATTCAAATACACATAAGAAGTAGAAACAAAACCCATAGCAGGTGTATCAATAACCATACTTCTACGCATATCAGATAACACAAGATTCAATCTCTTAGCACAATCCAAAGAAATGAAAGAATGTGTCGCACTGGTATCAATAATAGCAATCAAAGGTGTACCATTAATAAAGCACGTACCTTGGATTAGCCTATCATTGGTAGAATCCTCCACACCAGACAATGCAAACACTTTCCCTTTCGCTTGCTCCTTCTTCGTCTTATCACACTTGGTACTAATGTGACCTTGCTCTCCACAATTGTAGCACATCACTTTTGAACCACCTCTACACTCGTGAGACTTGTGACCCACTTTGCTACACTTGAAACACGCCGCATCAGACTGAGGACATTCAGAAATACGATGTCCCTCAACACCACACCTATAGCACTTGACAGGAGTGTGAGATCCTCCCCCACTCGGTTTCTTTCCATTACCAGCTTTCTGCTTTCCTTTACCATCATACGGTTTCCCACAGAATTGACCTTTCTTCTCATTCATAGCCTTGAAGTGAGAAGCACTCTCCCTACTATCCTCATCATAGATCCGACTCTTGTTAACCAACTCCGTTAAACGAGTAATTTGTTGGTAACCAATCGCCTTCTTGATATCAAGCCTCAAACCATTGACAAACTTCAAACACTTAAATCTCTCCGTATTCATAGTATTGTAGTGAGGACAATACTTGATAAGCTCTTGAAATCTAGCAGCATACTCCGCCACGGTACCATTTACTTGCCTCAACTCAATGAATTCCACCTCTTTCTTTCCAAGAAAATCTTCTGGAAAATAGTTTTCCAAGAATGCATCACAAAAATGATCCCAAGTAACATGAATACCTTCCTCATCAAACCTCTGAGCCATATTGCCCCACCAATCCTCACCTTCCTTCTCTAGCATGTGAGTACAAAACTGCACTCTCTGAGCATCGGTGCAATTCATGACTCGAAAGATTTTCTCGATCGCCTTCAACCAAGCTTGAGCTTTATCCGGTTCATGCTCCCCCTCAAAGGTAGGAGGATTATTCCTATGGAACTTCCCCAAAGCACGATACTTATCATCATCACCATTCTGATTTCCAGCATTAGCTTGAGGAATTTGACCAAGAGATCCAGCCAACATCCTCAATGCATCAGCAATGGCATCATCATTCCTTCCAACAACCATCGTCCTACGACAACCAACAACCAGACAGACAAAACAGTATCGATCGTGTCAGATACACAAATTTAATACAACGGGAATAAGGATATTAACGACTACTGACTAACTGGTCAACTAGGCTCTGATACTACAAATGTAACACCCCTTTTCTAACCCCAAATACATCATACAATCACACAAAGTAATCATGCATAAGGAAAAAAGGGCGCCACATGTTGATTTCCACAAAATGAAAATCCCAAATTAACATACATACAACATCCATAATATGCAACGATCATATTGTAACACAATATAAATCTCATGCTTTCATATATTATGCATAAATGCTTGCAGAAAACAAAAAGAATTACTATCATATAAAATTCAACGAATATGTCCCATACCACATTCATCTACCAATACAAAGTAACATTAACATCCATGTTACGTAAATTCACAAATTTAGGCATACAAGACCTTTAAAACAACATATCCGAATGTTCACACATACATCCAAAATATTCAACAAAACATAAAGATAGCAATGTTCAAAACATAAGCATAAGTCAACAAAATCCCCCCAAGTGTTACATGACCAGAGCATATGACTCGCTACCTAATCAAATAACAAAACTCGGAGCTCTTCGGCTAAGCCACGAACAAGCAACTACTCGTCTGAACCTACACGTTACCAACAAAGGGCAACAATCAAACAGAAGGGTGAGAATTCAAATTATCATAGAAAATATAATAATGGGAAATACAACATAACAAGCATACATTTCAAAATTCATCACTCTTCATAAAAACATGCATTCATAAATATACATCAAAGTTAACATGTTTCATCATTAAACAACCAAATCTCATCCTTCAAGTAATTATATCTAATTACTAATTCAACAATTGCAATTCACTAATGAAATACCATCAAGTATGAAATTATCACACAAAATCCACATTATGCATCACTTATCACATAATTAATCCACGCCAATCATATTGCAAAATCACACAAACACAATTCACATCAACACGTGCGACTCAAGTGTAACTATGCAATATGCATGTGGATCCCATCCGTTATCATTTTCGGTCATGCCGATTGTCTTTCCTCTATAGACTAGATAACCATCTCAAAAAGCCTCATTTCGCGTTAAGCTTTCAAATCTCATCCGGCGTTAGATTTGGGACAACTAAATAACCTTCACGAGATTACCCAACATTGCCACTTTCAAAGACCCATGCTTATGTACCTGTGCAATAAAACAAGACTCGTGCATTTAAGACGATCTCCCTATCTCTTAAACTACACAATCACATCTTTACAAATTTGCACAACATGACATTCAATCCAATCTCAAACACCAATTAGCATTTAGCAATCAATCACACAATTCACAATTATCATATCACATATTACATCCATGAACATTGATTATAAACAATTCATCCATAACATACACATATAATTACATGTTATTCTCAATTAACATCATAATTAAATTAAACAATTACAATTCAATCCTATTCTATCATATAGAACATCACAATAGCTTCCTTACGCTTCAAACGGCGCATAAAAAGGAGTTACGAATCAAAAGATACAACATTTCAAAGTTTGGAAAAGTTTCATACAGCTATGTCCGCTTAGAGGCCATCAAGTGGGCTTATGGAAATAAAAATCCAACAACCCCACTTCAAGCGGCGATAGGCAGAAGCAAAATACAAACCGAGCTCCGCTTAGCGGGCTGGGTCTGCTTAGCGAACCTTCTTTAATTTTAAAAAACAAACAGCATCAGCTTAGCGGGCCGTGTCCGCTTAGCGGACATGCGATTTTGCAGAAAAAACCCAGAAAACACAGCACTGCGAAATCACACACCCACCATTCAAAATCACTTCCAGGCATCAATAAACATAAAATACAACCAGTATTAATCATTATTGAACAACATATACCATCAAAATCATGTTTAATCATGTAAATCCATAGAAAATAGCATAGAAATTAGGGTTCATACATTTTCATGGAATTTGAAAATATTGAAGAGATTCACACAAACACATACATTACCCAATATTAGATTCTACAAGAATTTGGATTCTAACCCTTACCTCTAACTCTTAAATCCACCTTCTTGATGAAATCTACCAATCCCCTATTTGTTCTCCTCTTGTCTCTTTTCTCTTCTTTTCTTTCTATCTTTCTATCTTCTAATTTGAGGTTAAGTCATAAATTCCCTTCTAACTCTTATTATCTCATTGGGCATAACCCACTCAATATTCTTTCTCACTCAACTAAGCCCATTTAGCTAATTTCTAATAAAATTCTACCATTAATTAATTAGCTAAATGACATATTACCACACAATTAAATAATTATCACTCAAATAATTATTAAATAAAACACACAAACAATTATCAAATATCAAATAGTCCTAATTAAATAAAATCTAATAAAAATAGGGTATTACACTTCCATCCCAATCAGCATTACAATAACCCAATAACGTGGAGTTTGAGTTATGTGAGTACATTATCCCATAGTCATATGTATCATTCACATACTTCAGTATCCTTTTGACTTGGTTGAGATGACTTACTTTAGGTTCTGCTTGATATCTAGCACATACTCCAACAACAAACGTAATATTTGGTCTGCTTTCCGTAAGGTAGAGGAGACTACCTATCATGCTTCTGTACAGACTTTGATTAACACTAACCCCCTTTTTCATCATTGGATAACTTCACGTGTGTAGAAGAATTCTTTTATGACTGGCATTTTCCGACCCAAACATTTTCACAATATTCCTTTCATATTTGCCTTGGCAAAGAAAAATGGAGTCTTCCATCTACTTGATTTATAAATCGAAAAACAAAATGTTAGACCATCTCATCCGACATCCCACCAAAGATAATGTCATCCATATATATTTGAGCTATCATTAGTTTACCATCATTCTCTTTGACAAAGAGTGTCTTATCAATTCCTCTCTTTCTATATCCATAATTGACGAGAAACTCAGTCAACCTTTCATAACAAGCTCAAGGAGCTTGCTTCAGACCATACAACGATTTCTTTAGTTTGAAAACATGATCTGGAAAGGCTAGATCATTGAAACCTTTTGGCTGTTCAACATAGACTTCTTCATTTAGATAGTCATTCAGTAAGGCACTCTTTATACCCAT
Organism: Vicia villosa; assembly: GCF_029867415.1. Classification (NCBI taxonomy): domain Eukaryota; kingdom Viridiplantae; phylum Streptophyta; class Magnoliopsida; order Fabales; family Fabaceae; genus Vicia; species Vicia villosa. The sequence goes on from NW_026705237.1 coordinate 337,426, forward strand.
TTGGAATAACTTGAAATTTAAAATACATGTCACTCCAAGTAGTAACCGGATAGATTCCAGGAGAGTCACGGGAGAAAATTTCTCATCAAAGTCCACTCCCTCAATCTGAGTGTATCCTTGAGCCACAAGTCTAGCTTTGTTTCTAGTAACAACACCTTTCTCATCTGACTTGTTCTTATACACCCATTTGTCCCAATAGCATGTGTTTCTTTAGGTCTTGGTACTAAGTCCCAAACCTCATTCTTCCTGAACTGATCAAGTTTATCTTGCATGGCATTAATCCAGAACTCATCAGTCAAGGCTTCCTTGACATTCTTTGGTTCAAATTTTGAAACAAAGCAAGAATTTAACATAACTTCTCTGTATCTAGTGGTTACACCTTTACTCAGATCCCCTATTATAAGGTCCTTAAGATGATCTTTATGAATCCTGATAGAGGGTCCTTTATCATTTGTCTCAATGACTTCATGTTCAACATTTGCACTTGAGTCAGCACCATGGTCCTCCTAAGAAGAGGATGTTTCAACATTTTCCATAGGGAAAGATGTTTCTGCATCATCCATGGGAAAAGATGTTTCAACATCATCTGTGACATTATCTTCCTTTTTTGACTCATCAACCACCATATTTATGGACCCCATTATCACCTTAGTCCTTGTGTTGAACACTCTATATGCTTTACTATTGGTAAAGTACCCCAGAAATATTTTTTCATCACTTTATGGGTCCATTTTCCTCATCTGCCCATGATCAGTCAGAATGTTGCATTTACTTCCAAAAACATGAAAATATTTCACATTTGGCTTCTTTCCTTTCCACAGTTCTTAGAGAGTAACTGAAGTTCCAGATCTGATAGTCACTCTGTTTTAGATATAACATGCAGCGTTCATGGCTTCAGCCCAAAAATAATATGGGAGTTTCTTAGCATGAAGCATGACCCTTGAACACTCTTGGATATTCTTATTTTTGCGTTCCACCGCCCCATTTTGTTAAGGAGAGATTGGTGATGAAAACTCATGACTAATTCCCTCAGAAGCACAAAGTTCTTTAAATTTGTTGTTCTCAAATTCCTTCCCATGATCACTTATGATTCTGACATCGTTACACCCTTTGTCTCTTAGGATTCTTTTACATATTTCTTTGAAAACTTCAAAGGTATCAGGCTTCTCTCTGATAAAACTCCCGCAGGTGAACCTAGAGAAGTCATCCACAACCACATAGTCATTCTTTTTTCCTTCAATACTTTCAACCTACATTGGTCTCCTTAAGTCCATGTGAAGTATCTCAAGAACTTAAGAAGTGGTAGTAAGATGTTGAAGCCTTTTATGGGACATCCTTGTTTGCTTCCCAATTTGACATTCACCAGAGATACTTTCTTCACCAATCTTTAATCTATGAATACCTCTGACAGCTTCACTTGAGAGAATTTTATTCATACCTTTCAACTGTAGATGACCAAGATTTTGATGTCATAGCTTAGATTCATCCTCATTTGATGTCAAACATGTTGAAAAACATTCAGTTTCTTGAGGACTCCATAAATAGCAGTTATCTTTTGATTTGGTTCCTGTCATGATAAATTCACCATCCTTATTTGTTACAAGGCATTTTGATTTAGTAAAGTTAACTTTGAGACCTTGGACACATATTTGACTAATACTTATCAAGTTAGTAGTTATCTCTTTAACAAGGAAAACATTGTCAAGACATGGTTGTCCTACATGGTCCGTGTAGTGGTGAAATTTGCGAGACTAGAGTCATTGAATTGAATTAGCTCATATGTTTTAACAGAGTCGCCACTGCGCTTTATTATTTCCAAAGGAAATGGGAGAAAGAGTAACTAAAATCCACAAAAGTTTTTAAAATCAAAACTAATAAACTTAGCAGAGATTTGAGTACGGGGCTTTGTTATGCAAGGGGAAGGTTTTAAGCACCCCTCACATCTATGGTAATCCATAGGAACCTCTTTGAAAATATTATTATTATTTTTGTTGTTTAAAACTGTTTTTGTGTTTATGGGTTTTTGTTTAAATAGAGTGGGAGGATGAGAAAAGAAGGTTTTAAAAGTGAGCTCGGTAAGATATCGCATCTCAGGCCTACTTACCCCTTGAGTGCAATAGGGAAGTCAGAGCTTTTGTAGTTCCTCTTAAAAGGAAAAATGAAAGAGCCAAGTGGCCAAAATCTTTTTTGATGTTGAGCTTTAACAATACTCAACGGGTTTTTAAAATGTTAAGCTTTAACATTACTTAACAAGTTTTTATAAAAGAGCCAAGCTTTACAATATAAGGCTAGGGTTAAAAAAAGGTTGGTTAAGCTTTAACAAAAAAAAACCATGAGTTGATTTAAAAAGGTGGAGCTTTAAAAATACCAAAATATTTTCAAAACAAGTGGGGTGCAAAGCTTTAACAATGCTAAGCACAAAGATAAAAGAGTTTGGAAGAGAGATTGAGTACCTTGACAATTTTAGTCAATACCATTCCCATTCTTTTGGATATTTCAACAACAACTTAAGCAATCAATCATGGATACCTCGTGTGTGTGTGTGTGTGATAACATGTGTCACAAAATTAAACAAGAGAGTATAACAAAGAGATCAATGTAAACTCAAATGGTAATAAGTGAAAGGATGTTTGTACCTTTGGATCATTTCATGTATGAATGAATATGACGGATGATGGATGGATAAATATCTCATGCATGTGGTTAGTAAAAAATGTATGATAATACCATGAATAAAGTACAAGTGTACAAGGATAAAAATCAACAAGCATATGTACCAATACAAAGAAAGAGATCAAAGCTACAAGTTATATTAACATGATGAAGCTAGAGATCAAAGATTCAAATTAGGGTTTTTTAAAGATTAGGGTTTTAGAACCACACCTAAACCTAATTGATTTTAAAATGATAAAAATGCCAAACTCTAAAAGAGAGTTGGTTTAAAGGTACATGGCATCATCAAGAAGACTTTAACCTAGCCCTAAAAAGATTCACACAAAAATAATAGGAGTTAACTTGGTGAAAATATTAAAAAGAAATAATTTTTTAAAGGTTTTAACAAATAAAAATACTTTTTTGTTTTAATTTTTAAATGACTCAATAAATAATATTTTTGGATTTTTAAAATATATTAGCAAAATAGATAAGTTAAATAAGGAGTGTGCAAAAAATTACATTAAAATAAATATTTTTGCTATTTTTAATGATTTATCAAAGTTAAATAAAAAAGTGAAATAAACTAGTAATATAAAATTAAGGTTTGCACTTGGTGGGACTTGAACTCGTGCCCTCAAGGTTGCAGCTCAAACTCTTAGCTACTGGGCCAGACGCTTGCATTTAATCATAAGGCACAATCAGTTCAATACATAGCATAACATGTGATAAATGGTTTAAAATTAAAATTAGTGTTCAAAAATGAAAAAGGGGGGATCGAACCAACGCCCTAGCACACAAACGCCTTAAAACACACACTTTTGCCACTGAGCCATACAATGAAGTTAGATTTAAAACGCAAACAGTTGAATATAATAAAAAATAAATTCTCTTTTTCAAAGTTTAAACTTAAACCAACTTCATCTTCTTCGTGAAGCAACAACAACAACACCCATGGCTGGATTTCCAAACTCATTCAATTCTCAACCATTTGTGATGATATAACTCAGGTTTCATCCACGAATTCAATCATATGACTCTCATTAATTTATTTTAACTCTAACTTATTAATTTCCAAAAAAAAAACTCTATGAACCCTAAAACTTCAATTTAAAATTAAATTATCAATATGCATAATCAATCCCTAAGACCTTAGGGCTTTGATTCCCTACATGATGCTGAACTGAATGGTATCAAGTTTTGTTCAAATAGATACACAAATAAGTGAGTCAAAGTTTGAGTGTTACCTCTTTGAAGCTGATATCGAAACCTGTGTTAGAGGTGTTACAGAGAAAATGTAATGACCCGGGTAGCTTCCTTAGACCTCAAAGATGCTAACTGAATGCTTGGAATGGATTGAAACCTCCTGAAACTCCTTCCTCGACCTCAACTGCAACTCAACCAAGTGACAATGGTGGATGATGATTATGTGTTTACATATTGGATTTCATCATTTGTATAGCTTATATGGATGATATATGAGGTGTTTGAATTCTTAGGAGAGTTCAAGATGGCCTGTATAGCTCAACTCAAATCCTTGGACCAAGCTTAAAAGTGAAAATGGAGGGTGGTAATTTTGTGGCTACATATGCTATCTAAGGGTTGCTACATCTTCTATGGGGTGTATGGAAGATGTTTGAATGCTTCTTTGACACAGAAATTCCCTAGAGCTCAAAATGACCAAGTTTGTACAAGTGACAATTTTGAAGCTTTTGAGTGAGGGGTGACTTTGAGATTTTCTATGTGTTTGATTTCACAAGCTCTGGCCTCTATTTATAGGCAAGAAATGTGGTTTGTGGAGGGAAAAATCAGAGCAATTGAATATCACATGCTCAAGTTATCCAAATTAGTTTCTTAGTGAAGGAACATGAAAGTTATGGTTCCCATGGTGAAGTACAACCTTTAAGCATGCTTGGGAGAAATTCTTGTGCAAATTGGAAGCTTGCTTGTTGTGTTTAGATTGCTTTTGGTGTAGAGAAAACAAGTTAGGAGCTCAAGGAGAGTGGACTTTGTGATTAAAGTAGCTTTACAAGAATGGAAGTGTAACCTTTAGCCTTAAAATGGAACGATCACTTGGACAAAGCTTAGAACACTTGGAGTATAGCTCAAAACCAGGTGTAATCTTCTAATTATGGGGTGTTAAACAAGTTATAGGACCTGTCTTTGCTTGATTCTTGCAGATTTGGATAAGTTTGGATCATGGTTCTTCATGTTCATGCTTTGAAATTCAAGTTGTCATACCCCAAAATTTGCCTTCCATATTCCATTCATAATGATTCAAAGTTCAAGAGATTCATCCAGTCATTCTCTTGAGCAAGAGTCTCCTAAAGCTAGGGTTTGGTACTCTCCTGAAGGAACTAGCAAAACAAGGTCTCTAATGAATTTCTCCATGGCCCATTATGATCCAAGATATCTCTATGTCAAAAGTCAAGATCCAAATCCAAAGTTTACTTGTTCAACAGCTCAGATGATCCACAGTCAACTGGTTTGACCTAAAAGTCAACCATGGTCAAAGCATAGTCAAAACCTTTAAAATTTGGTAAACATCAAGTATGAGAGATTATATCCATCATTTGATCAAAGGTTGGTCATGATCCATCAATAGAAACTCAGAGATGAACAAATGCAAAAAGGTTCAAATTAGGGTTTCTTCAGGAGAAAGTCAACTCAACTTTGACTGGCCATAACTTTCACATGGAACATCAAAAATTCCCCACTCAAAGCCAAATTTGGAAGGAAATTGGATTCTCTACAACTTTGTCTCTCACAAGCCAAGGCCAGAAATGCTTTATTTGGGAGCTATAATGCAAAATATCATAGGTCATTTTCAAACATCATTCAAAAGCAGTTTTCTGTCAAAGAGTATATGATCAAGATAAAAGCTCCAAATGAAAAATATGTTCCATAGTGGCTTATAGAAGACATCTTGAGGTTTCCAAAAAGTCCTAGAACTCCTTCATAGCTTAAAAATTGAATGAGATATGCTTGGTCAAAGTTGGGTAATTTTAGAGGACAAAATGTGAAATAAAGGAGGTTCAAATTGGATTTTTTGCAAGTGGGCCTATCTTTTTATGACTTAATCTTGGTCCACAAGTTATGTACGCTATCCAAACCATATGCCACGAAATTATCGATTTTATACAATTTTAATACATTTAAAAATTGATTCAAAGTGATATATTTGGAAGAAAAATAGAAGATTGGACTAAGGAAATTATATTAGCCAATTTCAATCACATTTATGACAAAATTGTAATATATTTTCGTGGTGAATTGATTGGGAAAGGATTAATAGAAGATGTGGCAAATATAGAAAGTTTCTATTCAAGATTTGAAACAATTTTCTCAAATTTGCAAGATTGGATTCAAAGAGGTTTTGGATTGTTTTTATTGACCTAATTCGTTGCCTATAATCACCTAAAGCATACCACACGAATGGGGGTTGGAAATTCTGCAGAGAAGGCATATTCATGCACAAGAAATTTTCCAAAAAAACTCACATTCAGTTTTTGCAAATTAGAAGGTTTCAACCAGATTTAAAGGGTGCAAAAGCTTCCTTGAAGGTCTCTAAAGGTGACTGGATATTGGCATAGCATCAACACCCCCAGATAACCCTCCAATTAGCCGAGGTATGTGCTCTTAAAGTTATGGTCGATTAGAATGATTCCTGTGCATCCATAGCAAATTAATTGTGTATTCTAATTATTCTTGGTCTCCTTGATGTTTCTGGGTGGTTTAATTGTGGTTTGTATGCTTAAATCGTGAATCACCATTGTTGCACGAATTAGGGTTCTTGATTTCAAATTGGGGGTTTTTGATAGAGATAAAATTAGGACAAATCAAGAACATAATCAGGTTCGCATGATCAAAACGAGGAGAATATGATAGGTGCGCCAAATTTATGTGTGTTCTATGTGCAATTCGCTATTTTTCCAGGTTTGTGTTTGCTACGAACAAAAGGGTAGCTATTTCGTAGCTATTCTTCTGAAATTTACAGGTTGCACGAAGAAGATGATGGCGTGGCATCATGGTATTGGGTATTTTAAATCTCGCGCACGTTTTGATTTCATTATTCTATTGTTTATATTTTATGTTATGGATGCATTGCTCAAACAGTTGCGTTGGTTGGCTGGGTTGGTGCGTAAGAGGTGTGTGGAAAGAAGGGACGAGGGTTCGATCCCTCGCTCCCTATTATTTTTTATAAAAGATTTGGCTTCTTGATCATGTGAGGCACCTTCCCTGTAGAACACCATGCGCTCCCAGATCTGAGCCATAGGATCATCCTCTAGTTTAGATCTAGCGCCCCAGATCTGATCCTTGTCTCATACACCTTCAGCCAAACCACATTGATTTAAAACTCTAATAAACTAAATAATTTTAATTAATTTATTTGTTTTATTTAATTTCTTTTAAATATTTATTTATATGATAATAAATTATTTTTTATAAATAAATTAATATATGATGTTAATATTAAAATTCCAATTTATTGTTCGTCCCGATTAAATCAATTAATCGCAATGGGCAATAATCAATTTTAATTAAAATGTTTATTTAATTAAAACATAAATAAGTTTTATTTAGTTAAATGGTTTCAACCATTCTTATTGGTTGCGATGATTAACTTATTAATTTCCTCACTTCAATTCATTATTCTTTTTAATCGAATTAATCACGAGGGATAGTGATACAAACTAAACTATTAAATTCCTAAAAAATACTTTTATTCGTTATTAGTGATAATTGAATCTATCAATTAAAATTGGTAATGATAAAACTACTAATCTGTTAACTATGGTAATTGAATCAATCGATTATTACGGTTAATAGTACAAATTAAAATCAGGGTTGTACGCCCAAATCCTAAAAACACTTCCAAACAAACCTTTCAAATTCTTAACTCATCATAGGCTATTTCAAAAGCCTTTGAGACAAACTTTCAACCATATCAAATCAAATTCCAAATCCTAAGGGCGTACAACCCTTCCCCGAACTACGTTGACTCTGATTCTCCATAAGGAGATACGTAGGCACTTGGTAACAAGGTGAGTCCGCCTCCTCCAAATTCTAATCATGTCAATAATTAGCCTTTAACCCTATTAACTGTCTGTTACCTTTCTTTATGTTAGCCATAAATATTAACCCTATAGTGCAAACCTTGGGAAAGGGTTGAGGGTGCCTAACACCTTCCCTCGACCTGAATATAGTATCTTACCCTGATCTCTTAACCGCGCGAGGTTTCCTAATCGCCTTGGTAGAAAAGGTGGCGACTCTAATCTTTAATTTTTAGGGCATGTTGCTACAGCTGGCGACTCTGCTGGGGATACACTTAATGGTAAATTACTATACTCCTATAGGTTTTGGCAGAGTTTAGGTTTGTGGCAAACTATTTAGGGTTTGGCAATTTTCTGCCATTTTTAGGGTTTGTGCCTTTGTTTTCTTTTTTTATTATTATTATTTATTTTTCATTTTTAATTTGTTTATGTATTTTTGCCAAAATCTTTCTAGTTGTTTATATATATTTATATTTATTGCATAAATGTTATATTATATGCTCTGTTGGGTTATTATATTTTTGTTAAAACCTAAGTGTGGGAGTTATCCTTGAGATCAGGGGGGACTTGAATCGCCTACGAGTCTCATTGATAACTCCACTCGGAGTGGGTTGAATATCCGGAAATGTCCAATACGAGGCTTGACCTTGTTGAGGACAGGACTTGGTAGTCAGCTGATCTCTCCGAGAACCTACCCCAAAAATTCGAACCTCATTGGATAAAATGAGTTGGTGTAAAATCCGAAGAGACAAAAAGTCTCGGAGGCTACGAACGAACCCATGAGACCCGTGTCTAGGACATACCAATGGAATGGGTAAGCTCCCTAAAAGCCGCTACGTCGAACCTATGAACCTATGAACCTAGGGCCTATGTGATTATGTGCTATATATATATATATATATATATATATATATATATATATATATATATATATATATATATGTGTGTTGTTTATTATTTGTTTTTTTTTTTTTGCATTCATCATGCATCATGTGCATTCTTGCATCATGTCTTATCCAAAAAATAAGAAAGACAAAACAGATTTATTATATTTAATCCATAGATGTGGATAAAGACATAAATACGAACAAAGCATATCATGCATGGCATGCACATCATTTTCATGGCATTGAGAGAAGATTTCTCTTCTATCTCCAGAACAAGGGACCATTGGGAAGGATAACCTAACATCCCGACCGTCTTATCAAACCAGATTTCAGCAAAAGAAATCAATGGATCAGCTGGAATAGAATCAAGCCGCCCTTCGTGAGGAAGTGGATCAACTAAAGGTTAGTATGGAAGAGGTTAAAGGAGGTATTGCTCAGATGCTAGGATTCATGAAGGCCCTCCTAGATAAACAAGACAACGCAAAAGAGGTTCAGTTTGGGGATACCCTGGTTCAGGATGAGATCCCCAACGACGAAAACCCGCTACTAGGATTTGTTTCAGGCTTTGGCCCGGCTAAGGACAGACCTCAGGCCCGACCTGTTAGGAGAGCTATCCAATTACAAGAGAAAGGAGAAACCTCTCAAGAAGGATTTGTCCCTCCTCCACAAACGAAAGGGACAACCCGCACAGTTCGCATTCCTGCTAACAATGTCCCTAAGGATGACGATTACCTGGATCTACAATACGGAGTACACGAGGTGGAAAACACAGACCAAGCACCTCAGACACAACAGTCTATTCCTAACTCTGGGGAAGACTCCAAGGACAGTGAACAAATCAAGGTGCTAGAAGAGAGACTAAAAGTGGTAGAAGGATACTGAAGGATAGAAAAACACTTAGAAAGGGGGGGATTGAATAAGTGTGACTTTAAATCTTGGACGATAAAAATAAATGCACAAATATTTTTATCCTGGTTCGCTGTTAACGAAGCTACTCCAGTCCACCCCCGCAGAGATGATTTACCTCAACTGAGGATTTAATCCACTAATCGCACGGATTACAATGGTTTTCCACTTAGCCGCAACTAAGTCTTCCAGAGTCTTCTGATCACAACCTGATCACTCCAGGAACAACTGCTTAGTTCACTCCTAAGACTTTTTCTAGAGTCTACTGATCAACACGATCACTCTAGGCTTAGTTCACTCCTAAGACTTTCTGCTCAGCCAACTGCCAAGACTTCCTGCTCAGCCAACTGCCAAGACTTCCTGCTCAGCCAACTGCTAAGACTTCCTAGAGTATACTGATCAACTGATCACTCTAGTTCCTTACAACTTAATGTAATCTATTCAAGAGTTTACAAATGCTTCTTAAAAGCGATAATCACAACTGTGATATTTCTCTTACAATTTAAGCTTAATCTCACTAAGATATTACAACAGCAATGTAGTGAGCTTTGATGAAGATGAAGATTCTGAGTTTAGATTTGAACAGCGTTTCAGCAAGTTTGATATGAGTTGTTTTGGTGCAGAATCGTTAACCTTGCTTCTCATCAGAACTTCATATTTATAGGCGTTGAGAAGATGACCGTTGAATGCATTTAATGCTTTGCGTGTTCCGTACAGCTTTGCATTTAATGTTATACGCTTTTGTCAACTACCTCGAGCCTTGTTCACGCTGTGTCTACTGACGTAGCCTTTAGTAGCTTTAACGTTCCTTTTGTCAGTCAGCGTAGTCTGCCACGTGTACTTCCTTCTGATCTGATGTTTGTGAATACGACGTTTGAATATCATCAGAGTCAAACAGCTTGGTGCAAAGCATCTTCTGATCTTCTGACCTTGAAGTGCTTCTGAGCGTGATACCATCTTCTGATTTTCAGTGCTTCTGATCTCATGTTCTTCTGATGCTTCCATAGACCCATGTTCTGATTCTGCTTCGACCATCTTCTGATGTCTTGCCAGACCATGTTCTGATGTTGCATGCTGAACCATTTGAGACACATCTTCTGAGCGCTGAATTATGCGTACTCTTTATATATTTCCTGAAAGGGAAATTGCATTGGATTAGAGTACCATATTATCTTAAGCAAAATTCATATTATTGTTATCATCAAAACTAAGATAATTGATAAGAACAAATCTTGTTCTAACAATCTCCCCCTTTTTGATGATGACAAAAACATATATAAATGATATGAATTTGCGATCAGAAAGAGTAGACGGCAAAAGACAAATTACACAGCTATAGCATAAGCATATGAATATGTCTCCCCCTGAGATTAACAATCTCCCCCTGAGATAAATAATCTCCCCCTGAAATAAATACTCGAAGAACTTTGATAAAAGACTTCCCTGATTATTTCGGTAGAGACGATCATATAAGCTTCTGCCTTCAGAGAATTCATAGCTTCTGACTTCTGCTTCCATTGGACAGCTTCAGAACTTGAATTTCTTTGATCTTCAGAACATTCACAGCTTCTGACTTCTGCTTCCATTCAGGACAGCTTCAGAACTTGAATTACTGGATCTTTTAGAACATTCACATCTTCTGATTTCTGCTTCCCTCGGATAGCTTCAGAACTTTGAATGTCTACCAACATCACTTCATGCTAGATTTGTATCAGAACATTGTTGAATGTACCAGAGCATCATCTGAGCATCTCTACATCCTGAAATGTTACAGAACAAAAACTAAACGACAAAAGTCAGCATGAACGAGTTAGAACATAAAATGTATATTCAAATACATGATATGTATCAGAGCCAAATGTATCAGAGCATTTAGGCTAATAACATGTATCAGAGCAAATAATGTATCAGAGCCATAGCATTATGTGTATCAGAGCAAATAGAATTTTGTCAGAATTAGATAGACAAAGATATTCAAATTCTATTATCAGTGCTTCTGATTCATTCTTCTTTCTTGCTTCTGATCTCTGAAGCTTGACAGCACTCAGCTTGCTTCAGTTTCCATGGTTTTGCTTCTAGTGTTTGCTTTGAAGATTCACTTCACTTCTCTGTACCTGCAAAACACTTAAACCATATAGAACTTGTAGTTCTTGTTAGTGAATGTGTGGGAGCCTTTACCAGCAACTGATAGATTTAATCAAATCATTTATCATTTATCTTTCTCCCCCTTTTTGTCATAACATCAAAAAGAATATATAAAAAGATTCAGATGTGTAAGACAGAAAAAAAACTTTAAGAGGAAAACAAAGAGATAGGAAACCGAAAAACCATTTTGAAGAGTATTTAAAGGAAAATAAAATGAAACGAATGATGACTAGCATTTAATGTTACGTGACGTGAGGAGAGATATAATAAAGACAAATGAGGTGACTAGCACAGTTACCTATGGTCGGCGTCCCTTCAACTGCACGCGCGCATATCCATGAATAGAAATGACAGGTTTACCATCCCGAGATAAAGCGTAACAGCTGTTTTGCTTTAAAAGAGGTTCTGAATCAACTTAGACAATGAAACGTTAGTAATAACCGAATCATAATTTCTAAAAGAATTCAATCAGAACTTCTGATTAAAAAGATGTTCCACATTCATTTCAGAAGATACTCATACATGAGAACTTCTCATCTTCTCATTCTGGGCATAAATCCATACTGATGTTCTTCAGAATGAACTTAAACCTATCTTCAGCTAGGGGTTTTGTAAAGATATCAGCCCATTGATGGTCTGTATCAACAAAGTTTAAAGATATAACACCCTTCTGAACATAGTCCCTTATGAAATGATGTTTAATCTCAATATGTTTAGCTTTTGAATGAAGAATAGGATTCTTAGATAAACATATAGCAGAAGTATTATCACAGAATATAGGAATGTTACTCTCAAATATCTGATAATCTTCTAACTGACTCTTCATCCAGAGCATCTGTGTGCTACAACCAGCAGCAGCGACATATTCAGCTTCTGTGGTTGATAGAGCAATGGTTGCTTGCTTCTTGCTGTACCAGGAGATCAAATGACTTCCAAGAAATTGGCAACTTCCTGAAGTACTTTTTCTTTCAATTCTGTCTCCAGCATAGTCAGCATCGCAGAATCCTACTAAGTTGTATTCTTTAGATTTTCTGTAAACTAAACCAACATTAGTAGTACCTTTCAGATACCTTAGAATTCTCTTAACAGCAGTTAAATGAGATTCTCTAGGATCTGATTGGAATCTAGCACACAAACAAACACTGAACAGAATGTCAGGTCTAGAAGCAGTCAGATATAGAAGAGATCCAATCATACCTCTGTATAGCTTCTGATCTACCTTCTTACTTACCTCATCCTTACCTAGGATGCATGTTGGATGCATAGGAGTTTTGGCTTCTTTGCAGTCCAGAAGATTAAACTTCTTCAGAAGTTCCTTCACATACTTGGTTTGGTGAACAAATGTTCCTTCTGATGTTTGATTTATTTGTATTCCAAGGAAATACTTGAGTTCTCCCATCATGCTCATTTCAAACTCAGCCTGCATAGACTTAGCAAACTCCTTTCCAAGTGTAGCATTAGATGTTCCAAAAATAATATCATCCACATATATTTGACAAATTAAAATATCCTTTTCAAAGGTTTTACAGAAGAGAGTAGTGTCCACTTTTCCTCTAGTGAAACCATTATCCAGAAGGAAAGAACTTAAGCGTTCATACCAAGCTCTGGGAGCCTGTTTCAATCCATACAATGATTTCTTAAGTTTAAAAACATGATTAGGAGACATAGAGTCTTCAAAACCAGGAGGTTGATGGACATAAACTTCTTCATCTATATAACCATTTAAGAAGGCACTCTTAACATCCATCTGATAGAGAGTGATGTTATGTTGAGTGGCAAAAGAAATTAATAGACGAATAGATTCTAACCTGGCCACTGGTGCAAAGGTTTCTGTGTAGTCAATCCCTTCTTGCTGACTATAACCCTGAGCCACCAGTCTGGCTTTGTTCCTTACCACTTCGCCTTTTTCACTGAGCTTGTTTCTGAAGACCCATTTTGTACCGATTATATTGAATCCATCTGGTCTAGGAACAAGATCCCAAACATCATTCCTTGTAAACTGATTTAGTTCTTCTTGCATAGCAATTATCCAGTCTGGATCTTCTAGAGCATGATCAACAGAAGTTGGCTCGATCAAAGATACAAGACCTAATTGACAGTCTGCATTGTTTCTAAGGAATGCTCTTGTTCTGATTGGATCATCCTTCTTTCCAAGAATGACATCTTCTGAATGACCAGAGATGAGTCTGGATGATCTTCTGACAGATGGTTCTTCAGAAATACTTAGATCCTCCAGAGAAGCTGATACTTGATCTTCTGATTCCTTGCTTCTGAGAAGCTCTGCTTCTGATGCGTTGCTTCTTGGCTCAACAACTTCTGAGATGTCAATATCATAACCTGCAAAATTATCAACCTGCTTTGGTTTTTCAGAACCAAGCTTATCATCAAACCTGATATTGATTGATTCTTCTACAACCAATGTTTCAGTATTGTATACTCTGTAGCCTTTTGAGCGTTCAGAATATCCAAGAAGGAAACACTTTTGAGCTTTGGAATCAAACTTACCAAGATGATCTTTAGTGTTCAGAATAAAGCATACACATCCAAAAGGATGGAAATATGAAATGTTGGGCTTTTTATTCTTCCACAATTCATAGGGAGTCTTATTTAGAATAGGTCTGATAGAGATTCTATTCTGAATATAGCATGCAGTGTTTATTGCTTCTGCCCAGAAATGCTTAGCCATATTGGTTTCATTGATCATGGTTCTGGCCATTTCTGGAAGAGTCCTATTCTTTCGTTCTACAACCCCATTTTGCTGTGGAGTTCTAGGACAAGAGAAATCATGGGCAATACCATTTTCTTTGAAGAATTCTTCAAAGGATCTGTTCTCAAATTCACCACCATGATCACTTCTGACCTTTATGATTTTACACTCTTTTTCAGATTGAATCTGAATGCAGAAATCAAAGAACACTGAATGAGTCTCATCCTTGTGTTTTAAGAATTTTACCCATGTCCAGCGACTATAATCATCTACGATGACTAATCCATATTTCTTTCCTCTGACAGATGCTGTTTTGACTGGTCCAAACAGATCAATGTGCAAGAGTTCTAATGGCCTTGAGGTAGAAACAACATTCTTAGACTTGAATGCAGGTTTGGAGAACTTGCCCTTCTGACATGCTTCACAAAGAGCATCTGATTGGAATTTCAGATTAGGGAGTCCTCTGACAAGATTCAGTTTGTTAATCTGAGAGATCTTTCTCAAACTAGCATGACCTAATCTTCTGTGCCAGACCCACTGCTCTTCAGAAACAGACATAAGACAAGTCACCTTCTGACTCATAAGATCTTGCAGATCTGTCTTATAAATGTTGTTCTTCCTCTTGCCTGTAAATAGGATTGAGCCATCCTTCTGATTTACAGCCTTGCAAGACTCTTGATTAAAGATTATATCATAACCATTGTCACTTAATTGACTGATAGATAAAAGGTTATGTGTTAATCCTTCTACAAGAAGTACATTAGAAATGGAAGGAGAGTTACCAGACTTTATAGTTCCAGAGCCAATTATCTTGCCCTTCTGATCTCCTCCGAACTTGACTTCTCCTCCAGACTTAAGTACCAGGTCTTGGAACATAGACCTTCTTCCTGTCATGTGTCGCGAGCATCCAGAGTCCAGGTACCATGACATGTTGTGCTTTGTCCTTCTTGCAGCCAAGGATATCTGCAATAGGAATAATCTTATCCTTAGGTACCCACATCTTTTTGGGTCCTTTCTTGTTAGATTTTCTCAAGTTCTGATTGAACTTGGGTTTAACATTGTAAGCAATAGGAGGAACAGCATTATAATTCTTAATGTGAGTTTCATGATATTTCCTAGGTTGTGTCACATGCTTCTTAGTGTGTGTAATGTGAAAACTTTGTGCATGTGAAGTGTGCCTAATATTATGTGAGTGGCCATACTTGAACTGATCATACAATGGCTTGTATGTAATTTTCATTTCATCAACAGTTTCAAGTTTGTATGGGGTTTCACCCTCATAACCAATGCCAACTCTTTTGTTTCCAGACACAGCATATATCATAGAAGCTAGCTGACTTCTGCCAATACTTCTAGATAAGAACTTTCTGAAACTTAAATCATATTCTTTCAGAATATGGTTCAGACTAGGAGTGGATTTTTCTGAATCAGAAGGAGATCCAACATTATTGGATAGTTTTAAAAGTTTTTCTTTTAATTCAGAATTCTCCAATTCAAGCCTCTTTGTTTCAAATTCAAATAGCTTTTTCAGCTTTTTGTATTTAATACAAATCTGAGACTTGGATTCCAGAAGTTCAGTTAATCCGGAAACTAACTCATCTCTAGTAAGTTCAGAAAATACCTCTTCAGAATCTGATTCTGATGTAGATTCTGATCCGTCATCTTCTGTCGCCATCAGCGCACAGTTGGGCTGCTCATCTTCTGAATCATCTTCTGACTCATCCCAGGTTGCCATAAGACCTTTCTTCTTATGAAACTTTTTCTTGGGACTTTCCTTCTGAAGATTTGGACATTCATTCTTGTAGTGTCCAGGCTCATTGCATTCATAGCACATGACCTTCTTCTTGTCAAATCTTCTTTCATCAGAAGATTCTCCACGTTCAAATTTCCTTGAACTTCTGAAGCCTCTGAACTTCCTTTGCTTGATCTTCCAGAGTTGATTTAGCCTTCTGGAAATCATGGACAGTTCATCTTCTTCTTCAGATTCTGATTCTTCAGGATCTTCTTCTCTGGCCTGAAAAGCGTTAGTGCATTTCTTGATATTTGATTTTAATGCAATAGACTTACCTTTCTTTTGAGGCTCATTTGCGTCCAGCTCTATTTCATGACTTCTCAAGGCGCTGATAAGCTCTTCCAGAGAAACTTCATTCAGATTCTTTGCAATCTTGAATGCAGTCACCATAGGACCCCATCTTCTGGGTAAGCTTCTGATGATCTTCTTCACATGATCAGCCTTGGTGTATCCTTTGTCAAGAACTCTCAATCCAGCAGTAAGAGTTTGAAATCTCGAAAACATCTTTTCAATGTCTTCATCATCCTCCATCTTGAAGGCTTCATACTTCTGGATTAAGGCAAGAGCTTTTGTCTCCTTGACTTGAGCATTTCCTTCATGAGTCATTTTCAAGGACTCATATATGTCATAGGCCGTTTCCCTGTTAGATATCTTCTCATACTCAGCATGAGAGATAGCATTCAGCAAAACAGTTCTACATTTATGATGATTCCTGAAAAGCTTCTTTTGATCATCATTCATTTCTTGCCTTGACAGCTTTACGCCTCTGGCATTTACAGGATGTTTGTAACCATCCATCAGAAGATCCCATAGATCACCATCTAGACCCAGAAAGTAACTTTCCAGTTTATCTTTCCAGTATTCAAAGTTTTCACCATCAAATACCGGCGGTCTAGTATAACCATTGTTACCGTTGTATTGCTCAGCAGAGCCAGATGTAGATGCAGGTGTAGGTATAGTCCTTTCACTTTCATCAACCATCTTTTAAATGAAGCGTTTTTCTCTTCCTGAATCTTTTCTAAACACGGTTAAGTGCTTGCACCTTAGAACTGGCGCTCTGATGCCAATTGAAGGATAGAAAAACACTTAGAAAGGGGGGGATTGAATAAGTGTGACTTTAAATCTTGGACGATAAAAATAAATGCACAAATATTTTTATCCTGGTTCGCTGTTAACGAAGCTACTCCAGTCCACCCCCGCAGAGATGATTTACCTCAACTGAGGATTTAATCCACTAATCGCACGGATTACAATGGTTTTCCACTTAGCCGCAACTAAGTCTTCCAGAGTCTTCTGATCACAACCTGATCACTCCAGGAACAACTGCTTAGTTCACTCCTAAGACTTTTTCTAGAGTCTACTGATCAACACGATCACTCTAGGCTTAGTTCACTCCTAAGACTTTCTGCTCAGCCAACTGCCAAGACTTCCTGCTCAGCCAACTGCCAAGACTTCCTGCTCAGCCAACTGCTAAGACTTCCTAGAGTATATTGATCAACTGATCACTCTAGTTCCTTACAACTTAATGTAATCTATTCAAGAGTTTACAAATGCTTCTTAAAAGCGATAATCACAACTGTGATATTTCTCTTACAATTTAAGCTTAATCTCACTAAGATATTACAACAGCAATGTAGTGAGCTTTGATGAAGATGAAGATTCTGAGTTTAGATTTGAACAGCGTTTCAGCAAGTTTGATATGAGTTGTTTTGGTGCAGAATCGTTAACCTTGCTTCTCATCAGAACTTCATATTTATAGGCGTTGAGAAGATGACCGTTGAATGCATTTAATGCTTTGCGTGTTCCGTACAGCTTTGCATTTAATGTTATACGCTTTTGTCAACTACCTCGAGCCTTGTTCACGCTGTGTCTACTGACGTAGCCTTTAGTAGCTTTAACGTTCCTTTTGTCAGTCAGCGTAGTCTGCCACGTGTACTTCCTTCTGATCTGATGTTTGTGAATACGACGTTTGAATATCATCAGAGTCAAACAGCTTGGTGCAAAGCATCTTCTGATCTTCTGACCTTGAAGTGCTTCTGAGCGTGATACCATCTTCTGATTTTCAGTGCTTCTGATCTCATGTTCTTCTGATGCTTCCATAGACCCATGTTCTGATTCTGCTTCGACCATCTTCTGATGTCTTGCCAGACCATGTTCTGATGTTGCATGCTGAACCATTTGAGACACATCTTCTGAGCGCTGAATTATGCGTACTCTTTATATATTTCCTGAAAGGGAAATTGCATTGGATTAGAGTACCATATTATCTTAAGCAAAATTCATATTATTGTTATCATCAAAACTAAGATAATTGATAAGAACAAATCTTGTTCTAACAGATACGATGTCTTCGACGTGGATACCTTCGAAATGAGCTTGGTCTCAGACTTGACTATCCCACACAAATTCAAGATTCCCGACTTCCAGAAATACAAAGGACTCACATGCCCGAGGAATCACTTGCGCATGTATGTGCGAAAAATGGCTGCTTATGCTCACGATCAAAAGCTGATGATACACTTCTTCCAAGATTGCTTAAGTGGAGCATTTGTTGACTGGTACATGCAATTGAAGAAATCCTATATCCGAAGCTGGAACGATCTTGCTAACACATTCTTGAAGCAATACAAGTACAACCTGGACATGGCACCCAACCGGATGCAATTACAAAATATGTCACAAAAGAAGGATGAATCATTCAAGGAGTATGCCCAAAGGTGGATAGAAATGGCTTCTCGAGTCCAACCTCCCTTGATGGAAAAAGAACTAGTGGACATATTTATGAGCACTTTGCAAGGACCGTACTACGACAAAATAGTCGGAAGCATATCTTCAGGGTTCTCGGACTTGGTAGTCATTGGTGAGAGAATTGAAAATGGGATCAAAAACGGGAAGATACAAGGGGCACCTTCAGGTTCCTATCACACAAAGAAGTCATACAACGAAAAAAAGGAATCCAACACTGGGGGGCAGTCTTAGTTAATCACACTCCTGTCGCACGCTCGCGAAATGATGAACAGAGTCGCCACCAATATATTTATCCCAAAGAGGGAAAGGAATATCAGAAAACCTGGAATAAAGAAAGGATAAGAAAAGGTCTTGCGACCAAAGATCGGGTAAGAAGTCGGTTACGCGAGGGGAAGGTATTAGCACCCCTCACGTCTGTGGTACTCCACAGGATCCACTTATGTTTGTTCTATTCTAAGGGTGTATAAATCTAAAGCTTAATTACTAAGGGAATGCATGCAAATGAAAGAAAAGAAACACGGGGAAAATGAGGTTTATAAATAATTGTGCTCGTTCAAGCCCCGCGACTTGATGCCTACGTATCCTTTTCAGGAATCAGAGCGCCGTAGTTCGGCTCTTTAGTTTTGTTTGTTTTTGTGTTTTTTAGTGGACGGCGTTACATTCGCACTCCGCTGCTCGACCTCTGGAGTCTTAAGCTGGGAATGGAGCGGAAATAACGTGTCCGATTAGGAGAAAGAATGCCCTGAAGGCAAGAGAAAGAATGCCTCGGAGGCAAGAGAGAAAAGAGATTGGTTTGTGTCTTTTATGTGTGATTCCATGATGGACGAAAACCTACTACAAGGCATCGCATCACTTCCTCACTTTGATTAGCTCTGAGCCTTTATTAGATATTTTGAAATGTTTTTGGTTAGGTGTCTTTTAAGGGAAATTAATTTGTGACTTGAATCATGCCATAAAAAAGGAGTTTTTTGAATATTTAGAGAATGCACATCGAGGCCTACGCCACAATCGTTTCTCTAAATGAAATACAGTTTTTTGAATAATTAGAGAATGCACATCGAGGCCTACGCCACAATCGTTTCTCTAAATAGCGGTTAAGAAATACACCGAGACCTACGCCTCAATCATTTCTCTTCCGCTAAGTGGGAAAGAACATACATCGGGGCCTACGCCCCAATCATTTCTTTCACACTAAAAAAGGCATTAGCATGATTCGCGTCGTCCTTTATTAATGTTTTAAAGGTTGAAAAGAAAAAAAGAGAAGAAAACTAGCCTAAAATGAATAACTAGCTTAATGTTATGATTACACCTAAATGTTAGGATTTAAGGGAAAAGACTAAGCCTAATATTATGAAGATTATAGGTTCTAAATCTATGGGAACATACAAGTGAAGTTACAAGTAAAAATCACAAGCAAGCATGATACAAAATCAGTATTAAAATTGAATAAAAGAATGACTTGAAGTATAGCAACAAACATGGAAACAAATGATTCAAAATATGGCACCAAAAGTGAATTAAAGGACTATTATTTTTATTGATTTTTATATGAAGGAAAATAAGGATTCTAATCAAGCAAAAGAATTACAATAATAGCCTAAACTAATATTTTTTTTTGATTATTATTTATATGACAAATTAGTATTAATGTCTAAAAAACAAGGAGAAAATTAGTATTTTTATTGCTTAAAAGAAATAGGAGAAAAATCTGATTAAACCTAAATCTATTAATTAAAACAAAAGTAAACAGGGGGGTGTTAAGTTTATGGTGCAGATAGTGATGAGGGCGCGTGGCCCATCAGGTCCAACAGGTTTTTGTTATCTTCTTCAGCACACCAAAAAAGTGGTGAACGGGCCAAATAGGGTGTATGACTTTAGCAGTTCGTGGCCCATAATGCATGATCCAGATTATTATTGATTAATCACCTAATCCAACAATTAACATCTATTAATCCTGATTAACCCAATAAATTAACAGATTAAAGAAAAATAACATGAAAAAGGCTTAGGGTTAGAAATATGACCATTGAAGTTACACATTCAGACTCTCTCGTTCCTTTCTTCACTCGCGAACGGCGCTGCAACGCCCGCCGTCTCCGACGAAATAAAATCTCGCCGCCGTGAAACCATGAGAAAACTCCATCATTCTTGCCTCACTCTCATCTCCAAATTCAACCTAACTTGTCTGATTTCCTCTTGATTCACCCTAATCTAAGAGAGGAGCTACAAACCCTAACTTTCTGAACGACGAAGCAACAACAATCGTGGATGAAAACCATAAGGGAGAATCCGTGCTGCTTGCATCGCGAAATAAACGCGTGAATGATCTTTAGCTCAGGTATGCTTCTTGCTCTCTTTTCATTTTTGAATTGTCTTTCATTTCTCTTGCTCTCGAATTCTGAAGTTATCGTTGTCGTTGTTTGCAGCGATGAAGATCGAAGGAAATATCGATTGGAGATGAGGTTGTGACTCGTTATTGTGGTTCTTGTGCGCGAAGGTGATGCGAAGATCTGACGAATTGAACGTTGTTGATAGAGTTTTGTCGCTGTGCTGCGATGAAGATGGAGGTAGTTTGAAGATTATGGTATACTGAGAACTGGTGAAGAGATTGAGGTCCAGAAGCGTGATAGAGAAGATGATTGCTGAAGATGATGAATTATGGAGGTTCTGGAAATGAAGGGAGAGTCAAATGATGAAGTGAATTGTCGAGAGAGTGAAGAATGAGAGAGGTGGAGATGAAAATGGTGGAGGGATCGAGATGAGAGTGAAGGTGCTCTGTTATATAGGGTTAGTTCTGTTCTCTGATTTTCTGTTATGCAATCGGTTAATCCGTTAGTTACAGGTTGTTAGAGATTCGGTTAGAGTTAGTTACGGAGCTGTTAAGGGTTACCAAGTGGTTATGTCAGTTAGAGGGTGGTTACAAGTTCCGTTAATTCTGTTTGGATTCAATTAGAAAATCTGTTTGGCCGTTAGTCTTGTTGGAACTTATAGGTTAGTTGAATTGGTTATTGATAGTTAGGTTAGAGTGGCTTTTGGATGTACACTGGTTTGTTAAAAGAGAGCTTGGAACTGGTAGTTAGAATCGTGAGGCTGAACTGGTTTATCTGTTGCCAAACCGACGCGTTTCTCTTATTTAAATTCTGAATTTTTGTTTTGGCTGCAGGATTTGGAGGTCAAGCAATGGTACTCTTGGAGGCTGATGGGTTTATGAAGAAAAAACCAAGTTTAGCATGGACACGAAGATAACTTCGGCCTGGAGATTTTCACCTGAAGCGTTGTGGAGATATGGAAACAATAGGCTGTCATTTTTGTATCTTTTGCTGTGTAATGAGCCTTTAGGGTATAATGTGATGGATTTTGTAATGAATTTGGATTTGTGGAACTGAATATGTACACTTTGTTTATAACTTAAAATTAAAGTGAAATGCTCCTCTTTTGAATGACATGTTTTCTTGGACTTTGAAGTAGAATTTGTTGAATTGATGAACAAACTATATGAATTATGGATAATCCTATTTGGTTTTGGAAATTCTAAACAATCATTGAATTGAGGTGGACTTGCATTTCTTCAAGTATGTCCAACTTTTTATGAAAGCCCAAGTCCGGAGTACACCAATCTTTAATTAACAAACCAAATGAATCCCAAAGATGAGAAGGTCCCTACGTCGCTCTCAACCTCTAAGGTCAACCGGTGTATGCAAGCATATAAACACATCTCTATCCATAGTCAATAAGTAAATACTTTTAACTCGAATCACAAGTAACACTGAATAAGGCACCTTGATTGAGGAGTTTCTTAATGAGAGTGAGAGCTTCAAAGTAATATAATAACCTTAGCTTTTAAGATCCTTGGTCCCAATGCCAAATTATTGATTAATGAATGCATGAGTTAAATAACCTAATGGATGTAAATGTAGATGAAACGAGAAACATAAGCCAGTTAAAGATAAAATTAAATGGGCAAATTTTGGGGTGCAACAGCTGCCCCTATTTAATCGTCTTAAACCTGAAGGAGAGATTGGCGCTGACCTTTCGAGCATTCAAGGTAGAAGTAGATTAAATATCAAGTGAACCTGAAAATTTGCCTGAAGAAAGATGGAATCCACTGGGGAAGAAATATGGTGTCAATTCCATTGAGGAAGATTGTGTCAACTCTAGGCTGAACAAATTAACTCTGGGTTAGAAATGAAATAGAACTCAACTCTGGGTTGAAGAAGAAAAGTGGGTCGACTCTGGGTCGAAGAATAAAGGGAAGTCAATTCTGGGTTGGATAAGAGGTAAACATCAATTCTGGATTGAGAACGGAAATGGAACTCAGTATTAGTGGGACAAGATATGAGTATCAACTCTGGGTTGAGACAAGGTAATTCAACTCTGAGTTGAAAGAGGGTAGATGAACAATTAGGAATGACCGTCAACTCTGGGTTGAGTGGGAAGGATAAGAGGTGACCGTCAACTCTGGGTTGAGAAGTAAAAGGTAAATGATAACCGTCAACTCTGGGTTGAAAAAAAGGGTAACCGTCAACTCTGGGTTGAGTGAGAAAGGACAAAGATGACCGTCAACTCTGGGTTGAGTGGGATAGAAAAAAAGATAACCATCAACTCTGGGTTGAGTGGGAAAAGACAAGAATCAACTCTGGGTTGAATAAAAGGTGACCGTCAACTCTGGGTGAGTGGGAAAAAGACATAAGATAACCGTCAACTCTGGGTTGAGTGGGAAAAAAAAGACAACCATCAACTCTGGGTTGATTGGGAAAAAAGGCAAGGATCAACTCTGGGTTGAATAAAAGATAGCCGTCAACTCTGGGTTGAGTAAAAAGTGACCGTCAACTCTGGGTGAACGGGAAAAGGATAAAATGGATGACCGTCAACTCTGGGTTGAGTGGAAAAAGATAAGGGTCAACTCTGGGTTGAATAGAAGCCAACCGTCAACTCTGGGTTGAGTGGGAAAAAGAGAAGGATCAACTCTGGGTTGAATAAAAGGTAACCGTCAACTCTGGGTGAGTGGGGAAAGGATAAAATGGATGACCGTCAACTCTGGGTTGAGTGGGAAAAGACAAGGAATCAACTCTGGGTTGAGTAAAAGATAAGCGTCAACTCTGGGTTGAGCGGGAAAAGAAAAGAGATAACCGTCAACTCTGGGTTGAGTGGGAGGAGATAATTAACTCGGTTAAAAGACGGAGAGAAAGTCAACTCTGGGTTGAACTCAAAAACATCAACTCTGGGTTGAAGGAAAAATGACCATGATTGGCTTTGGGAGATGACACCACAATGGTAACTCTGAGTGATCTAGTGGAATATCGATTGATTGCTTGTAGGGACCTCATCTGATGAGTAACTTGGCTTATGCTTCATATGCAAATGTTTGATTTACTTTATGCACTTCTGAAGATGTGATGCAATGATTTCTATATGCAGTGTACTGATGGATTGTCCAGGGTTTCTGCTTTGCGCGGGATAGATTAGGTGGAGTTCTGAAACTCTGTTTGAGAATCATGGTGGGGTGGATGCCCCTGATTTCTTGATGATTGGATCATGCGGGAGCAATGATAATGGAAATGCAATGATATGCATGAGGATTGTATGATTATGAATGGAATGATTGTTTCCATGATACTAGGAGTAAATGGAGAATGCCTTTGTGGAAAGGTCATAGCCCTTGTGAAGGTGAGGTGTTTAGCTTGACTCCTCGACACTTATCTCGATATCTGACGCTTGCTTGGGGATGAAAAGATGAATTGTCACTAGCTTGCCCCAGCTTGTGTAATCTCTTGAGATAGAACTTTGGTATGCTTGAATCACGGAGATGCGCAATGGTCTGCCCCAGTGTTGACAATGGAATGAATGCCCCAGATTGAAGGGAGCCCTTCCACCAGATGGATTCTTCAGAGATTTGCTTTGTGGATGACCAACCTTTGCCTTTGTAAGATTACTCGATGGAACTTCAATGTCGAACTTTCCTTGGTATCAAGTACTTACTTTCAAGTTAGAGACAATTCTGTTTTGAAAAAGGATAATGAGAAATGCAATGCACATGTTAATCTCAAAGAAGAGTTTTATTTGTCAAAAGGTTGTACTGATACTAACACAAATGACACAGCAACATTAGGAGTCAGTTTGACATGATTTTACAGTTTGCATGCTTTTGGAGCGAACCTTGCTTCAATTAGGACTTTTGAGGGTTGTAACTTGGCCGGGTTCACGGTTCGAGAAATAAAGGATAAAGGCTCAAGTTCTACTTAACCCACCCCTTCTTCGTGATGTTCTCCAGTCCTACATTCAGTCAGTTCGACACGAGTATTCACTTTTCAGGAAGGATTGTGATGGATGAGGATCCTTTATGGCTTTGGCGGAGGTGGCAGCCACCCTTTGATTCTTTTGTTGATGGTCACAACAACTTGTCCCTTGGAGGATTTTTCTTTTGCTTTGTTTTTTACTTTCCCTAACTTTTGCCTGGACAAAGAGTTTCTTATGAATTTGGTTTTCGTTGTCCAGCGGGATATGCCCTAATTTTTGCCTAAGTCATTTGCTTCAAAGCTCTTCCTTTCTTCTTTTTTTTTTGACTTAGCGGGCTTTTGTTTCTTTCTTTTTTGATCATGATTCAATACTTTCTTTTCATTCTTTTTGTCTCGTTCGGAAACAAGTTGTATGACATTTGTGATTGACTTGATGAAAAGGTTGTGACTGCCTTCTTCTTTGTGAATGGGAGACATCCATTGTGTAATGTGCTCTTCTTCTTTGTTGTGAGAGATAGAATATGATTGATCCTCTGATGGAATACCTGAAATTTGAACGCTCGGTCGCACTAACTGAAGACTACCCTGCCCCTGGTAAAGATTGAGGGTTTTGCATTTTTTGAAAAGAAACTACTACTCCATAGGCTCAAAGGGGTTTACAAAGGTTTCACTCCCTTATAACTCCGGTGTTTAGGAATTGACAATGCCTGTACATCGTCAGCAGGATCTTGTTCCAAAGGCATACAATTAGTGATTCATGTGTTTTTGATTTTCATCATTCTCCTTTTTTAGTTGCTTAAGACAAATGAGTGAAGTATCAATGAACATAATGACAAAGATGAAATGATTTGAGAAAAACATGTATATTACATTTTTATTTATTCAAACAGAATGAGTTTCTTACAATGAGAAGTACTTGATAACAACAAAAGTAATACAATTGAAAGCGTTTGAGAAATCTAAACAATGGCAAGATTGGCCTTATTATGATGCAAATGAAATGTTCTCTGACAAACATAAAGTCTTTAGGATCCTTTGGTGGAAGGTGCCCCTTTAGGAGGCATGGAGTTTTCTGATTGCAGCTTGATCTTGTTTGTAATTCCCCATGATTCTTTGTCTGTTGTCATGTCAGATAACGGTGTTGAGGAATCGTCTTGACTGATCTGATGGAGAGGAAGAGTGGTAAGAGTATTGGTAACCATGGATGCACATGCATGAATGCAAAATGTTAATGATGATGCAAATGCAACATAAATCAGGATCAAGGATCAAGGCCTCTTGGATAACAACTTCTCATGGTCAATAAGATATGGTCGAACCCTCCAGATTCAGAGGTTCGACGTTGCTTTCTGGATAAACAGCTTGTGCATAAGTCAAAGGTGGTCGAACCCTCCAGATTCAGAGGTTCGACGTTGATTCTGATAGATAGCTTTTGCATAAGTCATATAAGGTCAAACCTCCATATTCAGAGGTTCGACGTTGATTCTGATAGATAACTGATGTAGAACTTCTGTATAAGTCAAATGTCCCAGGATCAAAGGTTCGACGCCTTTTTGAATGCCAGGAAAACCAATAGTCACCAACATAACATGTACCTGCACCTGTATAGAGTATGATTCCCTCCCCACTCACAGGTGTAGTCTAGGTCAGGGTAGGTCAAAATGGCAACCAGCGTTATCAGTTCTCCTGAGATACCACCATTGTTGCATCTACATGCCAACGATGATACCCCATTTGAACCTCGACTGGGCGTGGGTCTCATGATCGCACTAGACAAGACCTGACATCTCATCGGCGTCATGACTATCCACTCTATCCTAGGTATCCTATGTGTCAACTCTGGCCTGGGTATTGGGCCTTTTACCTCAAATCAGTAACATCCCAACCCAACAGAACAACATAATAATAATCCACAGTATAGGAGAATAATAGTGCAATGGATAAAGAAATAAAGCAATAAAACAATAAAGCAGTAAAGCAATAAATGAACACCCAAAGAAAAGAAAACAAGCGCAAGCTAGGATCGACTTGCTAAGAATGGACCAGCACAGGTCTATCACTTCCCCAGCAGAGTCGCCAGCTGTCGCACGCTCGCGAAATGATGAACAGAGTCGCCACCAATATATTTATCCCAAAGAGGGAAAGGAATATCAGAAAACCTGGAATAAAGAAAGGATAAGAAAAGGTCTTGCGACCAAAGATCGGGTAAGAAGTCGGTTACGCGAGGGGAAGGTATTAGCACCCCTCACGTCTGTGGTACTCCACAGGATCCACTTATGTTTGTTCTATTCTAAGGGTGTATAAATCTAAAGCTTAATTACTAAGGGAATGCATGCAAATGAAAGAAAAGAAACACGGGGAAAATGAGGTTTATAAATAATTGTGCTCGTTCAAGCCCCGCGACTTGATGCCTACGTATCCTTTTCAGGAATCAGAGCGCCGTAGTTCGGCTCTTTAGTTTTGTTTGTTTTTGTGTTTTTTAGTGGACGGCGTTACATTCGCACTCCGCTGCTCGACCTCTGGAGTCTTAAGCTGGGAATGGAGCGGAAATAACGTGTCCGATTAGGAGAAAGAATGCCCTGAAGGCAAGAGAAAGAATGCCTCGGAGGCAAGAGAGAAAAGAGATTGGTTTGTGTCTTTTATGTGTGATTCCATGATGGACGAAAACCTACTACAAGGCATCGCATCACTTCCTCACTTTGATTAGCTCTGAGCCTTTATTAGATATTTTGAAATGTTTTTGGTTAGGTGTCTTTTAAGGGAAATTAATTTGTGACTTGAATCATGCCATAAAAAAGGAGTTTTTTGAATATTTAGAGAATGCACATCGAGGCCTACGCCACAATCGTTTCTCTAAATGAAATACAGTTTTTTGAATAATTAGAGAATGCACATCGAGGCCTACGCCACAATCGTTTCTCTAAATAGCGGTTAAGAAATACACCGAGACCTACGCCTCAATCATTTCTCTTCCGCTAAGTGGGAAAGAACATACATCGGGGCCTACGCCCCAATCATTTCTTTCACACTAAAAAAGGCATTAGCATGATTCGCGTCGTCCTTTATTAATGTTTTAAAGGTTGAAAAGAAAAAAAGAGAAGAAAACTAGCCTAAAATGAATAACTAGCTTAATGTTATGATTACACCTAAATGTTAGGATTTAAGGGAAAAGACTAAGCCTAATATTATGAAGATTATAGGTTCTAAATCTATGGGAACATACAAGTGAAGTTACAAGTAAAAATCACAAGCAAGCATGATACAAAATCAGTATTAAAATTGAATAAAAGAATGACTTGAAGTATAGCAACAAACATGGAAACAAATGATTCAAAATATGGCACCAAAAGTGAATTAAAGGACTATTATTTTTATTGATTTTTATATGAAGGAAAATAAGGATTCTAATCAAGCAAAAGAATTACAATAATAGCCTAAACTAATATTTTTTTTTGATTATTATTTATATGACAAATTAGTATTAATGTCTAAAAAACAAGGAGAAAATTAGTATTTTTATTGCTTAAAAGAAATAGGAGAAAAATCTGATTAAACCTAAATCTATTAATTAAAACAAAAGTAAACAGGGGGGTGTTAAGTTTATGGTGCAGATAGTGATGAGGGCGCGTGGCCCATCAGGTCCAACAGGTTTTTGTTATCTTCTTCAGCACACCAAAAAAGTGGTGAACGGGCCAAATAGGGTGTATGACTTTAGCAGTTCGTGGCCCATAATGCATGATCCAGATTATTATTGATTAATCACCTAATCCAACAATTAACATCTATTAATCCTGATTAACCCAATAAATTAACAGATTAAAGAAAAATAACATGAAAAAGGCTTAGGGTTAGAAATATGACCATTGAAGTTACACATTCAGACTCTCTCGTTCCTTTCTTCACTCGCGAACGGCGCTGCAACGCCCGCCGTCTCCGACGAAATAAAATCTCGCCGCCGTGAAACCATGAGAAAACTCCATCATTCT
This sequence comes from Vicia villosa, assembly GCF_029867415.1. Lineage (NCBI taxonomy): Eukaryota > Viridiplantae > Streptophyta > Magnoliopsida > Fabales > Fabaceae > Vicia > Vicia villosa. The sequence goes on from NW_026705237.1 coordinate 366,539, forward strand.
TGCCTCACTCTCATCTCCAAATTCAACCTAACTTGTCTGATTTCCTCTTGATTCACCCTAATCTAAGAGAGGAGCTACAAACCCTAACTTTCTGAACGACGAAGCAACAACAATCGTGGATGAAAACCATAAGGGAGAATCCGTGCTGCTTGCATCGCGAAATAAACGCGTGAATGATCTTTAGCTCAGGTATGCTTCTTGCTCTCTTTTCATTTTTGAATTGTCTTTCATTTCTCTTGCTCTCGAATTCTGAAGTTATCGTTGTCGTTGTTTGCAGCGATGAAGATCGAAGGAAATATCGATTGGAGATGAGGTTGTGACTCGTTATTGTGGTTCTTGTGCGCGAAGGTGATGCGAAGATCTGACGAATTGAACGTTGTTGATAGAGTTTTGTCGCTGTGCTGCGATGAAGATGGAGGTAGTTTGAAGATTATGGTATACTGAGAACTGGTGAAGAGATTGAGGTCCAGAAGCGTGATAGAGAAGATGATTGCTGAAGATGATGAATTATGGAGGTTCTGGAAATGAAGGGAGAGTCAAATGATGAAGTGAATTGTCGAGAGAGTGAAGAATGAGAGAGGTGGAGATGAAAATGGTGGAGGGATCGAGATGAGAGTGAAGGTGCTCTGTTATATAGGGTTAGTTCTGTTCTCTGATTTTCTGTTATGCAATCGGTTAATCCGTTAGTTACAGGTTGTTAGAGATTCGGTTAGAGTTAGTTACGGAGCTGTTAAGGGTTACCAAGTGGTTATGTCAGTTAGAGGGTGGTTACAAGTTCCGTTAATTCTGTTTGGATTCAATTAGAAAATCTGTTTGGCCGTTAGTCTTGTTGGAACTTATAGGTTAGTTGAATTGGTTATTGATAGTTAGGTTAGAGTGGCTTTTGGATGTACACTGGTTTGTTAAAAGAGAGCTTGGAACTGGTAGTTAGAATCGTGAGGCTGAACTGGTTTATCTGTTGCCAAACCGACGCGTTTCTCTTATTTAAATTCTGAATTTTTGTTTTGGCTGCAGGATTTGGAGGTCAAGCAATGGTACTCTTGGAGGCTGATGGGTTTATGAAGAAAAAACCAAGTTTAGCATGGACACGAAGATAACTTCGGCCTGGAGATTTTCACCTGAAGCGTTGTGGAGATATGGAAACAATAGGCTGTCATTTTTGTATCTTTTGCTGTGTAATGAGCCTTTAGGGTATAATGTGATGGATTTTGTAATGAATTTGGATTTGTGGAACTGAATATGTACACTTTGTTTATAACTTAAAATTAAAGTGAAATGCTCCTCTTTTGAATGACATGTTTTCTTGGACTTTGAAGTAGAATTTGTTGAATTGATGAACAAACTATATGAATTATGGATAATCCTATTTGGTTTTGGAAATTCTAAACAATCATTGAATTGAGGTGGACTTGCATTTCTTCAAGTATGTCCAACTTTTTATGAAAGCCCAAGTCCGGAGTACACCAATCTTTAATTAACAAACCAAATGAATCCCAAAGATGAGAAGGTCCCTACGTCGCTCTCAACCTCTAAGGTCAACCGGTGTATGCAAGCATATAAACACATCTCTATCCATAGTCAATAAGTAAATACTTTTAACTCGAATCACAAGTAACACTGAATAAGGCACCTTGATTGAGGAGTTTCTTAATGAGAGTGAGAGCTTCAAAGTAATATAATAACCTTAGCTTTTAAGATCCTTGGTCCCAATGCCAAATTATTGATTAATGAATGCATGAGTTAAATAACCTAATGGATGTAAATGTAGATGAAACGAGAAACATAAGCCAGTTAAAGATAAAATTAAATGGGCAAATTTTGGGGTGCAACAACTCCAGTACTACAACGAAAGGATCAGCAAAAGCAACAGGGTGGCCAACGCACCTGGAGGTCCAAGCCAAAACGATCATTCACCCCATTGCACATGTCACTGTCTCAAGCTTTGCAACATCTGCTCAGTCAGAACTTGGTTACTCTGCTACCTCCATACTCAGCTCCAGCTAACCCCGCTCCTGGGTACAAGCATCATGCTAGATGCGCTTATCATTCAGATAGTCCTGGTCATGATACAGAGGATTATGGACCGTTGAAGCACAAGATCCAAGATTTAATTGAAGAAGGGCTCATTGAGTTCGAAGATCCTCGCAAGTCTAATGCCATAGATGGCTAGAAGGAGGATATCTTAGATCATTAGTTTTGTTTTCATTTGCAATTTCTTTCCGTCTGTTTAAACATTAGTCTTATGACATATGCTATGCACTTTACGATAATCATTATTGCATTGCTTACGTTTGTCTTGATTTATTCCTAGTGTTCTCACTATATTTAAAATTGTGTTTTACTTGGTTTTCTTCTTTGTGATATTCAACTCTCGTTAAAGTCGTACACCTTTATAGGGAGAATGACGAAAACGATACCCCAATTTCATACATTACGCTTTCGAACAGACCGTGTTGATGATGTACAGGCATTGTTTCAATTCCTAAATAATGGAGATATAAGGATGTTAATCCCTCGTCAACCCCTTTGAGCCTAAAGAAGTAGGAGTTTTCCTTCATACAAAATAAAACCCTTAATACATAACCTGGGGTAGGGTAGCTGCTCAGTTAACTTAACTATTCCAAACTACTCCTTTGAACATAATCACCGATGGTTCCCCGTCATCATTAAGTCCGGTAGTCAATAGCCGACAAGGAAAAAGAAAGCAATGCAAGGGCCTGCTAAGTCAAAACCTATTAAGGAGACTCAGGCAAAATTGGGGCATCCCGCTGACTGTAGTTTTAAAATGAACAGTTCAGCCAAAAGTTAGGGATAACAAAGTCGAAAAGAGGTCACTACGTACCTCGACAAAATATTACAAAAAGGAGGATGACTTCCTTTGCAAATAAACCTTCGTTTTTAAAACCATCATAAATATCAGTATTCCCAAAGTCTTCTGGAGCTTAAACGCCTAGTTAATTGAGCATTCGACTGGAGAACATCACGAAGATGGGGATGGGTACAAATAAACTTTGAGCCACTATCCTTTATTTCTTAAAACCGTGAACCAGGCCACGTTACAACCCTTAAAAGCCCTAACTGAAGCATGGTTAGTTCGAAAGCATACCGTTACCAAAGGTATCCCGACTCCTTAAGGTCTACTATAACTCTTGAGTTGATATCACTTTCTTACAAAAAAAACAACGTTTTACTCCAAAAAAAAAATGTTTTTAACTTTCAAGACAGACATATGCATTCGCATCTTATGAAGTTCATTATAAAGTACACTTGTCTATGTGAATTCAAATGTTTAAGCATCAGGGAGAAGTTGCATGGGGCAATCTAATCAAGATCCATGGAATCTCTCAAAGACGCTGAATAGCCCATGGGGCAAGCCCATTGCCTGGGGGCACGTTGCAAAGGTCACTCAGTATCAGATGGTGTTAATACCACTCTCGCGTCCTTCCTAAAGAACCCTTTTCAGGTAGTTTTCTCTAAGACATGATTCAAATGTTTCATATCCTTTCTACAAGCCTTTCCAGGTATCTCTCTTCATTTTCAGGAATCTTTTCAGATAGCCTTCTCTAAGACATATTACTTTCTAAGTAATCTTCTTTAAGATACTCATCGATCTTTTAAGTTAGTTTTTTCAAACTTCTCTTATGCTTCCAAAAACCTTGTCAAACTTTGTTTAAAAGTACAGAGTCTTCTCTAGGACGGTCTATCATCCTTTCTAGGGTAATCTTCTTCAAGATGTCTTTTCCTAAGTTTTGTTTAAAATGCCACATTCCTTAAAACAGCCTTTATTCTCTATAGGAATCTTTTTGACCCTCTTCACAAACATATCCCTTTGAGCTTTGTTTAAAGCACAGTATTGTTTAAGACAATTTCCCATTCTTTCCAAGGACCTCTTTAGGTAATCTTATAGAAAACATCATCCCATTCTGAGTACTCAGCAAATCACTGTCCGTCGGATGCAACCGAAACGCATGGCTAATGCTGAAAAACATCTGCTTCACATTCAAATCAACACTTAGCATCAAGGAGACCTCGAAATTGGTTTAATCAAAGGCGATTATTCCTGATAAAGACTCTTGAATGGGGAAACCACGTCCAGAGGATTTTCCTAAAACAGGGGCATACTATCAAGGATCCTATTGACTAGGGGCATATTTTTCAAGATTTCAAATACTGGGGCAGTGCATATCAAGTTCGTGGCAGGACATGGTAATACTCGAGTTCCCTTTAAAGATCCCTCCTTCAGATTAAGGGGCACGTCTCTCAAAATTTCTGATATTGGGGAAATCACACTAGTATCACCCAAGGAGCATTGTTGCGTATTTGGTCTTCCCACGCCTGTACTATTTACGACCCGCAATGTGGGATCGTCATACATACATAATTCTCATTTATTTTGAGAATCTCATTACATGACACATGCATCATGACATTGCATAAAACTCACGCTGCCTTTTCAGGTCACTTCATAATCAAAAGGATGTTATCATCCAATTACAGTGCAAATACGATCGTATCAACGATTCAATCTTAACAGATACAATTCTAATACCTCATTCCAAGTCTTTCTTCAAAGACAACCCAGAAGCAATCAAACAACTTCTTACCTTTCGAGGTAGTCTTGTCCAAAACGATTATCAACCTTCCCAAGCAGTCTTGTTTAAGACGTATCCTAACCTTCCCAAGCAGTCTTGTGTAAGACGTATCCTAACCTTTCTAGACAGTCTTGTGTAAGACGTATCCTAACCTTTCTAGGCAATCTTGTGTAAGACGTATCCTAACCTTTCTAGGCAGTCTTGTGTAAGACGTATCCTAACCTTTCTAGGCAATTTTGTTTAAGACGTATCCTATCCTTTCTAGGTAGTCTTGTTTAAGACGTTCCATAACCTTTATAGGAACCTTTCTAGGTAGTTTTGTTTAAGACATCTCATATCCTTTATAGGAACCTTTCTAGGTAGTTTTGTTTAAAAAAAACGTATCGTGTCCTTTCTAGGAGCCTTTCTAGGTAAGTCTTGTTTAAGGTATCCCATATCCTGTCTAAGAACCTTTCCAGGTGAGTCTTGTGTAAGATGTATCACATCCTTTCCAAAAACATTTCTAGGTTAGTCTTGTTTAGGACATATCATAACTTCTAGGTAATCTTCTTAAAACATGTATTCAATCCCTCCTCATCCTATCCAGGAGCCTTTATAGATCAGTCTTGTTTAAGATATATCTAAGTTAACCTTATAGTCTTGTTTAGGGCACATTGAATTAAAACTCTAATAAACTAAATAATTTTAATTAATTTATTTGTTTTATTTAATTTCTTTTAAATATTTATTTATATGATAATAAATTATTTTTTATAAATAAATTAATATATGATGTTAATATTAAAATTCCAATTTATTCTTCGTCCCGATTAAATCAATTAATCGCAATAGGCAATAATCAATTTTAATTAAAATGTTTATTTAATTAAAACATAAATAAGTTTTATTTAGTTAAATGGTTTCAACCATTCTTATTGGTTGCGATGATTAACTTATTAATTTCCTCACTTCAATTCATTATTCTTTTTAATCGAATTAATCACGAGGGATAATGATACAAACTAAACTATTAAATTCCTAAAAAATACTTTTATTCGTTATTAGTGATAATTGAATCTATCAATTAAAATTGGTAATGATACAACTACTAATCTGTTAACTATGGTAATTGAATCAATCGATTATTGCGGTTAATAGTACAAATTAAAATCAGGGTTGTACGCCCAAATCCTAAAAACACTTCCAAACAAACCTTTCAAATTCTTAACTCATCATAGGCTATTTCAAAAGCCTTTGAGACAAACTTTCAACCATACCAAATCAAATTCCAAATCCTAAGGGCGTACAACCCTTCCCCGAACTACGTTGACTCTGATTCTCCATAAGGAGATACGTAGGCACTTGGTAACAAGGCGAGTCCCCCTCCTCCAAATTCTAATCATGTCAATAATTAGCCTTTAACCCTATTAACTGTCTGTTACCTTTCTTTATGTTAGCCATAAATATTAACCCTATAGTGCAAACCTTGGGAAAGGGTTGAGGGTGCCTAACACCTTCCCTCGACCTGAATATAGTATCTTACCCTGATTTCTTAACCGCGCGAGGTTTCCTATTCGCCTTGGTAGAATAGGTGGCGACTCTAATCTTTAATTTTTAGGGCAGGTTGCTACACAAGTGTTATGGTGCCTTATTCACAAATTCATAACTCTTAGCTCAAGTGTTGAAATTTCATGCTAATGGTCTCTTTGGAAAGCCTTTGCTACATACTTCAATCCACTTGTTTTTTGTTTCTTCAAAATCATTTTGGAACTAGGTGAAAATTGGTCAAAACGTTGGAAGAAATCTAGGTTAAAACACTAAGAAAATTTATGTCTTTTGTTGGAAACTTCATGATCCCATAACTCACAAATGATTCATTTTTTGGGAAAAAGTTATATGTGACAAAGTTGTTCATTGGATAAAGATCTACAACTTTCATGTTGGAAGGTTTTTCAGTTGCATACTTGAAATTTGAAGTTACTTGCCCATGAAGTTATGATTAAAACACTTGAAAATACTTAGAATTTTTCTAAGTCTTTGAATTTTCCAACTTTGACTTTTGTTGACTTTTTGATTCTTGATTGATTTTCTTGATTTTTTTTTATCAAATGGCTTCAATAATCATATTTTAATGATTTTGATCTTCAAAAGTCCAAAGTTGACCAAATTTCTCAAAAGTCAAAGGTTGACTTGGACAGTTGACTTTTTCTAAATGAACTGCATTCTTGTGACTTTCTATTGAATCAAACTCTCCTCTTCAAATGAATGACTTAAGTGTATTATAATGTTTTATTGGGGATCCTTGAATCATAGTTTGATCCATGGATCCATGTGCTGATTAAAAGTCAATTCCCCAGATGAATTAGGTCAAAAACCCTAATTTGTGCACCAGATGAAATTGGGAGTTGTTGATCTTGTATTGAACCATTCTTGGACTTGGATTCTGATGGGGGATAATCATTTGAGCATATGATAATTCTTGAGCTCCTTTGTGGGTCTCAAAACCCTAATCTTGCTTGAGCCTCTTGGTCAACCCCTACCTTGGGAAATAAGCAATAAGCAAAACACAATCCTTTTTTGTATATTTTTGTTAGTAAATGAAATATGAATAATATTGATGGTGATGATAATAATGATGATGTTCACACTATGCAAAAAATGATGTGGGATCTCAGGGTCAAAAATTGGGGTACAACAGTCCAGCATACCCACACCGTTTGTTTCACCTTTTGACCCATCTCCAAAAGTGACATGGCTAGTAGAACGAGGCTTGAAATATACCAAAAATTTATGGATATTGGTCATGTGTTTAGAACACCCACTATCAGAATACCAGTTCTCTCTTGTAGAAGCTCTGAGAGAAGTGTGAGCTATGAGGGCAGTCACAGCCTATTTCGGAATCCCCTTCTTCTTTGTTTTAGCACCAGTCCATTCCTTTTTGGGATAAGAAACAATCATGGGATAGCCATATAATTTATAACAGAAAGCTTTTATGTGATCAAACCTTCCATAATAATGACATCTTTGATTCTTTCTTCTTGAGAAATTCTTCTGATGTCTTTGCGGATGTTGAAGCCTTTGATCTGACATCTTCTTTTTTCCTCTAGCTTGAACAAACTTCACTTCTGCCACTTTATTTTTGGGCTTTCCTTAATGAGTATACCCAATGCCTTTGTTATTGCCAGAATTCTTCTCAATTTGAAGAATCTTATCCATCACATTAGAACTATTGTTAAGCACTCTAACAGATTTTGTCATATTGTCCAGTTTTGAATTAAGCAATATAACTTCCCCTTTCAATTCAAAAGAGAAGAGTCACTATAGAAGAATTGGACACACTCCGAAACTCGAAGATGTTGCAAAATATTTATAGATTAAGGTGAAAGACTTGGCATGCCATGTAAGCAAGAGGGGAAATGTCTAAGAATTCTTGAGAGGGTATCTAGGGAAGAAAGCCCAAAAATTTACAGAAGCCCAAGAATGGAATCCCTTCAATGATGTGTAGGCTCTCCTCATCTACGGACATGTTCTCTTTCCAACTTTTAAAGACTTCATAGACTCTGCCGCCATAAATGTATTTTGGGATGTTACGGTTAATGAAGAAAACCATGTTCCCGTGTAATACGGTGGGAGAACTGACTTTTTTGAATGTTGCGGATAGCAAGAGTCGCCACCGACTTTTATTTTATCCATTTAGGAAAGGCAAAAAGAACAGGAAAGAGCTTTAAAAGATTTTGAGTTAGAGGAGTAGGTTATGAAAAGGGAAGGTGTTAACATCCTTTTCATCCGTAGTTATCTACGGGCTCTTAATTGCTTAGCTCACTTTTGAATTGTTTAATTTGTTTGAGTGTGTAGTGCGTGTTTATAAAATGATTTTGAAAAAGGACTTTAACTTTGTAAGTAAAGTGTAGCCTTTGAAATCATTTTGAAAAGGAGGTGTAAAAAGAAATTTATTTGAATGTGTTGTAAGCAAGCAGTTAAAAGCTACCTACCCTAAAGTTATAAGGTCTAAATTGTTCTTTTAATACTTTCCTTGGGCGATAGTACTATCCATACCATTTGAAGCGTTCATCCCCCCAAGTGTTACGTATCAGAGTGATCGGTCACCATTTCTACCTAATTTCGGTCATGTATTCGGTCTAAATTTGTCGATTAGGTAACACTTTGATCAATGTTTTATTGTTTTTGTTTAAGTATTTCATGTTTGATTGTTTTTGTGTTTACTTTGCATTGTGTTTTAATTTAAGTTATTTAGATGCTTTTGATGCCGTTTGGTTAGTTGTGTACAAGTTTCAGGTGTGAACAAGTCATCTTAAATGTCGAAGCAACCATGAAGGAAGGAGAAGCAAGAGAAAGATGAAAAGTCAAGGTACTAGGGTCAAACACGGCCGCCCGTGCTTCCACGCACGGCCCGTGTCAGATGATCAACTATCCTCCATACAAAATCCAGGGGAGCAACACGGCCGCCCGTGCTTCCACGCACGGCCCGTGTTAGGATGGCTGGGAGCAAAAATAAAAATAAAGAGCAACACAGCCACCCGTGCGTCCAAGCACGGCCAGTGCTGCTGAGAGCGTGAAAACTTCCAATTTTAGGGCTTTTTCATGTAATCTCCACCTTGAGGGCACTTTAGACATTTCATTTGGCTGAGATTTGTACCTAGACTATTTAGTTGAGTTTGAGAGAATTATTGAGAAACTTTTTGGCCAAGAGAAGACACGATTGAAGATTGGAGAAAACAAGGGTTTGGGAGAGAAGAAGGTCTTCATGAACGGAAGCGATTGAAGATCAACTTTCATCTCAATTCTTGTAATGTATCTATTTTATATTTTGTTTTCTTTGAACAATATGAGTAACTAAACCCTAATGCTAGGGGGTGTCCCTGATTTGACTCTGTAATGATTTTGAATTCTTGAGTTCATCAATAGATTTGTTTTCTTATTTAATTTAATTGTACAAGGTTTTTATGCTTTCTTTGTCGGACCAACAAGATTGATTTACGGTTAACAACCAGCTGGACAGCGGTTGTTAAGGTTTTTTGTACGATTAGACTATAGTAGATATCACCTAGGACTAGGGATACCCTATAGTTACCGGTTAACTCTTGATAACATATATTGCTTGATTTCATCATAATTCTCTAAGGACTTAGGAGTTAGGATGAATGTTCAAAGGTTTTCCCACTAAGGACTTAGGGAAAAATAATCTAAAGGGCGGTAATTAAAGGTTATGAACTTGTTGAAGAGATCTAAATCCAAGGTTATTACAGGAACAATCACACACTATACCCCTAGCATTATACTCATATTTGTCAAAAAGCCAATTTACTTTTCTGCTTATTTTAATTATTGTTTAGTGACAATTTGCAAACAAAACCCCAACATTAGTTTTTGTTTAATTGAACTATAATTTGAACTCGATATTACTACGTAGTCCTTGAGATCGACATTCGGGGAATTTCCCTATTATTACTACAGAGGCAAAATAGTACACTTGCTATTTTTCCGATCACAGAGCAACGACACCGACTCGAACTAATGAAGGTAGATAGCCTTCATTCTGGATTACCTGCACGTTACCAACATAGGGGTAACATTCAAACAGAAGGGGTGAGATATCAAACAATATAATCAGATGTATGATAAATAATATACTAGTTCATGCAAATCACCGCTTCACAACTTTTAAACAACGTTAATCACAACAAAATTATCAACATAATACAACAACTATTTTATCATCACACCAACTCAAAATGCGACTTGGAATGCGGCTCATACGATGCACATGCATATGGTATCAACAAAGAAAAGCCCCAACTTAAGATTTGCCAATTAAAAGAGGCATCAACAAGGCGTAAGACTTCAACTTTAAAACAAGGCATAAGCCTTCAACTTGCAACTTTTGCCAATCCAGGCCAACTTAGAGAGCATGAGCTCCCAACTCGTATGCTATGAATGCAACGAAGTATGAATGCAACAACAACACCACAACAACACAACAACAAATCGACTTTGGCATAAGCCTACCACTTAATTTTTGCCAACAATCAGAGGCAACATAATGAAAATAGCAACGATTCTCAGCAACTTCAACATAACAATGATAGAACCAATCATCAACAACTACACCTTAACAACGATAGCAACAATAATCAACAACAGCATAACAACAACAACTCAACAACAATAACAACGACAACTCAACTACAATTTGACACTGGCCATAAGCCTACAACTTATCTGTCAAGAATTAGAGACAAATCAACAACATCAATATAACCTGCAAATTCACAACTTTAATATCTACATTATAGAAACTTATACAATCCACGATTTTCAACTGAAATATACCGCAACCTTTCCTCATATTTATTCGGACTATTCATTATACTATAAAGTGATTTTCTACTAATGCTACTACTATTTTATGCTCTGCTATATAAGTTACTACTGCTATTAACCACTTCGTATTAACACTGCTAGTAACTACCTACCTGATAGTGAATACCCTTTTCCACTTCTAATTAATGAATTAATTATTTTACCAATAATATCGTTCTGTTATTATTTTACAAGCAACTCCGGATGTCAACTCATTCCTACTAAATCAATCATTTTCTACTATTAACTCCTATTACTATTCCGCTACTATCAACGGTTCTCTATTACTATTACTAAAACATTCTTGTGCTTCCCTCATTGCATGTACTAATTATTTCCTGCTAATTAGTTTTATCCTTAATAATCTACATGCTTCCATAATTAATTAGGTATGAGTGTATTATATTAAAAGTGCAACTAATATAGGAACATGAATTAATAAAATAAAAAGCACTAAAATAATTGAGTGGCACCCACCCCCCCCCCCCCTAAGAAGCAGGCGCCCCTCACTCCTTTTCACCTAGGGAGCAGTCGCTCCCCTCACCCTCTCTATCCTGGGGTGGACGACCCCTACCTTCTTCAACTCCAGGGGTGAGCGCCCCCTCCTTGTTGTGCACATAGGGGCAGCCGCCCCTTCTTATGGTGACAGGAGCCCCTTCCCACTTTTTCTATTTAATATATTATTTAATATTTAGTGGGACTCTGCACTAAAACGTGGTGGCACTCGCCACTGCCTACAGTATCTCAGAGATTTACCGTATTCATCCCAAATTCAATCTATTCTTCCATGGATTTTCACTCGATTGACAAACTAAAACACAATCACAGCGACCGATTAGCTACATGACATAATTTCCAATAACTAGATTAAATTAATTGGAATACTACAACAGTATCAAAATTTCATGACAGTGAACACCAATGGATTCCAGCACAACAACATCACAACATAACACAATCAGATGGGAAACAAGTATGTTAGAACAAGAAATGTTCTGATCAATATTCTTAGTTTTGATGATAACATTATATATGAATTTCATATAAGAGAAAGTGGTACTCTAATTATTCACGTTTTCCATTTCAGGAAAAGTATAAAAGAGTATGCACAAAATCAACGCTCAGAGGCTCTGACCCAAAAGTTCTAGAGTGCTTCATCAGAACATGGTCTGGAAAGACATTAGAAGATGGTCCTGCAGAATCAGAACATGATCTGGAAAGCATCATAAGATGGCAGTCAGAAGAAAAGCTCTGAAGTTCTGATGGTATCACGCTCAAAGCACTTCTGAAGTCTGAAGACAGAAGTTGCATCTGCATCAAAGCTGAAGACTCTGATATTCAAACGTCTATTCTACATATTCTGAGTCCAGAAGCAAGTACGAGATGAAAAGGCTATAACGTCAAATCTCTGCCTGACAAAAGGAACGTTAGAAGCTATAAATGAAAAAGTCAGTAAAAGCAATGAAAGCATGGCTCGAGGTAGTTGACAAAAGTGTGAAACATTAAATGCAGCAGTGTACTATTCATGCAAAGCATTAAAAGCTCCCAACGGTCACATTTCCTCCAAAGCCTATAAATATAAGTTCTGATTCAGAAGCAGCAACAACTCTCTCACGTGAAAGTACCAAAACACTGTCAAACTGAAATCAAAGAAAAGAAAAGAAGAACTTCATCTTCAACCTCACAACTTTGTAATATTTTAGTGAGTGTTACAAACTAGAACTTAAGAGAAATATCACTTGGTGATTACAACTTTCTTAGAAGCAAACTAAAATCTCGTAATATTTATTTTACATTGATTGTAAAAGGATTTCCTAGAGTGATCAAGTTGTGATCTATAGACTCTAGAAGACTTAGAGGGTATCTAAGTGGAGAACCATTATAATCAGTTTGATTAGTGAATTAAATCCTCAGTTGAGGTAAATCACCTTGTCAGGGGTGGACTGGAGTAGTTTAGTTAACAACGAACCAGGATAGAAATAATTGTGTCATTTATTTTTTCTATCATTTTTGAGAAAGAACCCTTATTCAATCCCCCCTTTCTAAGTGTTTTTCACTCCTTCAATTGGTATCAGAGTATGGTTCTAGGTGCAAAGACTTAATCGTGTTAGAGAAAAGATTCAGGGAGAAAAACACAAAATGGTTGAAACAACTACTTCTACTTCTACTCTTGAGCAAAACAATGGTAACAATGGAAGCAATAGCTTCAATGGTTACAATAAACCACCAGTCTTTGATGGTGAAAACTTTGAGTATTGGAAGGATAAACTAGAAAGTTACTTTCTTTGTCAAGATGGTGACTTATGGGATTTGGTGTTGGATGGTTACACACATCCTGTAAATACTCGTGGAGTCAAGTTTACAAGACAAGCTATGAGTGATGACCAAAAGAAAGAATTCAAGAATCATCACAAATCAAGGACTATATTGTTAAATGCTATCTCACATGCTGAGTATGAGAAGATCACTAATAGAGAAACAACTCATGATATCTGATAAATGTCAAATTGTAGTTATTTTTGTATATAGTTTTATGACACTTATCGTCTCTTTTCCTCAACTCGTGTGTGAATTCACACGTTTTAGTTAGATTTGTACATATTGTGTATAATTTGTGTTTTTGATTCATTTATGTATCGTTTGATAGTTTGTATGTCTTTTTGTAGGTATTCATGCATGGTTGGAGCATTGAGTAATAAAGGCCAAAGGCTAAGCTTCAAGAATGCAAAACTTACCAATTCATCAAAGAATAAGGCTCAAAATAAGGCTGATAAAAATCATCAATTTGGTTGCCATTTTGTAATTTTTAGTTAGAGCATTGAATAAGCTTTCCAACGCTTCAAACCGGACGTAATTCGGAGTTACGGTTCTCAAGTTATGGCGAAAACAAAATTTGGTTTTTTCTGCTATCGCTTAGCGAGATTAAGCTCGCTAAGCGAAATCGCCTGGGACAGCAACTCGTTAAAAGGGGATAAAACACATTTTTAGGTTATGGTTTTGGGATATTTGTTCCCAACTCCATCAACCTTCATTTTTGGGTAGAGAGAGGCTTAGAAACATCAAATGGGGTTGCATCTTGATGATCGGAGGTCGAATATCTCATCGATTGGTGTTGACAAACCAAGAAATATTTTGTTCTTCTTCTTCTATTCTCTTTGTATACTCTATTTTCTTGGGTATGTTTGTACATTTTCTTTGAACATATGTATATGTATTGATCATGGTGTTGTATATTATATTTACTTTACAAATCATTATTGATGTCTTCCTTAATCTTTTTGCATTTATGTTTGGATTTGGGTTATTATAGACATATACCTCACAAATCTTGATTAGGGATGGATATCTATTAGTTTCTAGATTTTAGAGATAGATTTAGAGCTAATAATCTTTATGGCTGTCGAAGCCTAATGCTTCTGTGTTAGTTGTGTCGGTTGAGAGATCGTCGGTACAAATGATATGAATGTCTGCTATGTTGTTGAGGTTGACTGAGAGATCGTTGTCGAGATGATATAGTAGTTCTCTCTACTTTGGGTTGGAAATGACTTAGAGTGTGAGCGATGCTTGATGATAATGACGAGTGTTGTAGGTTGAGTATAACTGGTCGATAGGTTTAAGTTTGTGATAAGTAGATTATATGCATGCTTGATAAGTTTCTTATCTCTAAAGAAAGAATTCTTTTTGTGTTAATATTTACTTTTATGTTTTTATGCTTTAACCATTATAATCCAAGCTCAAGAACTAAGAATCTGTCAAACGGAAATTCAGTGGCACTAATCTCTGTGGACACGATAATTTCCCGGATAAGTATTTTCAAAACTTTTGTTGCTTGCCCTATACCGCTTCAACAATATCTTTGAATCTCTAAAGATGACTCATGAGGGAAATGCTCAAGTAAAGGAGACAAAGGCTCTGGCTCTCATCCAGAAGTATGAAGCATTCAAGATGGAAGATGATGAGAACATTGAAGCAATGTTTTCAAGATTCGAGACTCTGACTGCTGGATTGAGAGTGCTAGGTAAAGGCTACACCAAAGCTGATCATGTAAAGAAAATTATCAGAAGCTTACCCAGAAGATGGGGACCCATGGTGACTGCCTTCAAGATTGCCAAGAATCTGAATGAGGTGTCTCTTAAAGAGCTTATACGTGCCTTGAGGAGTCATGAGATTGAGCTAGATGCAAATGAGCCTCAAAAGAAAGGTAAGTCTATTGCTTTGAAATCTAAAAATAAAAACTGTGCTAACGCTTTTCAGGCAGAAGAAGAAGAATCTGACGAGTCAGAGTCAGAAGAAGAAGAAGAAGAATTATCTATCTTATCCAGAAGAGTAAATTAACTCTGGAAGAGCAAGCAGAGAAGATTCAAGAACTTCAAGAGACCTGAAAATGGAGAATCTTCTGAACACAGAAGATCTAGCAAGAAGAAAGTGGCGTGCTATGAATGCAAAGAGCCCGGACACTACAAGAACGAATGTCCAAAGCTTCAGAGGGAAAATCCCAGAAAGAAGTTTGAAAAGAAGAAAGGCATGATGGCTACATGGGACGATTCTAATTTATCAGATCAAGAATCAGACTCTGAAGATGAGCAAGCCAACATAGCACTCATGGCAACAGTTGACGCTGGTGAAGAGTCTACTTCTGATTCAGACTTTGATGATGTATTTTCTGAACTTACTAGAGATGACCTAGTTTCTAGCTTATCAGAACTTATGGAAGTCAAGAGTCAACTTAGTCTCAAATACAAAAAGCTCAAAAAGCTCTTTGAATCTGAAACTAAGAGACTTGAAATAGAAAACTCTAAACTGAAAGAAAAAGTTTTAAAATTAACTAAAGATATTGAAACATCTTCAAGTTCAGAAAAGTCTATTCCAAGCACTAACAATATTCTGAAAAAATATGACTTGAGCTTCAGAAAGTTCTTATCTAGAGGTATAGGCAGAAGTCAGCTAGCCTCTATGATATATGGTGTAAGTGGAAACAAGAGAATATGTATAGGCTTTGAGGGAGAAACCCTATATAAACGTGAACCTGTTGATGAGATGATTATCAATTACAAACCTTTGTATGAACAGTTCAAGTATGGTCACTCTCATGATATCAAGCACCCATCACACTCTAAGAGTTTCCACATAACACACACAAAGAAATATGCTGTTGCACATTCTGGTAAATCTTATGTGAAATCTCAGTTCAATCAGAACTTGAGAAGGACTAACCCCAAAGGACCCAAAAGAATGTGGGTACCTAAGGATAAGATAATTCCTGTTGCATATCTCCTTCACAACTCAAAAGAAAAACATGTCATGGTACCTGGACTCTGGGTGCTCACGTCACATGATGAGAAGAAGGTCTATGTTCCAAAATCTGGAACTTAAATCTGCTGGAGAAGTAAAGTTTGGAGGGAATCAGAAGGGAAAAATCATTGGCTCAGGAACCATGTGTATTGGTAATTCTCCCTCTATAACTAATGTTCTTTTAGAAGATGAATTAACTCATAACTTATTGTCCATAAGTCAATTAAGTGACAATGGTTATGACATAATCTTTAATCAAAAGTCTTGTAAAGCTATTAGTCAGAAGGATGGCTCAATCCTATTTACGGGCAAGAGAAAGAACAACATTTATAAGATTTATCTTCCAGATCTTAAGAACCAAAAGGTTACTTGCCTTCTGTCTGTTAACGAAGAGCAGTGGGTCTGGCACAGAAGATTAGGTCATGCTAGTTTGAGAAAGATTTCTCAGATTAACAAACTTAATCTGGTCAGAGGACTCCCTAATCTGAAATATAAATCAGATGCTCTTTGTGAAGCATGTCAGAAAGGGAAGTTTTCAAAACCTGCGTTTAAATCCAAAAATGTTGTCTCTTCCTCTAGGCCTATAGAACTTCTGCACATTGATCTTTTTGGCCCAGTCAAAACAGCATCAATCAGAGGCAAGAAATATGGATTGGTCATTGTAGACGACTATAGCAGATGGACTTGGGTAAAGTTCTTAAAACACAAGGATGAGTCACATTCCGTGTTCTTTGACTTTTGTAATCAGATTCAATCTGAAAAGGAATGTAAAATCATAAAAGTCAGAAGTGATCATGGTGGTGAATTTGAGAACATATTCTTTGAAATTTATTTCAAAGAAAATGGTATTGCCCATGATTTCTCTTGTCCTTGAACTCCACAGCAAAATGGAGTTGTAGAATGAAAGAATAGGACTCTTCAAGAAATAGCCAGAACCATGATCAATGAGACTAATATGGCTAAGCATTTCTGGGCAGAAGCAATTAACACAGCTTATTATATTCAAAATAGAATCTCCATAAGACCTATTCTAAATAAGACTCCTTATGAATTGTGGAAGAACAGAAAGCCCAACATTTCATATTTCCATCCTTTTAGATGTATTTGTTATATTCTGAATACTAAAGATCATCTGAACAAGTTTGATTCTAAAGCTCAGAAGGGTTTTCTACTTGGATATTCTGAACGCTCAAAAGGCTACAGAGTATACAATACTGAAACTCTGGTAGTTGAAGAATCAATCAATATTAGATTTGATGATAAGCTTGGCAATGAAAAGCCAAAGCAGTTTGAGAATTTTGCAGATATAGATATATCTAACTCAGATCATGAAGAACCCAAGGGAAAGGATGATGCAGAAGATCAAGCTGCAGCGTCTTTAGAGAATCTCAGAATATCTGAAGAGCCAACACTCGGAAGATCTTTGAGACTCAACGCTGCTCATCTAGAAGATGTTATAATTGGAAAGAAAGATGATCCCATCAGAACAAGAGCATTCCTAAAGAACAATGCAGAATGTCAATTTGGTTTAGTATCTTTGATTGAGCCAACTTCTGTCGATCAAGCTCTGGAAGATGCTGATTGGATAATTGCCATGCAAGAAGAGTTAAATCAGTTTACAAGGAATGATGTTTGGGATTTCGTTTCAAGACCTGAAGGATTTAATATCATTGGAACAAAATGGGTTTTCAGAAACAAACTGAGTGAGAAAGGTGAAGTCATCAGAAACAAAGCTAGACTGGTTGCTCTGGGCTATAATCAGCAAGAAGGTATTGACTATACAGAAACCTTTGCACCAGTGGCCAGGTTAGAATCTATTAGATTATTTGTTTCATTTGCCACTCAGAATAACACAACTCTGTATCAGATGGATGTTAAGAGTGCCTTTTTAAATGGTTATATAGATGAAGAAGTCTATGTCCATCAACCTCCTGGTTTTGAAGACTCTAAGTCTCCAGAACATGTTTTTAAATTAAAGAAATCATTGTGCGGTTTGAAGCAACCTCCCAGAGCTTGGTATGAAAGATTAAGTTCTTTTCTTCTGGATAATGGTTTCACTAGAGGAAAAGTAGACACAACTCCCTTCTGTAAAACCTTTAAAAAGGATATGCTAATTTGTCAAATTTATGTTGATGATATTATTTTTGGAACATCTAATGCTACACTTGGAAAGGAGTTTGCTAAGTCTATGCAGGCAGAATTTGAGATGAGCATGATGGGAGAACTAAAGTATTTCCTAGGCATTCCGATCAATCAAACTTCTGAAGGAACTTATGTTCATCAGACTAAGTATGTCAAAGAGCTTCTGAAGAAGTTCAATCTATCTGAAAGCAAAGAAGCAAAAACTCCAATGCATCCAACTTGCGTATTAGGTAAGGATGAGGTAAGAAATAAGGTATATCAGAAGATCTACAGAGGTATGATAGGATCTCTTCTCTATCTGACTGCTTCTAGACCTGATATTTTATTCAGTGTATGCTTGTGTGCTAGATTTCAATCAGATCCTAGAGAATCTCACTTAACTGCTGTTAGGAGAATTCTTAGGTATCTGAAAGGTACTACTAATGTTGGTTTAGTCTACAAAAGATCTGAAGAATACAACTTAGTAGGATATTGTGATGCTGATTACGCTGGAGATAGAGTTAAAAGGAAAAGTACTTCTGGAAGCTGTCAGTTTCTGGGAAGTAATATGATCTCCTGGTACAGCAAGAAGCAAGCAACTATTGCACTATCTACTACAGAAGCAGAATACGTAGCTGCTGCTGGATGTAGTACACAGATGCTCTGGATGAAAAGTCAGCTAGAAGACTATCAGATATATGAGAGTAACATTCCTATATTCTCTGATAATACTTCTGCTATTTGTTTATCTAAGAATCCTATTTTACATTCTAAGGCTATACATATAGAGATTAAACATCACTTTATTAGGGACTATGTTCAGAAGGGTGTTGTTTCTTTAAACTTTGTTGATACAAAACATCAGTGGGCGGATATCTTTACAAAACCCCTTGCTGAAGATAGGTTTAAGTTCATTCTGAAGAACAACAGTATGGATTTATGCCCAGATTGAAGGTGTTGAGAAGATCTGATATATGGATTAGAATTGAAATGTTTATTTAATTTCTTATCAGATGTTCTGGATATGTATGACCATTTAGACACTCTGATTCTATTGTTCCTAACGTTTCATATGTCTAAGTATGATACAGAACTTCTGTTAAAGCAAAACAGTTGTCACCAACTATTCCAGATGACGACCACGTGTTCATTCTGAAGGGACAAGCATGCGTGCAGTTGATGAGACGCCACCCTAGGTAACTGTACAAATCTTTTCAAATCTCACGCTATCTCCACTAACGTTTTTCAACATTAAATATGATTGATTCTTTGCATTCTGTAACTGCTCTCATTCAGAATTTCATTGCATTTTGTTTTCACGTCCGTGTCTATTTAAACACATCTCATATTC
This sequence comes from Vicia villosa, assembly GCF_029867415.1. Classification (NCBI taxonomy): domain Eukaryota; kingdom Viridiplantae; phylum Streptophyta; class Magnoliopsida; order Fabales; family Fabaceae; genus Vicia; species Vicia villosa. The sequence goes on from NW_026705237.1 coordinate 386,255, forward strand.
ATTTTATCCTTTTTCACGCATTCATCATCTCTTGTTATATGCATTTTTGTCTTCTCTTCTCTCTTTTCAAAAAACCTAAAGTTAAGAATCCCGGAAATCTCAAGCAATTTTCAATGGCTTCTTCATCATCTCAACAAAAGGTTTTGACTTCTCAGCAACAACAAGAACAGCAACAACAACAAAATGTTCCTCAGAAGACTTGTCTAATTCCTATGGACGAATTAGAAGTTTTTGGTGAAATGATGGTCGATTTTGATAATCTGGAAGAACATGACATTCATCTGAAGGATGACATGAAATTTCAGGGTTTGGAAGCGTTTTTCTACCGTTTGTGTGGACCAGTTTTCCTAGATTTAGTTAAATAATTTTGGGTTCATGCTACGATTATGCCTACAGCAATTATATCCTTTGTTCATGGCGAGGAGATCTAAATTACAGAAAATCTTCTCAGAAGATTGTTTGGTCTGGAGAATATTGAAGGTGATTATGGAGCAATTATTGGAAACACAAATTGGGACGCTGTTTACACAGAAATCTTCAAATCTGGAAAAGAGTCTACAATCATCAAGGAGTTGAGGGATCCCTACAGAATTTGGGCTAAGATCCTTCTCGGTTGCATCTACCATAGAAAGGCAAATGTTCCTCCCAACTATGTGAACAAGGACCAAGAGTATATTCTGTATTGTATTGCTAAACAAGAGAAGGTGGATCTTCCCTTCATCATCTTCAACCACATGTGGAATCATGTGAGGGACTCTGGAGCAAGCCAGAATGAAGTCTACCAAGTAGAAAAGGAACATCATTCCTTTTGGAAGGATTATTACTGATCTTCTGGTTCAGACTGGATTGGTTGGTGATCTGGAAAACGCTGGAATTATTAAAGATCCTTTTGCAATGTGTGGAAGTACCATGAACGCCCACACTCTAAAAAAGATGAATCTGATTAAGACAATTGTTGCTACTCCCAGCGTGGATCATGAAATCTTGACCAGAAAGGCTCATGCTCTGGCTGATTTTGAACTGTTTTTCAAAAATGAGCATCCTAACATTGTTGTCAGCTATATGAAACTATGTAAAGAGGAAGGCTCTGTGTATGATCCTGTATGGATAAGAAACAAAGAGGCTCTCACAACAACTGATCTAGTACCAGAAAAAGAGGAAGCGAAAAAGAAGAAAAGATAGCAAGAACAGCCAGAAGGAAGAAAAGATAAGAAGGAAAAGAAAGAAGAGCAGAAAGGAGATGTTCAAGGAAAGGAAGAAGAAAAGCACAAAAAGGAAGAAGAGAAGAAGAAAGAAAAGAAGGAGAAAAAGAGGAAGACTGTTGGTGATGGACCTTCCAAGCCTCAGAAGAAGAAGAAGAAGAAGAAGAAGAAGAAGAAGAAATCTTCAGGTATTACTATTTATGAGCCTGTCTCTGTTCCTGTTTTAATTTCTAAACATATATCAACAGAAGCTCGGAAGGTGTTTGCATGTTTGCTGCATTATGGGTAAAACATAACTGGTTGATTGTGTATATGCAGGTTGCATATATGTGTGGAGCTAATACAAGTTTTGTAGTGAATGTCATTATCGATGTCATGACATCCATGTGTGAAAGCAGGAGCTGTTAGTATTTATTAATTGTGTTTCCTGATTTATCACTTTTATCTGTTTAGGAAACTTTTTATTGAGTGCTGCAAATTTCGTTCAGAAGATCTATTGACAGCACATTGTGTAACAGACAGTTGGCGTGTGAATTAGGTTAACTTTGTTAACCCTAATTTGTTTCTTAAAAAGCCCAAGGCCCAAGACTGCATATAAAATGACCTTCAATCCTAATTTGGAACGCAGACAGAAGATTGTGTATTGTGAAGAACTGTTGTTCTGTAACTGTCTCTTGTGATCCACGCTATTATCTTTGATGATTGCGTTGGAATTAGTTTGTGTTTTTGTTGTGTCACTCTAAGATTTTAAGCACGAGTGTGTGTCTCTTGATTGAAGCTTTTAAGCAGATCAAGGTGTGTTTTTGAAGTGTGTCTTCTATCTGTAATTGTTTATTGTGTATGTGTAATCACTGCTGTGATTGAGGAGGAGTGGAATAGAGATATTCCATATCTAGGTAGAACCTAAGTAGAAGGGTCACTGGGTAGTGATTAAGTGAGAAGTTGTAAACGGGGGAGTTTAGCTTTGAATTGATACTACTGATAGTGGACTTCATACCTGGCTTGGTAGCCCCTAGAGTAGGTTGTTTGAACCAAACTGGGTAAACAATTTTGTGTGTTCTTTACTGTTTTATGCTGTTTTGTTATTACTGTCTGTGCTGCATAATTATGGATGTCATAACATCCAGTTTGACATTGAGCGTGTGTTACTAGAATTTTCAATTGACATCAGAGCAGGCACCCTGCCTGATTACATCTGGGTGAGATCTAGGGATAACAAAATTCTGGTACTATGGAGAAGGAAATGTTAGTGTTTGGAAACAGACCACCTATCCTGGATGGATCTAACTATGACCACTAGAAACCTTGTATGGTAGCAGTCATTAAGTCAGTGGACAGCAAGGCCTGGAGAGCTGTTGAAAGTGGATGGAAACATCCTGAGAAAATTCTGGAAGATGGAACCACTGTTCTAATTCCTGAAACTCAATGGAGCAAATCTGAAGAAGAGTTAGCGTTGGGCAATTCCAAGGCCCTAAGTGCACTGTTCAATGGTATTGACAAAAACATCTTCAGACTTGTACAACACTGTGAGCTGGCTAAAGAAGCTTCGGATATTCTCAAAACAGCACATGAAGGCACGTCCAAGGTAAACATGTCGAGACTTCAAATACTTACCACTAAGTTTGAAAATCTCAAGATGAAAGAGGATGAAACCATTTATGAGTTTTACATGAATGTCCGCGAGATTTCAAACAACTCTGCAGCCTTGGGTGAGAAAGTGACTGAAGAAAAACTGGTAAGGAAGATCCTCAGATCACTGCCTAAGCGATTTGATATGAAGGTAACTGCCATAGAGGAAGCTCAATACATTAGCAACATGAAGCTGGACGAACTTCTTGGTTCTCTCCAAACCTTTGAGTCAAGCATCTGTGAGCCTGTTGAAAAGAAGAACAAAAGCATTGCGTTTGTCACCAACACAGGTGATAATTCAAAAGAAAGCAATGGTGTAAGTGATGAGAATTTATCAGACGCCATAGCCATGCTTGGAAAACAATTCAACAGACTTATTAAAAGGGTTGATCAGAAGTCCAGACCCAATGTCAAGAACACTTCCTATGACATCAGTCAGACATATGACTCAAGCAAAAGGTTCAAAGCTAAGGAGAAGCCCTATCTAGGGAAAGGGGTTCAATGTCATGGATGTGAAGGATTCGGACACATTAGAGTTGAATGTCCTACCTACCACAAGGAGCAAAAGAAAGGACTGACTGTTACTTGGTCTGACGAAGACTCAGATTTAGAAAAGGAAACTACAAAGCATGTCACAGTTTCAACAAGAATCTATGAATCTGATGATGATTCCAGTGATGATGAGCTAACCTTTGATGAACTAGTTGCCTCGTACAATAAGTTGTGTAGGGAGAATGCTGAAGTCTGCAAACAAGTGGAGAAGCAAGAGGTGATCATAAGAGAACTAGAAACTGAGAAGATTAAACATCTTGCAACCATAGACTCCCTCAGTAGTGAAGTAAGCATGTTGAAACACAAACTTGATCAATTGACCAAGTCATTCAAAATGCTGAACAATGGATCTGATACTCTAGAAGAAATTCTGGAATTTGGACAAAGATCAGGAGACATGTCTGGAGTGGGATTTGTGGCTAAAGAGGAATTAATCTCTGGACTCAGGAGGATAGAATCCAAGAAGTGTGTGACTAACCAGATGTCAATCCAAATGTCATAACATCAAGGAAACATAAGAAGGAGGCACTCAAATACAAGGTTCCAGAAGTGGAGGTGTCATCACTGTGGAAGATTTGGTCACATAAAGCCATTCTGTTTCAGACTATTTGGATATCCAGACCAAACTCAACAAGTCAAACATGATCATGATACGTGTAACAGGAATCAATCTGGGATAGCTAAGAATGTTGCTCTAATAGCACACACTTCTCTAAGGATGCCAGAAAAAGAAGATTGGTACCTTGATATTGGTTGTTCAAATCATATGACCGGGAGGAAGAACTCTCTAGTATATCTCAAATTGGAAGGAAACAACTATGTAACTCTGGGTGATGGAGATATAAGAGAAGTCAAAGGTGTTGGGAAGACAGAAGGAGTGGGTATACCTAATCTAAACAATGTTCTACTTGTACAAGGACTAGCTGCAAACCTTCTAAGCATCAGTCAGTTGTGTGATGAAGGATTCAATGCTAGGTTCACCAAAGATGAGTGTATCATCACTAATGAAGCAAATGAGGAAGTCATGAAGGGATTTAGATCTAAGGATAATTGCTATCTATGGAAGCCTGACACACCTGTCCACCCCTCTGACTACTCCATGATCAAAGAAGAATTAAAAATGTACCATCACGAATTTGATGAATCTAATGAGTCTGATGAATCAGATAAAGAATCCTATGTTGGTGATCTCACTATAAGTGAACTGTCTTCTGGTTTTTCTGAGACCAGTCTAATGAATGAGAAATTGTGTGCAAAAGTAAGGGAGTACAGAAGTATCAACAGATTTCTGCTAGAAGAAAGAGTAAGCCTTGTGATGGACATTACAGATCAGGAAAGAAAATTGGAAAAGTCAAATGTGAGCAATGATCCTAAAGGACTATCTAAAATCAATGTCACAGAATGTTGCAACAACATCTAAAGACAATGAGGCAGAAAGGGTTATGTTGGGTATCTGCTACAAAAACTTAGTATAGCAATTAACCAACGTGAGGGAATACTACTTTGGCTTTGTCAAAATCTATGTTTTGAAATTTCCCTCACTCACTGTGCATATAAAGCTCCCACGATCCCCTAATATTCTAAAAACGGCAAACCTTCCTAGTAGTTCTGCTAGCTACTCTTTGAGATTGATCTACTTCTATTTTTCTCACAAGTGTGAAACAAGTTCTGGTTCTCTAATGTTCAGAATGTCTCAGCAATCGAATGATGAATCTCCCGTTTCAGACTCAGCAACACCAGAAGAGTCTTCTAACCATAATAGGGTCCTTAAGGTTGTCCCTTTAAGGATGATTAGCAGTGACAAAGTAAAGGCCACAAAGCCTAAAACGACTCATGCAAAACGACCCAAGGAGGGTATTCACAACAAGTGTACCAAATCTTCAACATTTGCTACCATGGATGAACTTACTAAAGAAGGATCCAAATATGTCGATAGCGCAATTACCAGGATTGTCACTCGTATTCTGAAGGAGAATCATCAAGTGCCTGGAATATCTATTCCTCTTCAAGGCATAATGGCTGATCCCCTCAATAACACCAGTAAGGCTGAAGTTGTTCACACCGTTGATAGTGACCTAGAAATCAACAAGGATGAACAAGGGGTTACTAAGAATACCAATGTCACCAAGGATGTCAATGACATTGACAATAATGAGCACCCTAAGGCCAATACTGAAACTGATACTAATGTGGTAGACTTAGATGAGTACTCTGACGAAGAATTACTTACCTCCTTGAATCCGAGTGTAGCCAACAGGCTAATGACAAGAAGAAAAGGCAAAGCTGTTGTTCTAGGATCACCAAAAGGGAGCACTCAAGTGAACAACCCTGCCAAAGACACTGTTAGGAAGAAGAGTACTTCTGCAGGTCCTGTCAAGAGCAAAGCTGTTACCAAAAGTAAAGGGGTTGGTCCTTCGAAATCTTGGAGAAGGGTCATTCCAAAGAAAAGAAAAGAGCTGGAAATTGTTGAACCCGAATCTGATGTTGAAGTAAATGTCCCTGACATTCCATCAAGGAAGAAGCCTACAACCAGTAAGCTTGCTGCTAGCATCCCTGAAGTTCCCATTGATAATGTGTCTTTCCACTATGCCTCTAGTGTCAGCATATGGAAATATGTTCTCCAAAAGAGATTGGCTGTTGAAAGGGAATTGGATCCAAATGCTCTTGAAAACAAGGACGTCTTAGAGTTGATTCAAGAAGCTGGACTGCTAAAAAATGTGTGCAATCTTCCTAAATGTTATGAGAAGTATGTCAAAGAATTTGTGGTAAACCTATCTGAAGATTGTGGCAATAGCAGAAGTGCAGACTACAGAAAGGTGTTTGTAAGAGGTAAGTTTGTATCGTTCTCTCCTTCTGTGATTAATAAATTCTTGGGAAGAACAGATGAAGCTCAAACCGAGTTGAAAGTAACAGACAACCAAGTCTGTCAAGTGATCACAGCCAAGCATGTAAAAAGCTGGCCCATGAAAGAGAAGCTAACTGCAAGTAAGCTGAGCATCAAGTATGCAATGCTTCACAAAATAGGAGCAGATAATTGGGTTCCAACGAATCACAAGTCCACTATCTCAACTATGCTTGGTAGATTTCTGTATGCTGTAGGAACAAAGGCAAATTTTGATTATGGAGCATATATTTTTGACCAAACCATGAAGCATGCTGGAAGCTTCAGTATTAAGGGTCCAATCGCCTTTCCATCCCTCTTGAGTGGTATAATTCTGGATCAATATTCAAACATTCTCAATGAACATGATGTAGTGTGCAAAAGAGAAAGTCCCTTGGCTTTCCATTACAAACTGTTTCAAGGAAAGCATGTTCCAAACATTGTCATGACATCAGCTGAAACTTCCAAATTTGGAGCATCAGTCAGTAAAGCAGAAGTAATAGAAATACTAAAAGAGACTTGCAAAGAACTGGAATCTAGAAAAATGTCTCTGGAAATGGATGAGAATGAGGAGTTTGCAGATACTGAAGAGATGGAAGATAAAGATGATCAAGAATTGGAAAAAGAAAGTGCTAGTCCTGCTGATGACTCTGAGAAAGAAAGTTCTTCAGACACCTCAGCTGGATCTAACTCTGAGCAGTAATTGCAACTAGAGTCTAGTGTGTTTATTTTTGTTTTGTTTGATTTGTTCTTTTGCATTTAGTTCCGTTTATTTTATTTTTTCGGTCAGTTTAAATTTTTGGACTTATTTAAACTCGTCGAGCGAGGAGTTTTCTTTTGGTTTTTGCAACATTTGTGGCCAAACAGGGGGAGAAGTATTATGTGTCACCCCAAAACAATAAGAATGGTGGTTGTGTGTGATCAACAATTCTATTTGCTTATCTTTGTGTTGATCTGTTTGTGCTTGTGCTACTCTTGTGGTTGTCTGTCTGTTTTTGTCTGAGCACTGTGTGCATACTGGTGATGTATTTTGTTTGTTTGTATTAGCTTGTGTTATTGTGTTTTGGTTATCCGCTGCAAGTTTTTCTCTGGTATGGAAACTTTGTATTAGCTTGTGGTTGTCTGTCTGTTTTTGTCTGAGCACTGTGTGCATACTGGTGATGTATTTTGTTTGTTTGTATTAGCTTGTGTAATTGTCTTTCCTGATTTATCCCTTTTATCTGTTTAGGAAACTTTTTATTGAGTGCTGCAAATTTCGTTCAGAAGATCCTACTGACAGCACATTGTGTAATAGACAGTTGGCGTGTGAATTAGGTTAACTTTGTTAACCCTAATGTGTTTCTTAAAAAGCCCAAGGCCCAAGACTGCATATAAAAAGACCTACAATCCTAATTTGGAACGCAGACAGAAGATTGTGTATTGTGAAGAACTGTTGCTCTGTAACTGTCTCTTGTGATCCACGCTATTATATTTGATGATTGCGTTGGAATTAGTTTGTGTTTTTGTTGTGTCACTCTAAGTTTTTAAGCACGAGTGTGTGTCTCTTGATTGAAGTTTTTAAGCAGATCAAGGTGTGTTTTTGAAGTGTGTCTTCTATCTGTAATTGTTTATTGTGTATGTGTAATCATTGTTGTGATTGAGGAGGAGTGGAATGGAGATATTCCATATCTAGGTAGAACCTAGGTAGAAGGGTCATTGGGTAGTGATTAAGTGAGAAGTTGTAAACGAGGGAGTTTAGCTTTGAAATGATACTACTAATAGTGGACTTCATCCCTGGCTTGGTAGCCCCCAGAGTAGGTTGTTTGAACCGAACTGGGTAAACAATTCTATGTGTTCTTTACTGTTTTATGCTGTTTTGTTATTACTGTCTGTGCCGCATAATTATGGATGTCATAACATCAAGTTTGACATCGAGTGTGTGTTACTAGAATTTTAAAGCTCCACCAGAAAAATCACCAGAAAAAACCCCAGAAAATCCTCCTCCAACCACCAAAATTTCTAACCCTCCATCTTCTGCTTCCCTCAAGTCTAAAGGCAAAAAGCCTATTCTTGATTCTGACCAAAATGTTGACCCTAAACCGTTAAGCACCATCTTCCCAGATGAAGACATTATTGTTTCTGCTCAATCTCAACCTCAACCTCCACCTTTTGAAACTCAAATTCAAACTTCTGACCTCCAACATGTTGACACTCCGGTGTTCTTCAACCTCCCCTCTCCAGAATCATCATTTTCTGACTCTTTCATTCGTCTCATGAACTAGTTTAAACCCAACAAACCTTCATCTGACCCCATTGTTGTAGTCTTAGACTCCGACAATGAAGTCGAATCCTCTCTTCAACCATCGTCTTCAAACACTTCTTTGTTTGATAGAGCCTCTGAACCATATTCTGTTTCTAACCTTTTCAATCCAAAAACAATTCTCAGATCTAACACTCCCAAACCTTCTGTTGATGTACGTTTTGATTTATTAAAATATAAGGTCAGAACAGGGTTAGTGAATCTGAAGGTTGCTCATGACTCCAAGCTGGATCATGTGGCTGCTGAAAAGCTCTAGACAGCTTTTCTTGAGGATGTGCAAGCAGAATTTCTAGACCTCCAGAAGGATTTCCTAGCTGCTTCTCCTGGACCTGCTGGACTAAGCTTGGAGTACATTGCTGGTATCTACTCTCATCCCATTTCAGACTGGAAAATTCTGGAAGAAAAGCCCTTTGTGGATGAAATGGAAGTAGAAAATCCTTTGCCTATGGTCGTCTGGAAGCCTTATCCCTCTCGAAGAGTATCCTGATTTGGTGTATCCTCATATTGAGTAACCTCCAGAAAAAGAATCTGAAGAAGAAGCCGAAGAAGAGCAATAAGCTGAAAAACATCATGCTGAAGAGATTCAAGCTCAAGAGATTCCTGTTGAAGAGGAACCAGTTGCTAAAAATCAAATGATTCAAGCTTCTGATATTCCTACTTCTTCTACTGGTCCTTCTACTTCTGTTCTGTTTTAAACTCTGAAGGAACTCCAACATAATCAAGCTTCCTTGGCTAGTCGTCTGGATAAGCAAGATGATACAAATGAGGAATTCAGAACTTGGATGCAGAGACAGGAAGATTCCTCCAAGAAGCAAGCTGAAGACACTACTGAGATTCAGAACCTTCTGGCAGCTTTAGCCTCTAAGCTTAACCACTCGTAGTCTGTGTCTTGTGTCTTAGTTAGTTTTCTTTGTTTTTGCATCTGTTTTGTTGCATCTCCTTTGTACTCCCTTCAGATTAATCAATGAAATCTATTTCTCTCTTCATTTTAATGTGTCTTTCATCTGAATCTTTTATACTTTTTGATGTTATGACAAAAAGGGGGAGAAGCGTGCTAATTGAATTGATTTATAATATCAGCTGCTGGGCTTAAGTCTCAACATTCCTAACAACTATATTGCAAGTTTTCTATCTCTGATAGTTTTGCAGAAATGTGATACTCTGAACAAGCTCAATATGGGGAGAAGCAAAAAGGGGAGAAGCAAATATGAGGAGAAGCATAAAGTTCTGAACAAGCTTAATGTTCTGATACATAAAGTTTCAAGCTCTGATACAAGCTATGCTTTAAAGTGCTCAGATACAAATCTTGCTCTGATTGCTCTGATACAAGAAGTTTCAAGATCAGAAAGAAACTATGTTCTTATACAAGAAATTTTATGCTCTGATACAAGAAGCTATGAAGCTCTGATATAAGCAAGCCTTCTTGATATTCAGATAAGCCAAAGTGATCTCAAAGAAAAATTCAAAGCTCTGAAGCTGTACAATGGAAGCTCTGAAGAGAAGCTCTGAATTATCTGAAGTTTAAAGATCAACATGAAAGTCTCTACTGAAATGGAAAAATACTCAGGGAAGTCTTTTATTTATAAAATCTTCTAGTATTAATTTCAGGGGGAGATTGTTAATCTCAGGGGGAGACATATTCACACACTCTGATTAATATGCTTTATGCTATATCTGTGTATTGTCTTTTTCATCTGATATTCTGGATACAAATTCATATCAATTCTGTATGTTTTTATCATCATCAAAAAGGGGGAGATTGTTAGAACAAGAAATGTTCTGATCAATATTCTTAGTTTTGATGATAACATTATATATGAATTTTGTATAAGAGAATGTGGTACTCTAATTATTCACATTTTCCATTTCAGGAAAAGTATAAAAGAGTATGCACAAAATCAGCGCTCAGAGGCTCTGACCCAGAAGTTCTAGAGTGCTTCATCAGAACATGGTCTGGCAAGACATCAGAAGATGGTCCTGCAGAATCATAACATGATTTGGAAAGCATCAGAAGATGGCAATCAGAAGAAAAGCTCTGAAGTTCTGATGGTATCACGCACAAAGAACTTCTGAAGTCTGAAGACAGAAGTTGCATCTGCACCAAAGCTGAAGACTCTGATATTCAAACGTCTATTCTAGATATTCTGAGTCCAGAAGCAAGTACAAGATGAAAAGGCTATAACGTCAAAAGGCTATAACGTCAAATCTCTGACTGACAAAAGGAACGTTAGAAGCTACAAACGGCAAAGTCAGTAAAAGCAGTGAAAGCATGGCTCGAGGTAGTTGACAAAAGTGTGAAACATTAAATGTAGTAGTGTACTATTCACGCAAAGCATTAAATGCTCCCAACGGTCACATTTCCTCCAGCGCCTATAAATAGAAGTTCTGATTCAGAAGCAGCAACAACTCTCTCACGTGAAAGTACCAAAACGCTGTCAAACTGAAATCAAAGAAAAGAAAAAAAGAACTTCATCTTCAACCTCACTACTTTGCAATATTTTAGTAAGTGTTACGAACTAGAACTTAAGAGAAATATCACTTGGTGATTACAGCTTTCTTAGAAGCAAACTAAACTCTTGTAATATTTATTTTACATTGATTGTAAAAGGATTTCCTAGAGTGATCAAGTTGTGATCTGTAGACTCTAGAAGACTTAGAGGGTATCTAAGTGGAGAACCATTGTAATCAGTTTTATTAGTAGATTAAATCCTCAGTTGAGGTAAATCACCTTGTCAGGGGTGGACTAGAGTAGTTTAGTTAACAACGAACCAGGATAAAAATAATTGTGTCATTTATTTTTATCTATCATTTTTGAGAAAGAACCCTTATTCAATCCCCCCCCCCTTTCTAAGTGTTTTTTACTCCTTCAAAGTAGAGAATTGATACAATTCCGGAACAAAAAAAAATCTGAAACCAGAATCAAACACACAACAACAATTTTTACACAACCCAATTCCTACATACTATTCATCATATACCCCATTATAGAGTCAGAACCCCACCCTTACCTTGGATTGGAGACCGCTCTATAACTCTCCGATTGAAACCTAGATTTTTGCCTCTTCTCTCAACCTTGCAGCTTCTCACGTTCCAACTTTTCTTCCCTTCTTTCTCTTTCCACTTTTTAATTAACCTAATTGTTATATAACTAAATCTCATAATTAATTATTTCTAATGGGTATAACTTCCACACCCCACCTTTTCTATTTCAACCCCGAAGACTAGCCCAATAATTAAATAAACTTCACTCTATTATTATTAATATATTATTAATCAACTAATTAATCAAATAAAATACTAATAATAACTATTCGACAATTAACAACTTTTTGCAACTTCGACAAATAATTCGAAAATATTTAATTAAATAATTAATTAAATAAACTGGCATTACAACTCTCCCCCACTTAGAATATTTTCGTCCTCAAAAATCCACTCAATACTTCCACTCTTAACGCGAATTTCGCATCTAACTCTCTGATCCCCAAGTCGCGTTTGGCAACACTTCGATCACTACTTCCCAGACATAACAATAACTCAACACGATTTCGATCAAATACACACATGCTAATCAGTCAACACCTTCGCGACATAACGATTAAAGGTAGTAACAACTACACACTTATACTTGAATATGCAATATCACATTTTCATTTCAACAACATTTTCAACACCAAAACACATACACAATTTCATTCCCTTATCCATGTATGTCAATTATCAACAAAACATCAACAAAGCTATTAACATAGTCGTATCACTCTTGTAGTGACATCAACATAACTAACATAATCAACTTCGTCATATTATGGAGTATTATTCATCATTTATGGTAATCAATAACAACATCACGTCAATGGTAACAGACTCATTATAACATCAACTTAACAATATAACTCAACAAATATACACACAACTCACCATCACCCAACAACCAAAATAATATTCTTATAAAATTAGCAAATATTTCCTAGGAAATATAGCACCCTGGCACATCATCCCTAAAACAATAATCCACCAAATCAAACATTTAGATCAAGACATATTATTCCCATAGGCTTCTGATATTTTTAATCCTTCACTTTTAATGAGTCGTACACGCATAGCAACTGCGCCACATCATGTTCCAGCTGCGCAACTCTAATCATCCATCTTAAGTCACCGTCCTCATTAAAATTATCGTTAACTATCTGGTTTACAAGTTTCAATCTAGTTTCGGGCTTTCTTTAACATCCACCATAAAATCGTTGTTCACTTTGGTATTCTCAATCCTTCACTTTGCGACGTTAGCTCGCATATAAACCCGCTACTCCGAATTGTTCAATACATCTCAACTCTCTCCTAGCCACTTCTCCATTAATCTGGTGAGCTACTATATTCACGATATAATCATCGACCACTTTACACACTATTAAGATAGCAAGACAAGTTTATACCATCAAACACGATCTCATCTCCAACGACTGCGATAATAACCATTTATGCCCAAAAGCCTCTAGTTCCATAACCAACTTCAGATTCCATCCATATAGGAATGCATCTACCGTATTTGAAAACACTTTCATAGGATAGAGAATATTTTTATCTCTTCTTAGGTTAAAACAGACCATCAATCTGATACTCGAAACACAAGATATGAATTCTCAAAGTTATCCAAAAATGTAAACACCAACGTCATACAGCAACACACTGTTACGCACCTTACGATAACATCAGAACATAATTTCTTTGTACCTGTACCAATACTTACCATTCTTGAAATCGTACTCCTCTTCTCACATTTCTGATTGTGATTTGCGATTCAAAACATTCCAACAACTTTAACAGCTTTTACAATCACTCATAAGGATCCCACGACAAGGTCTATATCAGTCTTTCACTCTATCACCGTTCAACATTGACATCATACACAAGGGCTATTAAAACCAACATTTTCGCAGTCCACCAGCAGCGCTGAAACGTCGCAACTTTCTAAGTTCCATATTCTAAAAACTATCCTTGTTACTTAACAATTACCTTAAAAAAAAACATCAAGGACTTACACTTTACTCGTATATCATCAGCCATTACATTGCTCCTCGTCCTTCGAGAAGTAAACATCAACAATGTCTGGTCATTCTCCCTAAAGGCGCTTCAATAATACTTGCACGGTCGCCATCAGCAGTACACTGAACCAAGATCTTACAAGTGCATACAATCGATTAGAAAATGAGAAAACACCGACAGTGTTTCACACACATGTCACGTACTAAGGAACAACACACCAAAAATATTCAGCAATCACATTACTCTACTGACTCGACCAATGGGTCGGACGGACCGACCTGCTCTGATACCACTAATGTAACACCCCATTTCTACCCGGAAAATAATATAAAAATCAAAGTTATAAAATTCCAACATGCAAATAGGATGCTACATTCTACTTCTTAAAATAATGGCAATTATCACATGCAAAAGATACATAACAGGTTAAATTTTCGGATGAACCGATAACAACTTAATTTACTCTCCAAAATAAAACAACTTTTAAACTACTACGCAGCGGAATCAAAATCTTCAACTTCAAATGATATAACATCTTTATCCAACCAAAAACTACTTTAAAAACAACCAAGTACTTTAATAAAACAACTTAAAATTCAACAACTTAAATAACAACGATAACAAAACAAAAGCGTTCATCCCCCCAAGTGTTACGTATCAGAAGAACGACACCGACTCGAACTAATGAAGGTAAACAACGTTCATTCTGGATTACCTGCATGTTACCAACATAGGGGTACCTGTAACACCCTTCTAATACCCCGCATAAATAATAAACAATAATCAGAGTAAACATGAAAAGGGCATTACAACTTCCAATTAATTAAACAATAATACTCATGTCATGCCATAAAAGAGAACGTCAACCAAGTTTATTCAGATCATCATGTTTAACACAGCGGAATTATCTTTAACATCTGAATAACAAACAGCCAAGTCACAGACTTAAAACATCAACATAAAGATCCATCCAAAATAAAAAGAGTTTAACAAATAACTCTAAACGACGCCGCCAGTGTTACACGACCAGAGCATGACACGGACCCAACTGACTCTAACGAACTACTTGACGAGCTAATCCTCACCAAGTACGAGAGCTACTCCTCAATCTGAAAAATAACAACAGTAAGGGTGAGTCTCATTCACATTTAACTAATGTTATAAGATATAGATAATAAAATATCATTTCACATGCCATTCACCCAATCACAGTCATGATCAGATTCAAACCACACAATCAGTAAGCAAACAATGAATTAACACATATTATAACATTGGACAATCTTCCATTCATGTTATAATAGCAAAACAGCCTAATGAAATGCAACTACATGCATGTGGTACCAAAATCTGGGATAACCCAACTCATCGACCCACCATCGTCAAGGATACGGTAACACCCACTCACTAATTCCACACAATGGGAATTAGCTACCACTGATCCACCATCGTCAAGGACCAGCCACATAATGATTATGAATGCATGCATCAACCAAAACATGCTCATCACCCACATAAATCG
Organism: Vicia villosa; assembly: GCF_029867415.1. NCBI lineage: Eukaryota > Viridiplantae > Streptophyta > Magnoliopsida > Fabales > Fabaceae > Vicia > Vicia villosa. The sequence goes on from NW_026705237.1 coordinate 401,386, forward strand.
ATCAATGTCATAATCATTAATAAAACACGCATTTCACGCCAATAATACATGTATAATAAACACCAGTTATAACCACAACATCATACAGGTAAAACATTCATTAGGGTACCTATAAACATATCCCACCACAACCAAATAAGATCGAGTGTTAAAAATAATTCAAGCCACAACTCAAAACACCATTTGAGTATATAAATTATTTAATTAGCTTCACTGTACTCGAAACGGCAACAAAATCCGGTTTACGGTTCAAAAGTTACACATTTTTAAACTTTACAAAACGGTCTGTCGCAACAACTAACAGCACGCGGCGCCACACACATTCGCGGCGCGGAACGAATCGGAACAACGCCTTCGCGGCGCAAACAAAGTTTCGCGGCGCGGAACGAGAAGGAACTACGCCTTCGCGGCGCGGCCATATGCTCGCGGCGCGTACTGAACCCAATAAAACTTTCTGGCCTTCTGCCAAGCAGTTCGCGGCGCCAACTCTTGGACGCGGCGCGAACTGGCGATTTCCAGAACTCCGAATAGCAGAAAACAGCCTGCGATTTCGTCCCTCTTTCACCGAATCACTACCAAACCAATCTCATTCCAACCAGATTTCGCATACAGTGAAATAACACATATTATAACGCATTTATAATACATTCAACCATCCAATTATCACCATACATGATCAACATAATTATTATAACTCAATTCTCCCAAAACCTAACATTTCTACAACCTAAGCATAACCCAATTGATCCGAATAACACAATCAAATTCTATCATACTACCTATAATCCCATAATAGAAGATAAACGGAAGAGTCCCCCCTTACCTGAAGGTTGATTCTTCGCTCTTCCTCGGGTCGCACTTCTCCGCTCCTCTTCTCTTTTCACGTTCAGACTCTTCTCTTCTCCTTAGTTCTATTCCTCTTTTCCACAATTCCTCTATTTTTCTATTTTATGAAAATAAGCTTATCATTAGTAATGGGCTTCACCACTGACACCCCCCTTCTACTACAAGCGACACTGGCCCATTAGCCTCATTATTTCCATTTTTCTCAGTTAACCCAAATAATTCTAATATTTAATCCAAAAGTAATTAAATTAAATAAAGAATTTTATGGGGTGTTACAACTCTCCCCCACTAGAAAAGTTTTCGTCCTCGAAAACATACCTTAGGCAAAGAGTTCCGGGTAGGAGTCCTTCATCTGGCTCTCCAATTCCCACGTAACATTTCCACCGGCTGGTCCTCCCCAAGCTACTCTGACTAATGCTATCTCCTTGCCACGCAATTGTTTAGGCAAAGTTTCAACTGTCAGATTATCCTTTACCTGTACATCATCGACTTGGATCACATGAGATGGATCAGCAATGTATTTCCTCAACTGCGATACATGGAATACATCATGCAAATTCGCAAGTGTCGGTGGCAACGCAATGCGATACGCCACTTCTCCAACCCTCTCCGTAATTTGAAACGGACCAATAAAACGCGGAGTCAACTTCCTTGACTTCAGTGCTCTACCAACACCAGTTGTAGGAGTCACCCTCAAGAACACATGATCTCCTTCTTGAAATTCAAGTGTCCTTCTTCTTTTATCATGATAACTCTTCTGCCGACTCTGAGAAGTCTTCATCTTCTCCTGAATCATCTTAATCCTTTCTGTTGTCTCCTGAACAATTTCCGGCCCAATCACAGCACCTTCGCCAGATTCGTACCAACATAAAGGCGTTCTACACCTCCGACCATACAAAGCTTCAAACAGAGCCATACCAATACTCGAGTGAAAACTATTATTGTAAGTAAATTCGATCAAGGGTAGATAACTATCCCAAGCACCGCCTTTTTCCAACACACAAGCACGCAACAAATCTTCTAGTGATTGAATAGTTCTTTCTGTCTGTCCATCCGTCTGTGGATGATAAGCAGAACTCAATCTCAGTTTAGTACCCAAAGCTTTATGCAAACCTTCCCAGAATCTGGATGTAAACCTTGGATCTCTATCTGAAACGATACTCGAAGGAATACCATGTAAACTCACTATCTTCTCAATATACAATTGAGCCAGCTTCTCCATTGGGTAATCCATTCTCATTGGTATAAAGTGAGCAGACTTCGTCAACCTATCCACAATAACCCAAATAGCTTCACAATTCTTCACCGTCCTCGGCAAACCTGAAACAAAATCCATAGGTATACTATCCCACTTCCATTCCGGAATAAATAACGGTTGCATAGCTCCTTACGGTTTCTGATGCTCAAACTTCGACTTCTGGCAAGTCAAACAAGCGTAGACAAATTCAGCTATTTCCTTTTTCATTCCAGGCCACCAAAACAGCTTCTTTAAGTCATGATACATCTTGGTAGCACCAGGATGAATACTCAATCCGCTACGATGTCCTTCTTCAAGAATACTCTTCCTCAATTCGGCCATGTCAGGAACACAAACACGATTACCAAACCTCACTATACCATTCTCGTCGATTCTGAATTCACCTCCTTTATCTTGGTTAATCAGAGTCAACTTATCAACTAACTCTACATCAGTCTTCTGACCTTCTCGGATTTCCTCAAGAATACCACTAGTCAGCTTCAGCATACCCAATTTAACACTGGTAGGAGTGTCTTCACATACTAAACTCAAATCTCGGAATTGTTCGATTAAATCCATTTCTCTCACCATAAGCATAGACATATGCAGGGACTTCCTACTCAATGCATCGGCAACAACATTTGCTTTACCCGGATGATAATTTAGTTCAAAATCATAATCCTTGAGAAATTCTAACCATCTTCTTTGTCTCATATTTAGCTCTTTTTGGTCAAAGAGATACTTCAAACTCTTGTGATCACTAAATACTTCAAACCTTGAACCATATAGGTAATGCCTCCACAATTTCAACACAAATACCACTGCTGCCAACTCTAAGTCATGAGTCGGATAGTTTCTCTCATGCACTTTGAGTTGTCTCGACGCATAAGCGACTACCTGTTGATTCTGCATTAGTACACCTCCTAATCCCGACAACGAAGCATCACAATAAACAACAAAAGATTCCGCCGGATTCGGCAAAATCAAGATCGGCGCACTAGTCAACCTCTTCTTCAACTCCTGGAATCCTTCTTCACATTTCGAATCCCAAACAAAAGCTTGACCCTTCCTAGTCAACTTAGTTAACGGCAATGCTAACTTTGAAAAACCTTCAATGAACTTTCTATAGTAACCCGCAAGACCAAGGAAACTACGGATTTCGGAAACTGACTTCGGAGCTTCCCACTGAGACACTGCTTCTACTTTCGTTGGGTCAACGGCAATACCATCCTTAGAAATTACATGCCGAAGAAAGCTCACTTCATTTAACCAGAACTCACACTTTGACAGTTTTGCATAGAGTTTCTTTTCCTTCAATAGTTCCAATACCACTCTAAGATGATCCGCATGCTCTTCTTCATTCTTAGAATATATTAAAATATCATGAATAAATACTACTACGAACTGATCCAGATAAGGATGGAAGATCCTATTCATATACTCCATGAAAACCCCCGGTGCATTGGTTACTCCAAATGGCATCACTGTATATTCGTAATGACCATACCTCGTTCGAAATGCCGTTTTCTGAATATCGTCCGTCTTCACCCGAATCTGATGATATCCCGACCTCAAGTCAATTTTGCTGAACACACACGCCCCAACTAGTTGATCCATCAAATCATCAATCCTCGGCAAGGGATACCGATTCTTGATAGTAACCTTGTTCAGTTGTCTGTAATCCACACACAACCTCATTGAACCTTCTTTCTTCTTCACTAGTAACACCGGTGCATCCCACGGTGAGACACTAGGACGAATAAATTTCTTCTCAAGTAACTCTTCCAATTGACTCTTCAACTCAGTCAATTCCGATGCCGACATACGATAAGGTGCCATCGACACAGGACTAGTCCCAGGAATTAATTCAATAGCAAAATCCACCTCCCTCTCTGGCGGTAATTCTCTTACATCTTCTGGGAAAACTTCCGGAAATTCACATACTACCGGTAAGTCACTACTCACCGCTTTCTTTTTCACTTCCATGGACGCAATCAACATAAACACGGCAGCCCCGTCCTTCATTGCTTTATCCACTTGTCTAGCCGTCAACTCTAAGTCCTCAACACTGACATCTTCAGGAAAAATAACCGTTTTCGTGAAACAGTTGATATGAACCCGGTTAAATTGCAACCAATTCATGCCCAGGATAACATCCAGTTGTTCCAACGGAAGGCACACTAAGTCCATTCCGAATTCTCTACCAAAAATATCAATTGGACAGTTCAAACAAGCAAACGAAGTAGTCACTGAACCCGACGCAGGAGTGTCAATGATCATACTTCCATTAATCTCAGATATTTCCAAATTCAGTCGTTTAGCACAATCCAATGAAATAAACGAGTGAGTTGCTCCAGTATCTATTATTGCAATTAAAAGAGTGCCATGGATAAAACACGTACCTTTAATCAACCGATCCTCTGGAGTAGTCTCCGAACCAGATAAGGCGAACACCTTACCACCAGCTTGATTCTTCTTCGGCTTAGGACACTTAGGACTAATATGACCTTCTTCCCCGCAGTTGAAACAAGTTACAGTGTTCCCTTTGCACTCAATAGCAATGTGACCTGCCTTTCCACATCTATAGCACTTCTTTTCCTCACTTTTGCACTCGTGAATGCGATGTCCAGGTTCTCCACACTTGAAGCACTTAATAGGGGCACTAGAGTCTCCCCCACTAGGCTTCTTCCAGCCTCCAGCTTTCTGGTTACCCTTACCATATGGCTTACCACGATCCATATGCTTTTTCCCTTTCCTGTCGACTAACTCGCGAGAGTGTGACGACTTCAGTTTAATATTGTCCTCTTCAAAGATTCGGTTGCAGTCAACCAAATCGACAAACCTGCGAATCCTCTGGTATCTGATACCCTGTTTAATCTCATCACGGAGACCATTCTCAAATTTAACACACTTCGAGAACTCGCTAGCCTCATCATTGTTGTAGTGGACATAATACTTTGCCAGTTCAACAAACTTGGACGCATACTCCGGCACGGTCATGTTGCCTTGTGTCAGCTCCAAAAATTCAATCTCTTTCCTGCCTCTAACATCCTCAGGAAAGTACCTCCGCAAGAATTCTCTCTTGAACACAGCCCAAGTGATTGCAGTACCTGCAGCTTGCAGTTCGTCCCTACTAGCCATCCACCAATCATCAGCTTCCTCAGACAGCATGTGAGTCCCATATCTCACCTTCAGATTTTCGTCACAATCAATCACCCGGAATATCCTTTCAATTTCCTTCAGCCACTTCTGGGCGCCTTCGGGGTCGTGAGTGCCTTTGAAAAACGGAGGGTTGTTCCTCTGAAAACTGTTCAGCTGCCTGTCAGCACCAATTCCAGCTCCATTGGCATTCCCTCCCAACACACCAGCAATCATACCGAGAGCCTCAGCAATCGCGTCGTCGTTCCTTCCTCCTCTTCCGGCCATTGTTCTGCTAAATGTCAAACAATATTTATTAGAACAAGAAGTATCGACAGTGTCAATCTTACACTAATCGCATACGAGGGGTCAACCGACACTAAGACTCTGACTCAAACGACCGACTATGCTCTAATACCACTATTGTAACATCCTTCTAATACCCCGCATAAATAATAAACAATAATCAGAGTAAACATGAAAAGGGCATTACAACTTCCAATTAATTAAACAATAATACTCATGTCATGCCATAAAAGAGAACGTCAACCAAATTTATTCAGATCATCATGTTTAACACAGCGGAATTATCTTTAACATCTGAATAACAAACAGCCAAGTCACAGACTTAAAACATCAACATAAAGATCCATCCAAAATAAAAAGAGTTTAACAAATAACTCTAAACGACGCCCCTAGTGTTACACGACCAGAGCATGACACGGACCCAACTGACTCTAACGAATTACTTGACGGGCTAATCCTCACCAAGTACGAGAGCTACTCCTCAATCTGAAAAATAACAACAGTAAGGGTGAGTCTCATTCACATTTAACTAATGTTATAAGATATAGATAATAAAATATCATTTCACATGCCATTCACCCAATCACAGTCATGATCAGATTCAAACCATACAATCAGTAAGCAAACAACGAATTAACACATATTATAACATTGGACAATCTTCCATTCATGTTATAATAGCAAAACAGCCTAATGAAATGCAACTACATGCATGTGGTACCAAAATCTGGGATAACCCAACTCACCGACCCACCATCGTCAAGGATACGGTAACACCCACTCACTAATTCCACACAATGGGAATTAGCTACCACTGATTCCACCATCGTCAAGGACCAGCCACATAATGATTATGAATGCATGCATCAACCACAACATGCTCATCACCCACATAAATCGATCAATGTCATAATCATTAATAAAACACGCATTTCACGCCAACAATACATGTATAATAAACACCAGTTATAACCACAACATCATACAGGTAAAACATTCATTAGGGTACCTATAAACATATCCCACCACAACCAAATAAGATCGAGTGTTAAAAATAATTCAAGCCACAACTCAAAACACCATTTGAGTATATAAATTTTTTAATTAGCTTCACTGTACTCGAAACGGCACCAAAATCCGGTTTACAGTTTAAAAGTTACACATTTTTAAACTTTACAAAACGGTCTGTCGCAACAACTAACAGCACGCGGCGCCACACACATTCGCGGCGCGGAACGAATCGGAACAACGCCTTCGCGGCGCAAACAAAGTTGTGCGGCGCGGAACGAGAAGGAACTACGCCTTCACGGTGCAGCCATATGCTCGCGGCGCGTACTGAACCCAACAAAACTTCCTGGCCTTCTGCCAAGCAGTTCGCGGCGCCAACTCCTGGACGCGGCGCGAACTGGCGATTTCCAGAACTCCGAATAGCAGAAAACAGCCTGCGATTTCGTCCCTCTTTCACCGAATCACTACCAAACCAATCTCATTCCAACCAGATTTCGCATACAGTGAAATAACACATATTATAACGCATTTATAATACATTCAACCATCCAATTATCACCATACATGATCAACATAATTATTATAACTCAATTCTCCCAAAACCTAACATTTCTACAACCTAAGCATAACCCAATTGATCTGAATAACACAATCAAATTCTATCATACAACCTATAATCCCATAATAGAAGATAAACGGAAGAGTCCCCCCTTACCTGAAGGTTGATTCTTCGCTCTTCCTCGGGTCGCACTTCTCCGCTCCTCTTCTCTTTTCACGTTCAGACTCTTCTCTTCTCCTTAGTTCTATTCCTCTTTTCCACAATTCCTCTATTTTTCTATTTTATGAAAATAAGCTTATCATTAGTAATGGGCTTCACCACTGACACCCCCCTTCTACTACAAGCGACACTGGCCCATTAGCCTCATTATTTCCATTTTTCTCAGTTAACCCAAATAATTCTAATATTTAATCCAAAAGTAATTAAATTAAATAAAGAATTTTATGGGGTGTTACAACTCTCCCCCACTAGAAAAGTTTTCGTCCTCGAAAACATACCTTAGGCAAAGAGTTCCGGGTAGGAGTCCTTCATCTGGCTCTCCAATTCCCACGTAACATTTCCACCGGCTGGTCCTCCCCAAGCTACTCTGACTAATGCTATCTCCTTGCCACGCAATTGTTTCACCTTCCGATCTTCAATCCTCATAGGCAAAGTTTCAACTGTCAGATTATCCTTTACCTGTACATCATCGACTTGGATCACATGAGATGGATCAGCAATGTATTTCGTCAACTGCGATACATGGAATACATCATGCAAATTCGCAAGTGTCGGTGGCAACGCAATGCGATACGCCACTTCTCCAACCCTCTCCGTAATTTGAAACGGACCAATAAAACGCGGAGTCAACTTCCTTGACTTCAGTGCTCTACCAACACCAGTTGTAGGAGTCACCCTCAAGAACACATGATCTCCTTCTTGAAATTCAAGTGTCCTTCTTCTTTTATCATGATAACTCTTCTGCCGACTCTGAGAAGTCTTCATTTTGAGTTGTAGGAGTCACCGCTTCAAAACTTTTAAACAACATTTATCACAACAAAATTATCAACATAATACAACAACTATTTTATCATCACACCAACTCAAAATGCGACTTAGAATGCGAATCATACGATGCACATGCAGGTGGTACCAACGGAGCAAAGCCCCAAACTTAATATTTGCCAATTAATAGAGGCATCAACAAGGCGTAAGCCTTCAACTTTAAAACAAGGCATAAGCCTTCAACTTGCAACCTTTTCCAATCTAGACCAACTTACATAGCATGAGCTCCTAACTTGTATGCTATGAATGCAATGACATATGAATGCAACAACAACAACAACACAACAACAAATCGACTTTGGCATAAGCCTACAACATAATTTTTTCCAACAATCAGAGGCAACATAGCGACAACAACAACGATTCTCAGTAACTTCAACATAACAACGATAGCCATAATCATGAACAACTACAACTTAACAACGATAGCAATAATCATCAACAACAGCATAACAACAACACAACAACAATAACAACAACACTTCAACGGCAACTAAACTACAATTTGACACTGGCCATAAGCCTAGAACTTATGTGCCAAGAATTAGAGGGAAACCAACAACATCGATATAACCTGCGAATTCACAACGTTAATATCTACATTATAGCCACTTATACAATCCGCTGTTTTCAACCGAAATATACCGTAACCTTTCCGTATATTTATTTTGACAATCCACTATACTCTACTAAGTGATTTTCTACTAATGCTACTACTATTTTCTGCCCTGCTATATAAGTTACTATTGTTATTAACCACTTCATACTAACACTACTAGTAAATACTTACCTGATACTGTATACTATTTCCAATACTAATTGATGTATTAACTATTTGACTGATAATATCATTGTGCTATTATTTTACAAGCAACTCTTGATGTCAACTCATTCCAGCTAAATCAATTATTTTCTACTGTTAACTCCTATTACTACTCTGCTATTATCAGCAATTATTTGTTACTGTTACTAAAACATTCATGTGCTTCCGTCATTGCATGTACTAATTATTTCCTGCTAATTAGTTTTATCCTTCATAATCTACATGCCTCCATAATTAATTTGGTAGGAGTGAATTATATTAAAAGTGCAACTAATATAGGAACATGAATTAATAAAATAAAAGCACTAAAATAATTGAGTGACACCCCCCCCCCCCCCAAGGAGCAGGTGCCCCTCACTCCTTTTCACCTAGGGAGCAGTCGCTCCTCTCACCCTCTCTCTCCTGGGGTGGACGCCCTTTACCTTCTTCAATTCCAGGGGTGAGCGCCCCTTCCTTGTTATGCACATAGGGGCAGCCTCCCTTTCCTATGGTGGCCGGCGCCCTTTCCCACTTTTTTTATTTAATATATTATTTAATATATATATATAGGCATTCTCCACTAAAACGTGGGGGCACTCGCCACTGCCTACAGTATCTCAGAGACTTACCGTATTCATCCCAAATTCACTCGATTCTTCTATGGATTTTCACTCGATTGACAAACTAAAACACAATCACAGCGACCGATTAACTACATGACATAATTTCCAATAACCAGATTTAATCAATTAGAATACTACAACACTATCAAAATTTCATGACAGTCAACACCAATGGATTCAAGCACAACAACATCACAGCATAACACAATCACAGCGACCGATTAACTACATGACATAATTTCCAATAACCAGATTTAATCAATTAGAATACTACAACACTATCAAAATTTCATGACAGTCAACACCAATGGATTCCAGCACAACAACATCACAACATAACACAATCAGATGGGAAACAAGAAGAGAATCGGTACATATCCGGAACAACAAAAATCTGAAACCACAATCAAACACACAACATCAATTTTTACACAACCCAATTTCTACATACTATTCATCATATACCCCATTATAGAGTCAGAACCTCGCCTTTACCTTGAATTGGAGACCGCTCTATAACTCTTCGGTTGAAACCTAGCTTTTTGCCTCTTCTCTCAACCTTGCGGCTTCTCACGTTCCCACTTTTCTTCCCTTCTTTCTCTTTCCACTTTTTAATTAACCTAATTCTTATATAACTAAACCTCATAGTTAATTATTTCCAATGGGCATAACTTCCACACCCCACCTTTTCTATTTCAACCACCGAAACAAGTCCAATAATTAAATAAACTTCACTCTATTATTATTAATATATTATTAATCAACTAATTAATCAACTAAAATAATAATAACAACTATTCGACAATTAACAGCGTTTTACAACTTCGACAAATAATTTAAAAATATTTAATTAAATAATTAATTAAATAAACAAGTGTTACACATTAGCACTGAATTTTTAGTTAATGTCTCTCTTAAGAATTTTACCGAGCTTTACTCAAACAAAAAAGATTAAATCCATTGCATTCCATTGCACCAATTCCCTAGCCACAAAGACTTTCACTTCTTTGAATTTAATTTAGTTCCCATTTGAGATAAACTTTCTATATAAGCATGTGGAAGTGAAAGCCAATACTTAGATTCAGTTGGAATTATACAATAGCTTAAAGACAAAGAAGGTGAGATTGTGACAACCTATACATGCTATATGCATTTATGACATTAGGTTTTTCATTGAAGAACTGCAAATGCGTATAGCATCACTTGAAACTCCTATAAAGAATCATGTAAATGCTCTTTGTGGTCCCCTAACTATATAGCTACATGCAAAGAATATATTACTTCTCAAAGTAACTGTAACTTGTACTTTGCTTCTCTTCTCAACTTTTTAGTTAACAGTAAAAAATGAGTGAATGACATTCTCTTCTCATCAAAGTCACTTTTATATACTTTCTTTTTATCATTAATTCCTTTGGCATTTGTATTTTAAGTTTAATTTATGTGAGTGTTAGTGATGTGATGATTGTGTAAAATTATAATTCATATGGACATTGTTGAAACTCTACTAAAAGAGAATATGTTAAAGTGATGTCTTCATAGTTGGTTTATTAAGTTCATGGACACCACATCTTATAAAGTGATGTCTTCATTAGAGATATGCATCATTCTATTTATATATAGGACTCAACATTCATCCTCAAGTATAAGTTTATCATTACTGGCTATGAAGGGAGTTTGTGGGATTATCAGTTTAGACTTTAAGTAATCAAATAAGTGAATTGAACACCACATTTTAATCTAAAACTTAAATATGTTTAGATGAAATATTTTAATGAGAAAAAATTAAAATAATTTGATTAAAATTAATTGTTTGGATAAAAAATATAGAGAACCCATAAAATAATAGAAATTTATAAAATATTTTATTTAAATTAAAATATAAAAATTGTAAATGACACATAAAAATAAAGAATTTGAAATTTCTCTCAATATATATTGTGAGACGTAAAAATTACATATTAGTTCTTAATAATTTTAAGGGTTATTACTATTTTTGCTCCATGCCATATAGGCCATTTTTGGTTTACCTCCTTTTAAAATTTTTTTTGTAAAAGTAACCTTGCCATTAAAAGATTCTTTCGTTTTAGACCATGGTAGGAAAAGACACACTCCAGTTGCTTATGTGTCATCCTATTTGGCGTTTTCTTTTTGTTTTTCAATTTTTTAATTGTGCCACGTCATATTTTATTTTATATTTTATTTATTGTCACGTAATATTTTATTTTATATTTATATTAATATTTTTAAAACTCAAAATACATAAAATTCTAAAAAGTTTTGCATCACATGGGACATGAACCCACAACCACTCAAATGCAATTTATTGCCACGTGGCAATAAATTGCATTTGAGTGGAGGGTTGTGGGTTCAAGTCCTATGTGATGCAAAACTTTTTAGAATTTTATGTATTTTGAGTTTTAATAATATTAAAATAAATATAAAATAAAATAAAATATTACGTGGCAATAAATACAATATAAAATAAAATATGACGTGGCACAATTAAAAAAATGAAAAACAGAAAGAAAACGCCAAATAGGATTACACATAAGAAACTGGAGTGTGTCTTTTCCTGCCATGGTTTAAAACGAAAGAATCTTTTAATGGCAATGTTACTTTTACAAAAAAAATTAAAGGGAGCTAAGCCAAAAATGGCATATATGGCAGGGGGCAAAATGGCAATAACCCTTAAATAAATTATGTATTTAGACTATATATTGGTTAAATATATTAATTATTTAATGAATCTAAAAAGTTAAAATGTGCCTATAAATCGGAAAGGAGGGAGTAGGTGTCGTAACATGATGTTTTATGATAAATTTTTGCTCAAATAGATTTTCTTTTGTTAGCACATTGTATTGGAGATTTTATTCTTGACTTGATTGCTTTCATTCTCTTTTATTCCCAAAAAAAATAAATAAAAAATATATTAATAGAAAAAAATTTATTAAATTAAGATTTCTTAGAAAGTACCATAGTAAGCTCAATTAAGTAAAAATAAATAGTTCCTTTTTATAGCACTACAGTTTTTCAAATTATGAAAATTTTTTATCAAATTCAAGCTTTAAATAGTAGTAATAGAAAAAAAATTATTATCAACGGTCAAATACAAAAAAAAAGTATGGTGCTATGACTATATTTATTAGAGTGTTCAAATCCAAATCAGTACAAATAAAAATCTCAAATAAAAAAACTAAAAATTAAAAAGAAAATTAAATATTATTAGTTGTGTTTGGGTGTAGTTTTGTTAAAACTCTTCGCTTCGGTTCAAAATTCGAACTAATTTTTCAAAATCGATCCAATGTAAACCGAACTGTGTGTATATATTTTTATATTTTTTACTTCTAATTAAAAAACAAATTTTAGTTATTTCCTATTATAAATAATAATAATAAAAATAATAATATATTAACATACCTTTTTTGGTACATGAATTACCAAGTCTATAAATATGCATGTCTTCACTAATTTTCTTCAAATCAATTTTCAAAAATATTATCTTCCATACCTAGCTACCAAGAACAATGACATATCTTACTATTATTTGTGTCTTGATCTTGTGCGCATGTTCATACGCTGCCATGTCAAAAACATTGCATGAATCATCTGTTGTTGAAGCACACCAACAATGGATGATTAAATATGGACGCACATACACAAATAATTATGAGATGGAAAAACGCTTTCAAATATTTAAAGAAAATTTGGAATTCATAGAGAAGTTTAATAAAGTGGGTAATAAGAGTTATACACTTGGCTTAAATGAATTTTCTGATTTAACTAGCGAAGAGTTTATGGCTTTATATACTAGAAATAAAGTTCCAAGCCAACTTTTTTCCTACAAAATGATATCAAATACAAAATTATTCAACGTGACTGATGAAGTTCCAACATATTTTGATTGGAGGCAACAAGGAGCGGTTACAGATGTTAAGAAACAAGGCACTTGCGGTAATTATAATGACTCTTTTGTTTAATGTTTTTAGTAATGCACATTTGTTTTTAATTAGTCATTGTAGTGTCGTTACAATTCTAAAAGATAAAATAAAGTCTTTTATAAAAATAAACAAATTTCTTAGAAAACATAATTTGATTAATTTAATCAATATGTTTTTGTCAATTAAAGAAAACATAATATGATTAATTTAATCAATATGTTTTTGTTGTAGCATCTTGTTGGGCTTTTGCAGCAGTGGCCGCTGTAGAAGGTATTGTTAAAATCAAAACTGGCAATTTAGTTTCATTATCAGAGCAACAATTGGTAGATTGTGATTATAAGAGTAGAGGTTGCATCGATGGACATATGGAATATGGTTTCGAATATATAATACAAAACCATGGTATTGTTAAAGAAACTGATTATCCGTACCAAGAAAAAAAACAAACCTGCCAAGCAAATGGTAACATACAACCAGCAGCTCAAATAAGTAACTGGAAATCTGTTACTTCCAATGATGAAGAACAATTACTCCAAGCTGTGGCACAACAACCGATAGGAGCTCTTATTGCAGTCGGTGAGGAATTTTATGCATACAAAGAAGGAATATATTCAGGACCATGTGGAAAATTTATTAACCATGCGTTACTTATAGTTGGTTACGGTGAAAGTGAAGGGAAGAAATATTGGTTGATTAAGAATTCATGGGGTACAGGATGGGGTGAGAATGGCTACATGAGGTTGCTAAGAGAAGGTGATGGAACTTCAGGTCATTGTGACATTGCTACGTATGTTGCTTACCCTGTTGTTTAATACTTTTTCAAATAAATATCATTGTTATCTTATTAATAAGTTTCATATATTGTACACTCCGACAATTATGAAAAATAAAATTATAATACATTGTTCTATAAAATACATCTCTTTTTATTCTCTCAAATTTCGCAACACGACTGATATTTAAAACCTTAATTCCAACTGCTAATCATAATTTTACGTGTCATATGATAGATTGATATATAGTAATCACTACTTCAAATAATACATTTCATGGCAACACTTTCACCTCGCCCAAAAAAATATTAATAATATTTCAGTTTATTATTAAATATATAATATTTTACATTAATAATATTTTATATTAAATAAAACATTAATAATATTTCAGTTTATTATTATATGCTAAAAATTAATATTTTAGTTTATTATTAAATATATAATATTTTACATTAATAATATTTATATTAAATATAACATTAATAATATTTCAATTTATCATTAAATATATAATATTTTACAAAAATGATATTTCAGTTTATTAGTATATGATCAAAATTAATTTTCTGTTTATTTTAAAATATATAATATTTTACATTAATTTCATGTTATTAATGTTAAAAATTATTTTTAATTTACTTATTCAAATACAGTATATACTATATATTATAAATTAATTTCATTTTATTTTAATATACCAAAAAATTAATTTTAGTTTATTATTATATGCTAAAAAATTAAAACCGGAAATTAATTAAAATAATTAAAACATTAATTTTCAAATGTATTTAATTTATTGACAATGTTTACTACATATAAGTATCATGTGAAAGAGTAGTAAACTAACTATTATGGGGTAGTGGTAAAGATGCTTGCATTGTAGTGGAAGGTTGTGGGTTTAAGTTCCATGTGATGCAAAACTTTTTAGAATTTTATGTATTTTGAGTTTTAATAATATTAAAATAAATATAAAATAAAATATTACGTGGCAATAAATAAAATATAAAATAAAATATGACGTGGCAATTATCTAATGTGGCAGAATTAAAAAAATAAAAAACAAAAAGAAAAAGTCAAATAGGATGACACATAAGCAGCTGGAGTGTGTCTTTTCCTGCCAAGGTCTAAAACGAAAGAATTTTTTAATGGCAAGGTTACTTTTACAAAAAAAAAAATTATAGGGAGGTAAACCAAAAATGGCCTATATGGTAGGGGACAAAAATGATAATAACCCTAATTTTTTTAAAAATTAAAAGGTACAAATTGGTCGAAATTTTAAAGTTGTCCTTAAACTTTTTAAAATGAAAAAATGACCCAAAGTATTATCGAAGAATAATTTTAATATTTCATTCAAACAAAAATAGATGAATTTCAACTTATCATTTGAATTGTTTGAAAATTTAAATTCATTAAGAAAATTCAATTACCTTATTCAAACACACTATAATACATTAGGTATATAGATCATCATATTTATAAATTACTCAAACTCCACTTTTACATCTAATGTAAGACTTACTTATAGGGATGGCAATCGGTACTGTCGCGTGTAGATTTCACTACCCAAACCCGCATCCGAGATCACCACCCGAACCCAAATTCAAAGGTTATTCGGGTGGGAAAATAACACCCACGCCTACGGGTTCAAATTTTTTCACCCGAACCCGTAGTAAAACACATAAAATACAACAACATTAAAATTTGCCATCAATTTTCCTACAACTTTCCAACAGCAACATTACATCTTTCAATCAATTTTACTACAACTTTACAACATCAACATTATAATTTTCCATTAACATTGAAATTTAAATTAAAGCCTACAACTTTTCATCAAGTTTGGTAACACTTATATATATTTAGGGGCACTTATATAGTTTCATCAGTTCTAAGCAGTTGTGGTTTCGGGTGCGGGTTTCATACTGCTCAAACTCGCACCTGAAATATCGGGTGGCACCCGAACTCAAACTCAAAGTTTTCACCCATTGACTCGGGTTCGGGTATGGGTAAATCCTGCGGGTCTGGGTCTTCCTGCCATCCCTACTTACTTACAATTACTATATCAACATTCACGCTCAATCGTGACATCTAAAGTGTGATTTGGATGGTCCAATAAGGGTGATCCAATAACAAGTACTTAATGAATCTTTGAAAGACGGGTGATACTAATAAGTCGTGTTTTGACTGTCTTTTATATATATATATATATATATATATATATATATATATATATATATATATATATATATATATATATATATATATATATATATATATATATATATATATATATATATATATATATATATATATTGTGTATTCCATACTTTTGTTTCCATTTTCTTACTTTGTTTTAGTCTATGTTTGATTTCACGTTTGAGGCATTCATAATTGATTCTGGACGCTTAAAATTAATTTTGATGTGTTTGGTTGATCTTGAGCAGAATTAAAAATTGATTCTATTTTAAATTAGGATTTGTAGCTTTTGATCTAACGTGATTTTTAAACGTGTTTTGTATACTAGAATTTATTGTCCGACTCACTTTTGCAAGAATTTCTTCAAATATAAATCACTTTAAATCACTTTTAAATAATAAATTCATTCAAAATTAATTTTTATCACGACATAACCAAACACACGCTTAGATGTTAGAACAGAAGTGAAGATTCAAATCCATAATGTTCATCTCTAAAGCTTTAAAAACTTTAAGCATACTGGACAGAATCAAATTTTCTAATTTAGAAATTTTAGGCACGCAAGGCAGAGTGCATTGCTGCCTAGATGTAATGTCCATAACGGATGTAATGAACTAAGTGATATTTGTTATTTATTTATTTATTATTTATTAATCTTTACCTTACTTATTATATTGATGTATCTTTATTTATATTAATGTTTGCGGTTATCATCAGTATGTGTGGATATCATTTACACTTAGGATCATGAGGACTGTCCAAAAGATAAATCTCATGTAAAGCAAAAAGTCTCAAAACTCTGTTTATAAAACTCCATTTTTAATTTGATTTTTATGCGCTATGAATGTCTCTATGAAAATAGAGACAACTTCATATATCAACCATTGGACAGAAAAGTGAAGGTTCATATCTTCATTTAAAAATCATACGAATTGGCCAACATATGAAAAATAGTTTATACCTATTTAAGAAAGTGCGTACAAATGCAAATAGCAATTCTTAACCGATCTTGTTTCTAAACTATACCATAAAAATAGGGGTTTCAGTGATTTAGGACATAATTAATGTATGTTTTGAAAGAAGATACAACTTATAATTTTTCATTATTTCTTTTGAAAACTAAAATTTCCAAAACAAAGTAGAAGGGCGTTGCTTTATTTGATCTGTTTAAAAGATAGAAATCATGATTCTAGTAAATTAATTTTAAAAAATCATTTCAAACCTGTGATCATCATTTTAGAGTTTATGGTCTCTCGGATGTCATTTTAGAATATTTGGTTGAGCATATTTTCCTTGAAAAATCTAAATTTTAATTTAAGAATTATCGTTATTTACAAAAATATATTATAGCCATGTTTAATCAAACGTGGGACTCATAACATTAATTATTCAGAATAATGACTACAAATTTATCCCAATTCAGCTAATCATTAACCAAATTTTATTTACTTTTCAATCAAGTTATAAATAATCAAAGCCCCTTACTTCTTACAACATACTTCCTCGTCTAATATTTTATTTGAGCTATACGTAATTTTTTTTAAAAATAATTAAATGTATTGATTTTAATAAGTATATGTAATTATAATTCAAAATAATATATTAGAAAATATGTATTTGTCTATTTGAAAATTATAAGTTAAATGTGAAATAATTATTTGATAATTTTTTAGCATTTTATTGAGATTTAATATTTGAAGTTAAATTTTGTAACATATAATCGCATTTATAATTAAGAATTATATTTTAAAAATACTATTGAAGTATTTGTTTTTTATACCATTTTTGGTCTTTTAAGTTTTAATTATTTAATTTTGACCCTTCATGTTTATTCCTTTTTGTATTAGATAGCCCTCCACTAATATGCAGACTGAATTTCGCTTATGTGGCATTAAGAAATTAAACCATTATTGATGTGGCATGAAAAAACAAAATGGCTAATTTGGAAAAATTACATTGATATTTATTTTCTTCTCTATAGTTTTTTTTCTTCTCTTTTTAATTAGTTAAGCTTTGAAGCACGTATGGAGGAAGAGCTTACAAAGAGCATGTTAATGGGAGATTGATTCCTAAGATTTTCGGCTTAAACTCCTAACCTTAGGGTTAGGGGCCTTGGTCTTTGGGGACTGGTTTTCTTTGTTTCTCTTGCAAGTTCTTTTGGTCTGTGTTTCACATCTTTCTCTAATCAGTATTCTGTTCTTAGTTTGCAATATAAGGGGTTCTAGTGTTGGTAAATGGCAAAAGGTAAGGGAAGGAGGAAAAAGGGAGGTGAAGTGGGATATAGCGAGAGAGGGGAAGAGGAAGGCTAAAGGTAGTGAGACATCGTCGTCTTTTTTCATTACTGAATTTGGAGATAGGTGGAGAGCTAGAGATCTGTATTTCGAATTCAAAGAGTTGGGAGACATTGAGGAAGTGGTTATTCCTCCGAGAAAAGATAGATTTGGTAGACGCTTTGGCTTTGTTCGTTTTCTGAATGTCAAGGATGAGGAGTTAATGGCAACAAAGCTGGATAATATGATTCTAGAAGGGAGAAAGCTATTCGCGAATCTGCCAAGGTTCAGTAGGCCTAAAGATGCTGAGCAATCTGGTTTTGCGGCCCAGAAGAGTATTCCAGCCAAGGCGAATACGAAGGGAACCGGTGGTAATAGGCTTGACGGCATCAGATATGGAACGACTGTAAATCATCGATCTTATGTGGATGTCATCCGGAGCAGTAATGGTGGTTTCAACTATAACGAAGGCAACAAGGTGCCCAAAACTTTGTTCTTCAAGCCTTGCTTTGAAGATGTTTCTCAATACAAAAAGGCTTTCACAGGGAGGATTAAAGAGTCGGGGAAGATGGAAGATATCAAAAAACTTTTTCTTGAGGAAGGTATTTTTTCTATTAGGGTTACCGTGTTGGGCCCTAATCTCTGTCTTCTGGAGGATTTGATTGAAGGAGAAGTTGAGTTGTTTGTTGAGGAGAGGAAATCTTGGTGGGTGCAGTGGTTTAGTTCGATCAAACAATGGGAACCTAAGGACAGAGATGAAGAGAGGGTGACTTGGTTAAGAGTTTTGGGAGTCCCTTGTCATGCATGGAGTGTGATATGCTTTAAACAACTAGTAGACACTAAAGGTGTGTTTATAAGATGTGATGAAGGAACTGTTTTGAAAAAGAGAATGGATGAGGCAAGAATTTGTATCAGAACTAAGATCAGGGAGAGATTGGATGACATGGTAAAACTTTCCATTATTGGACAGCTTTTTGTTATTAGTTTGCTGGAGGACTCTTTTGGTACCACTGACAGCCCAAAACTTTGGTCTCTCGGGGAAGAATCAGAATCTGAGGATTCTTCACAGGCGGAGGTAGCCATGTCCGGTGAGGAGGAGGTTGAAGAGGGTCAAATCAGGGAGGAAGGAGATCCGCCGTTTGTTGAGGCTGATGGGACAGAACCTGTTTTAGGGGATAGACTATCTATTTCCCATTCTATTATGCAGTGTCAGAATGCTTTAGAAAAGGCGATTCTTGACTCTTCTTCTGATAGTATTAAGGAGGTTCCCAAGGCAAAAAGCAATGAAGCATTAAATGTCAAAGGGCATCATAGTAATATCAAAAGGGTGGGGGAGTACAACGGTATAGAGGCCTTGGATGTACGTGGGAGGCAAGCTGACTCAGCTCTGAGTCTAAGTGGGCTTAAGACTAATGGGCCCGGTATTTCCCTGGATCGGATCAGTGGGCCAAAAACGTTTGATGAAGTCTGCAGAAGTGTATGCAAGGGTGTGGTGCCGGAGAAATTACCCAAAAGCCCCTGTTTTAGAAAAAAGGAGCAGTCAAAAAAAAAGAAAAGTTTGAACGAGGATTTAGGTGAGCGTGTTCCAGTATCCTCCTCCTATTATGCTTGTATCGCTCCAAGATCAGCTAGAGTTGATGGAGAAGGCAAACAGGGTGGAAGGATTGAATCGATTGAGGGAAACAATTTTAATTTCTCATCTGCGACAGACCCTATATCATCAGGTAAGTCTTTTTCTGGCTCTTCCTTAGCAGATTCTGATATTATTAGATGCAATAAATGGTTTGGTGAGAAAACGGCTATGGGTATGAAGGTGTGGAATTCCATCTCTAATTTGGGGGTGGTAAGTATTAAGGAGGATGCTGAGAATGAGAGGAGGATAAATGTCTTGGAGGTTAGAGATAAGGAGGGGATGAGGTGTTTGAAGGAGTTAAAAGATAGTGTCCGATGAATTTGCTTTCCTTTAATATAAGAGGGGGTGGTTCTTTTTCTAAACAAAAAAGAGTTAGTTTTTTGATTCAATCAAATCTTATTGATGTGTGTTTCTTACAAGAGACGAAGTTAACTATGTTTAACGATGATTTAGCTACAGAGTTTTGGGGTATTAATGAAGTAGAGTGGACGGCTAGTCATTCCGTTGGGGCATCGGGTGGTATGGTGATTTTATGGAGGAAAGGAGTAACTACGGTTAATTATAGTTTCTTGGATAAAGGTTTCGTTGGTATAAATGTTACTTGGAAAGGAGAGGAGTTTAACCTTGTTAATGTCTACGCGCCTTGTAAGAGGTTAGATAGACTATCCACTTGGAATTCCTTGATTAATCTTAGACTTGGTAGAATCCATGAGGAATGGTGTGTTGTTGGCGATTTCAATGAGGTTTTGAAGAAAGAGGAGAGGTTAGGAGATGGAGGCCATCGGAATTGGAAAGGGATGGAGGACTTCCGTAATTTCGTGGAGGATATGGAATTGATCGATGTTAATTATGTCGGAGGGAGGTTCTCTTGGTTCAAAGACAATGGTAAAGCTATGAGTAGATTGGATAGATTCCTTATTTCTAAGAAGATGTTAGAGATTTGGGAAGTGGTTGACCAAAGAATAGAAAGAAGAGATATATCGGATCATGCTCCAATTAGTTTGAAGGTGGGAAAGATTGATTAGGGCCCAAAACCTTTTTGTTTCAATAATTCTTGGTTCAAGCATGAAGAATTCAATTCGTTTGTTGTTCAAGAATGGAAGAAGTTGGAAGCTAAAGGGAGGGGGGATTTTGTGCTTTATGAGAAACTAAAAAAGCTTAAGGAGAGTCTCTGGGTGTGGAATAGGGAGGTTTTTGGGTGGATCGACTTGAAGGTGGAAGAGGCTTCGGAGAAGATCAATATTTTAGATAAAGCTATAAAGGTGAACTTTGGTGATGGCATTGGCAAGGAGGTTTTAGATAGAAGTTTGGCTACAAAAGATTTTTGGAATTATTTGAATATTAAAGAGAGTATGCTTAGGTTAAAGTCTCGAAATTTGTGGTTAAAGGAGGGAGATAAGAATACTAAGTTCTTTCACAATTCTTTGAAGGAGAGACATAGGCGTAAAGCGTTAACTTCTTTAGAAGGCTCTAATGGGAGAATAGAAGGTGTTGTGAATATTAAAGAGGAGGTTAGTAGACATTTTAGAGAGTTCTATAAGGAGGAGGACATGGAGAGACCGATTCCGGAAGGCCTTGTCTTCAATTCTTTGGATGAGAAAGAGGTTTGTTGGTTGGAGAGGAGATTTTCGGAAGAAGAAGTTAAAGAGGCGGTTTGGTCGTGTGATGGGAATAAAAGCCCCGGTCCGGACGGGTTTTCGTTAGAATTCTATAAAAAGTTTTGGGAGGTGATAAAGGAGGATGTTCTCTCTTTCGTGCAAGACTTCTATGAGAGGGCTAAACTTATAAAAGCTTGCACTTCCTCTTTCATCACTTTATTGCCAAAAGTTAATAATCCGCAATCATTGTATGAATATCGGCCTATTTGTTTGGTGGGAAGTTTGTACAAGATTTTGGCTAAGTTGTTGGCTAATAGGCTTAAGAAGGTGATCGGGAAACTTGTTTCAAATAATCAATCGGCTTTCATTGAAGGAAGAAATATTATGGATGGTATTCTTGTTGTGAATGAGGTATTGGATTTAGCTAAAAGAGAAAAAAGGAGTTGTGTTGTGTTGAAAGTCGATTTTGAGAAGGCTTACGATAGAGTAATTTGGAATTTTGTTAGATATATTTTAAAGAGGATGGGTTTTGGAGATCGGTGGATGAGGTGGTTGGAGTGTTGTATCTTCACTAGTTCTTTATCCATTCTTGTTAATGGGAGTAATACCAAAGACTTTAGAGTTGAGAAAGGTCTTAGACAAGGTGATCCCTTGTCTCCTTTCGTGTTCGTGTTGATCATGGAGGTTCTTACGGCTCTTATGAAAAGATCCAAGGAGTTAGGGGAATTTAGGGGTTTTTGTTACAAAGAGAATAAGGAGGTGGACTTGCTACAATTCGCGGATGACACTATTATTTTGGCCGAAGGAGATACATCGAATTTATGGAGTATGAAAGCCATTCTTAGAGGGTTTGAAATGATGACGGGGCTAAGAGTTAACTTTCACAAGAGTAATCTTTTTGGTATTAATGTGGGAGAGGGGTATATGGAGGCGGCTTCGTCCTTCTTGACTTGCAAAGTGGGTTCTCTTCCGTTTAAATTTCTTGGTGTGAGAGTCGGTGATAGTCCTAGGAAACTATCAATGTGGAAGGATCTTCTAGCAATGTTTAGAAAAAGGTTAAATGTGTGGAGAGGAAGATATCTTAGCATGGCGGGTAGAGTGGAGTTGATTAATTCGGTTCTTAGTGCTATCTCGATTTACTCGTTATCTTTCTACAAGGCGCCTAAGAAGGTTTTGCAAGAAATTAAATCCATCCAAAGCAAGTTTCTATGGGGCGGAGGTGAGCTTGTCAAATCCATCCATTGGGTTAATTGGGATACGGTTTGCAAACCGAGAAAGGAAGGAGGTTTGGGAGTGAAAGATGTGGAGATAATGAATGTAGCTTTACTTAGTAAGTGGAAGTGGCAGATTCTCACGGAAACGGATACGGTGTGGAAAGATTTGTTAGAAGCTCGGTATGGCAATACGAGGCTTAAAGTGTTGATTGGGGATGTTTCTATCTTGTCTAAAAAGGAGTCTCATTGGTGGAGGGATTTAATAGTCTCGGATAATTTTGAGAGGCTTTTATTTGATCATTTTACGAGTGCTATTAAATGTAATATTGGCAATGGAGCATCTACTCCGTTGTGGTATGCGTCTTGGAAGGGTCGAAAATCTCTTATGGAAAATCCTTTCCTTTTTTATTCTCTCTAGCCGGGAATTTTTCGGATTCTATTTATCTTGCAGGGGACTTTATTGATGGAGGTTGGTGCTGGAATTTCACAAGATGGTTCGATGAAGGGAGCCCGGCGGCTGCTGTTGCTGCAGAATTGAAACATCACGACAGGTACAGCAGTAGAGCTCCACCGGCTGCTGCTTCTGTTAACAGTCCGGCTGCTGCTGGCGATGCAACAGTGGCGGATTCTGCCTTCTCTCAGCAGCTGGCAGCGGCGATTCAAGAGGTGCAGGGTGTCATGAATTTGGTGCCGATTAAAGATAATTGTGTTGACAGCTTCTCTTGGGCTTTGTCTTCCAATGGGTGTTTTTCCGTTAACTCTTGCTATGAGTTTTTTAAGGCGTCTCTATCCGGTCCTCCAATGGAAAGTAATAAGGTTTTGGCCTTTAACTATTTATGGAAGTTCAAAGTTCCTTCTAGAATTCTTTGTTTTGGTTGGAGATTTTTATTAAATAGAATACCAACTAGAGATCAATTGGTGAGAAGGGGTGTCTTGGTGGGAGGAAGTGATTCAGTTTGTGCCTTATGTTCTAAAGAGGAGGAAACATTATCTCACCTTTTCTTCTTGTGTAATATTTCGATCCGAATTTGGAGAAGGGTGTTTATGTGGCTTGACATATCCGAAGATTTGACTATTGATGAGTTCGGGGATTTCTTTCATTTCTACGGGAAGAGTCATTGCTTAAACAAGCGTATGATTGTGGGTACCGTTTGGCTTGCTACGGTTTGGGTGATATGGTTAAAGCGCAATGCGGTGATCTTTAAGAAGGAAGACTTTAGTTTTACCGAATGCATGTCGGATATTGTATTACTATCTTGGAGGTGGTTCTGTGCCTCTCATAGGAGAGTCAATCTTTGTAGTTTTTATTATTGGAATATTCTACCTCTTCTTTGTTTTGAAAGGTAGATTTTCTTTGTTGTATCGGGGCGGAGCATCCCTTTTGCTCCCTTTAATTCCATCACTTATTTAAAAAAAAAATTTGAATATAATATCTTAAAAATCTTAAATATTTCAAAAAAAAAAAAAAAGAGATAGAAGAAGTAAAAAAAAAAAAACTCATAGTCAGAGTCCAATGTGGTTTGGATATTTGAATCAAACCATATTTTCTATGTCAAATGGAATTCGTCAATATGTGATAAATTTAAAAGACAAAGACATATATGATATTGAGATTTACCTAAAATATCTTGTGTATATGATATTTATTGCAAGTGGTTTAATACTAGCAACCTATAAAAAAAATTCTTATACTAGTACATGTAAGAATTGTAATTGTGTTCTATAATTTGTTTAAATAGTAAAAATTGTTAACTTTGTTTTTTAATTTGCAAGAAAATTAATTTTGTGGATTGTTTTTTAACAACATCATTTTATCGAATAATACACCTAAATTATGGTCAAGATTTGAATGGTTTTCAATTCAACCTCCATTTGTTATGAGAGCTCCAAGATGATTAGAAGAAAAACAAGAACGAGTCAAACACTAAAATAATACTTTCTCTGTTTTTTATTATAAGTCGTTTTAAATTTTTCACACGGATTAAGAAAAATAATAATTATTGTATGAAAATGAGAAATTATGAAAGTTTTTACAAAATTATCCTTCATTAATGATATATGAAAGATAAATTTATATAACTGAAAGGAAAGAGAATAATAAATATTTAAGGATATAATAGAAAAAATAGCATTAATTATTCATTGGAATTGTAAAACGACTTATATTTAAATATAATTTTTTTCTAAAACGACTTATAATAAAAAACGGAGGGAGTAAAAAAGAATATAGGAGGACAAATAACATGTATGAATTGTGATAATTTTGGACACAAAAGAGAACATATATATATATGGAAGACAACAATTGACATGATGATACCAAGGGGACAAAGTTATTAATTTGTTTTGTTATACCTTCTACTTTTTATGATAATTTTTATAATTTTTTTTATGTTACGATAATGATAATGGTTACAGTTGTCGTTATGATATTTATTTTTCTGGTTGTTTATGTAATCACACAATTTTTTTAAACATTCAGGAGTTTATTCTTTTTTAGACTTTTTTATTTGTTTTTGATTTTGGCATACGTAGAATTTGTCCAAAGAGTATGATAGTTTAGTTAGCTAGTGGTCCATTTTTTTATTGTCAAAATAATTTGTTATTAGACATATTTTGAATGAAATATATAATATTTTTAAAATATTTTGTTCAAAGCTTAACTAATTAAAAAGAGAAGAAAAATAAAATTGTATAGAAGAAAATTAAGGAACAAAGTTAAAAAAAAATCAAGACAATAAAGATGAATGTACTTATGCCACGTCAGCCACTTTGTTTTTTTTATGCCACTTCAATTAAAACTTGAAAGACGAAATTCATGCAATTGAAATATTTAAAAGGTCAAAACTAAATTTAAGCCTTAAAAGTAATCTTAGACCACTTTATTTTAAACAGTTTAATAAGGTTTTTTCGATGTTATTATGGTTTTAAAACTGATACATGCTAATGATAATTTTTATAAAACTATTTTATGCATAATCTTTTATGCAGTAAAATATTAAATAAAATGTTTTTTTTTTTTTTGAGAAATACTAATAGAGACAAAAAAAACATAGATACCCAAACAAAAATAAAAATAATGGTTAGTGTAAGAAAAATAAAATAAATTGCATCTTTATAATTATTGTTACAAAATCATTTATTTCTTTTTTGTGAGTGATTTAGTTCTCATAATATTTATCGATTATTTGAATTGACAGAAGTTTTATGGAATTATTTGAAAAGAATTTTATTTTTTTATAAAAATTAGTGTGCACAGTAGAAAAGAGAATAGAAAATAGAATGGAAATTTAATAGTATTTTATCTCTATTTCAAAATTAAAAAAGGGGCAATTTATGGAATCATAATTACTTTATGGAATCATTAATTACTTTATGGAATAATTAATTTATCTCTATTATTAAGAGAAATTAATGACACAAGCATAAGGTCATTATGATTTCTTTTTTGTTGAGACACTTTCTTCAAAATACAATAAGTATAAAAGTCCATGACAATTAAGAATGAAACAATTACAACAAGTAAAAAACTATATGACTTCACCTAGGTTAGTTGTTTTAATTATTAATAAATGTATAGTAGAGGAAAAGGGGCAATTGGGTTTTCTAACATTTCCAAACAATAATAAAAGGGACCTCCTTTACTCTGTCTTCCCTTTCTCTCCTCTATTCCCTTTCATCCCAAACAAGCCCTTAATCAAAGACTTCTCATACGGCATCAATGCTTTCTAATTTAAAAATATAATTAAAAAAACTCATGTATTCCTCCACTCCACATCTTCTTTTGCAAAATCGGATCACATTGAAAACCATGCATAACCAATAATTGAGAGGTGTATATGTGACACATGCATTTCTTAACTTTATGTATTTGGATGGTTGAAGCAAGAGGCATGTGGTACCACTAACTCCAAACTTGTGGTCCTAGTGACAGATATTTGCAAGATTTTCTTGTTGTGAAAACATAACAATTTTGACCCCTGAGAAACGACCCCCCCTATTGCTTTTCCATTTCATGCCTAAATTTAATTAGAATTCAAGTTATGAGTAGAATGGTGATGTTGGAAGGTTTAGAAATTAAGTTATCAAATTTTGTAGAGTAAGAAAAAAAGTATACACATAAGCACACATGGAAGTGTTGAAATGGTGTCACCATGGAGATAATATCATTTCCTAACAAGCACTTGGAAATAGAGACAATCCATGGAACATTCTGCAATTATACCAGTATATGTATTGGTGTACATTTGTTATATTGTTACTAGTTTGTACATGGTACTTAAAATAAACTCAAATATGAAAAGATTGAGTGATGTAACTGATACTTTTTATAGGATGTATTTTTTTAAACATAATTGAGACCTTTTCTGGTATCTCAATTAGCTTAAATTAGTCGCTAGTCGATAATACCAAATTTTTAATACTCTTTTTTTGTTTTCTTTTTACGTGTCCTATAAATATTAGGGATGGCAAAACGGGCCGTCCGCCCCGCCCACCCCGCCTTATGTCCGTCAAAAATATAGCAGGGCGGACATGCGTAAAATGGGCATAAAAGTCATGTCCGCCCCGACAAGATGGCGGGTTGGCGGGCGGCGGACTTATCCGCCTATTTTTATTTTTATATTTTTTAATATATTAATAGGCTTTTTTTACCTTTTAATTAAACTTTTCACTTATTTCTTAAAATAATTTTTTATAAAAGCAACTTTTTAAAAAATTTACTTAAAAAAATATTACATATATTTATTAATAAATGTATAAAATAAACCATCAAGAATTGCAATTACTAGAATTACTAAAAAAAGAGTGAGTTTTGGAGGAGAGGCGGGTTTTGGCGGGCGGCGGGCTTTGGCGGGGCGGGTATGGCGAGCGGCGGATTTTGGCGAGCGGCGGGCCTAAAATCCCAACCCAACCCGCCATTTTTTGGCGGGTGCGCGGGCCGGCCCGGCGGGCCACGGCCCGTTTTGCCACCCCTAATAAATATCACGTGTCTTGAATGCATCTTTCTGGGAGGAATTCATGTATCTAATTTCTAATAATTTACGATCATTATCTTTAGATGTTGCACCAGTGTGTCGCACACAGCTCGAATCCTTGTATCTTGTGTATTATTATCAGTTATCTCACAAATTTTAATTCGAAATTTTGAGAGAGAAATCATCAAAGTTATTCTTTAGAGAATATACTTTTAAATATTCATTGATTTGTCATCAGAGGATAAACTTAGTAGTAGATAAAAATTTGGGTTTCTGCTTTCAGGATTACCGACTAATTCCACAGATCAAGATGAGTCTTTTCAGCATGTTTTGTCCTTACTCATACGCATTTCAGAAAATTTTCCAAAAGGTCACTCATCTAAATATTACATCAAGTCAAACACGTTTAATTGTGGAGTTCTTATCTATTAGGCTATCGAAAAGAAGATGCGTCTTATTGGTATAGGTAGTACCAATCAATCTTTATAAGTCTTTCTTCAATTATGTTGTCTCATACCTACATAGCCTTAGGATCCCTCTCATTTCGATGTGAATTCGGCGATCACTCCTTGCCCGTTTTGTCTTCTAGAGTGTCTCATTGTCAAGCCTCGTGCACTGACAACCACTCCTCGCTCTCGTTGGCCTCGGGTGTTATATACTCATCAGCTTTCACTTGGTTTGTCCCCGAACCACATCGTACTGTGAAAGGTCTGCTCTGATACCATTTGTAACGCCCAGACTGGTTTCAAATAATTCTCCAAAGAGGATCCAAAAAATAATACTTGATAAATTATCAACTCAAACAAGGAAAAATTAAAATAATTCGCTAAAGAGAATAAAATAAAATACTCGAAAACATTCAACGAGTAGAAAGAAAGAGAGAAGTTCACGCTTCGACAATTCGAAAAATACAACTTATAGAGAGTGAGAAAGAAAAACTCAAAAAAAATTGGTATATTTTGCAATGAAGTATGTGCATTCCTTACATAATGAAGTGAGTTAGTTAAGACACCTAATCTAATTAATGTTGGAGTAAAGAATTTTTTTCAACTAACACACAAACATATTTAATTTTTTTCTAATAATGTGTGACTTAAGAAATTTTTTCAAATTCATCTTTATATTAAAATATATTAACATATTTTAACATAAATTCTTTCTGACAATTGGCTTCAGGTGATTCGAATTCCAATCTATTCAGGCCGAAATAATTAATAATAAGTATAAATCTCGAGAAATGATATAAAATATTATATGAGGATCTAACTGAAGAAGTGAAAAACACTTAAAAAGGGGGATTGAATAAGGGTTGTTTCTAAAAAGGCAGATAAAAAATAATCACACAATTATTTTTATCCTGGTTCGTTGTTAATCAAACTACCTCCAGTCCACCCCTTACAGAGTGATTTACCTCAACTGAGGAGTTAATCCACTAATCAACCTTGATTACAATGGTGTTCCACTTAGACAACTTCTAAGTCTTCTAGAGTATACAGATCACAACTTGATCACTCTAGGAATTCCTTTTACAAAATTGATAAAAAATATTACAAGAGTTTAATGTGCTTCTAAATAAGCTATAATCACCAAGTGATTTTTCACTCAAGATTAAGTTCTAACACTCGCTAAGATATTACAAGATTTGTGAGGTTGAAGATGAAGTTTCTTTGTTGTTTGTGTGATACAGTTGAAAACCAATTTGACAGCGTAAGTTCTCTTTCAGCGTATGTGTTTTGTGTAACGTTTCAAACTACCAGAGCTTCTCTTTTATATGGCAGTGAGAAATGTGACTGTTGAATAGCATTAAATGCTTTACGTGAATAGTACACTGCTGCACTTAATGTTTCACTCTTTTGTCAACTACCTCGAGTCTTGTTTCAACTGCTCTTGCTGACTTTGCCTTTTGTAGCTTCTAACGTTCCTTTTGTCAGTCAGACAGATTTGACGTTGTAGCTTTTTCATCTTGTACTTGCTTCTGGACTCAGACTATTAGAATGTCGTTTGAATATCAGTCTTCAGCGTTGGTGCAGATATAACTTCAATCAACAGACTTTAGAAGTTCTTTGTAGCGTGATACCATCAGATCTTCTGAGCCTTGCTTCTGATTGTCATCTTCTGATGCCTTCTAGATCATGTTCTGATTTCCTCAAGACCATCTTATGATGTCTTCCTGAGCATATTCTGATGAAGCCATCCAGATCTTCTAGGTCAGAGCTTCTGAATGATGATTTAGTGCATACTCTTTTAGACTTTTCCTGAAATGGAAAACTTATAATTAGAGTACCACATTGTCTTATACAAAATTCATATATAATATTATCATCAAAACTAGAAATATTGATCAGAACGTTTCATGTTCTAACACTAACAATAGAATTTAGATTTTAGCTTAGTTTTGATCGCTAAGCTTTGGAGTAAGGGTGGAAAAATTAGAACTGTCTGATTGAAACTGATCGATCCAACGTCTTTTTGTGTGCAAATAGATTGGATTGGGTGTTGGGTTAATCCTATTTCTTAATTTGGATGGTATAAAGTTTCGTTAGTTAGATTCAGATGATTATTTTAAAACTGTCAGAAGCTAAATATGGCGAAATCCAACTAATATTTATTTTATTTATTATTATTATAAAAATAGGTTCATAATGTTGTGAAGTTATTATCATTTTTATAATCTGATGATTACATTGTATACTCACGAGAATACAAAATATGCAATAGAAAATTTTTAATGTTATTTAATTTATAGTCTAAAGTATGATAATTATCAAATTAATATCAAGTGGTATTGAAAATGTTATAACATACTAACCTTTTTCAATAATAAAAAATTATTTTGCTTTGGACTATTGTAACATTATGGTATATTTTTTTAAAAATAAAATAAGAATATGTCTGTGAATTTCAAAAAAAAAAAATTATTTTATGGATTTAACCCAATAAGTACTATATCAACCAAATTCATTCAATTTATCCGTCAAATTTACTTAATTAAATTTATCGGATATCGAATTTTTATCAGTTAATATTAGACTTTAAGAATGAAATTGTAGTTTGCATCTAATTTAAATTTTGTTGAAAATCAAGTGTGAGGAAGAAGTCCCACATTGCTTAGAAAAGGGAAGAATGAACACTTTACAAGTGGTGTGTCTCTCACAAAGTGTGTCCCAAGTGTAATATGCTCCCTCGTTTGAACCCCCTCGTGTTGTCTCCAACAGTGGTATCAATGCTCCCCCTCGTGTTGAAACCTTGCCGCATGTGGTGGGTAGAGGGTCTTCCGTTGAAAAGTGTCAACGGTGGTACAAGTGAACGGTGGTACAACTGTATGTGGAAGAGAGATCTTCCACATGAGGGGGAGCATTGTGTAAGACTCACACTTAAGGGGGAGTGATGAAAATCAAGTGTGAGAAAGAAGTCTCACATTAGTTAGAAAAGGGAAGAATGTACACTTTATAAGTGAGAGAATCCACACACCTATCACCTTAAGGTTTTAGGTGGACAAGTGGTGTGTCTCTCACAAAGTGTGTCCCAAGTGTAATATGCTCCCTCGTTTGAACCCTCTCGTGTTGCCTCCAACAGTGGTATCAGAGTCTTTGATTTCGAGATAAGGACCGACTCACTTGTATCGAAACACTTGCCGCATGTAGTGGGTAGAAGGTCTTGCGTTGAAGAGTGTCAACAATGGTACAAGTGAACGGTGGTACAAGTGTATGTGGAAGAGAGATCTTCCACATGAGGGGGAGCATTGTGTAAGACTCACACTTAAGGGGGGTGTTGAGAATCAAGTGTGAGGAAGAAGTCTCACATTGGTTAGAAAAGGGAAGAATGAACACTTTAGAAGTGAGAGAACCCACACACCTATCACGTTAAGATTTTAGGTGAAGAAGTGACGTGTCTCTCACAAAATGTATCTCAAGTATAATATGATCCCTCATTTAAAGCCCCTTATATTGCCTCCAACAAATTTTATGCTTGATTTCGACCTGATTGATTGTTCAACCCTACTTTGGAGACTTATTTGAATTTTGTCTTGTATCGATTTGAGTTTTGTACTGTCCTTCTCTTAAAGTATATTTTTGCCGTGCACCGACTATATGTAAAATGAATAACGTGTAATATTTTTTTTTAACCAAAAATAACGTGTAATATTAAACTCAACTTAAAGTATATTTTCAAGACAATAAGCTCAAACAAACCTATTTGACAGCATGTTACATATATAAATATGTTTTACGCGGTTATTTTATTAATAATTGTTCTTTTTTATTGACCCACAAATAAACACTTCTAAAAATAGCAAAATATAGTAATTCAAATTCGAAAAAGAAATAATACATGATAGAGTTAAACTCTATATTGTAAAAATTATTTCACCAAAGTTTAATGAAGTGTTAATATATTAATAAAGAAGTTATAATGACTAATTTTATGCAAAATATATAAATAAAATATGATTACACATATACGTAAAAAAATATTTAATTAATTGGTGAAGAAATTTAAAAAAAAAAAAAATTAAGTGTAGTTAAGAAATTAGAAACTATTATTCACCAAATTTTTAATGGTTTTCTAGTTAACCCAATAGTAAATTACCAAAATTTATAAAATGTTCAGATAACCTACAAAGTTTAATTAATTAGTTACTCAGATGAAATGTCTAGTTAGCTACATTTCCATTATTGTTATATTTAATACGATCCAATTACTAATAATCCTTACATGTTCAATTACTAAAATCGTATGCCGTTATTAATTAAACCCTTCAAAACTAGCAAAGTAAGACCAATCACTTAAGTGTAGAGTAGAATTTAGGGTGACCTAAAAGAGCAAAGTAGGAAGAAAACAGCGAGGATAAATAATAAAATTTGACCACATGTACTAATGTAGAAACGTGGAAGGTGTGTTTTCCCATGTACATGAACAATAATATCTTTAACATTTGCTTGCTATAGAACGACCTGTCAACGTTTTGCTTAACATGTATTGCTAAGGTAGGCAAGGATGGTTGACATGACCTATACCACTAATTGAGTGATGAGGCACAATCCACGAATACAACAAATTGTACCAACTCGACAATTTTCCATTGCTATGTCCTATCAACTTATCAATAAGTGGGAGATACAAACTTAGTCCTACACGGTAATTAAACCTATTTGAGTTATTCATTTTTTTGCCCTATATGTATAACGGATCCTAAAGTGAAATAAGTAGCTCAGATCAAATCATATCATAATTTGGAGTTCATATGGAAAACTGAAAATTGATCTAACTAAAATTCGAACTTTGAAAAAAATTTGACAAATAAAATTTTGAATCATACAGAATAATAGTGTGAAAGTGTGCCTCAAAATCTAATTGATGAAGAAAGGAAAATATATTTCAATACTATTAGAAAACAAAACCTTACAAAGAAGCAAGAAAGCGGACAAATGTCATTGTACCCGCAAAGCAGCAATCGCCGATCAACGGCAGAGCTGCAAGACATGTGTTCTAGTGAGCAGAATGGATGTCGACAGCGGAGTTGCATTGTAGACGATGGCGGTTTGGCAGTGGAGTTGTGGTAGTTTGGCAGTCTGGCGACGATGATAAATGGTGGCGAACGGAGTTCGCAGCTTGCAGCAACAAAAAGTCAGCGGCAAGACATTGGTTGTCCGTTCAATCAAGCAGGGGCCGGTTATGTTGTCTTTGGGGGTCGGATTGCAGCCACAGTTCGAAAGAATCTCAAGTTTGAGACTCAGTCGATTCATAGTGTCATTAAGTGATATGTTGTGTTTTGGGCTTGTTTTGGATCTATATGATTTCAATAGCTAAAAGTATGTACTTTTATTAGGGGTGGCAAACGGGCATGCCTGACAGATCTGACCCATTTTGCCACCCCTAATTTTTATGAATTTTATTTGAGAGTATAAGAAGACGGAGGAAAAAGTTGGTAATCCTAGTTAGAGAGAGAACGGTAGAAATTCTTAGGTTTTATATCCTTGAAATTTGGCAGACCTTTCGAGATATCTAAGGAAAACTTAGAAAGACAAAGTTAGAGATTCCTTGGAGTGTATTGTTGGAATTCGACTGACCTTTGGAGGTATCAAAGGGGATCGAGAAACATTTTTAAATGTCTTGAGTTTATGTGATTCATATATAGAGATTTAGACATATTAAGAAACACTTTGGGTATAAAATAAGATTTTTTTTCTTGAGAACTTGGTAGATTATTTTCTTGTAACTCATTTGTTATCTCTTGTAACAACTTTTGAAAGTATAATGAATTGGAATGCTTCTTTCTCCCCATAGTAGATCGGTTTATCTAACTTGATAAACAATATCTTTGACTATTTGTAATTTATATTTCTCTTTCTATGTGTAGATTTTCTTACACTAGTTGGAAAGTTAATTTTTGCTTAAGGTCAATTATTTTGATTGTCATTATTCTTTGCCCTACTCATCATTATTCATGGCTTGATTAAAATGGATCTTAGAGTTTCCCAACAATAAGGCCTTGAGATAGTTGAAAATTTAAATTTAACAACAAGGGGCGCTGATGTTGAACAACCAAGGGCAAGTAATTGTTTTTCTTTCGTATCCACAAAGACTGGTGCAATATCAATGTCGTTCAATAGTTACTATGATTTTAAACGGAAGTTTGCAAGACGTTTGAAATTTTAAAGTTACAAAATATAAATGGATAAATGATATATAAAGCTTCAGAGATATGAGAACTTGTCAGGATTGAATTTCATTCACCGATAGAATATGTAATTTACCAATTAGTTATAAGCAATCTAAACATTCATCAATAACATCACGTATCGCTCAAAACAGAGTTTATTTCTAAACTTCTGATGAGATTTAAACCTTATTTTTTAATTTACGATCTCTCAACATATTAAACAATATGATAGCATTATGATCGGCTATTTAGCGATTCTAAAATCTAACTTCAAATGCTTCAAGATGAAGCTCTTGATTAATGATTGAGATGCAAATGATATATGATCTTAGGGTCAAAAATTGGGGTATGACAAAGGGTCCTAGAGGTTTTTGTTCAAGCAGGGAGATTTGAGTCTCCAAGGCCATGTTATGAGTCGCTAGGGACTCGACCACAGTGTTCGGCTGCTTAAGGGTTACATTAATATGGAGATTTTGTTTTCTAAACTCTTCATTTTGGACAGTTTGTTTTGCTACAAAGCGCTCCATCATGGATTCTATCCTAGAGAGAGTTAGTGTCTCAAGGAAATTCTCCATTATCCTTTCGAGGTCAGATTTATGAACATCTTGTGGTTCCTCAAAATATTGGGAGTGATAATTGTAGAGAACAGTGGCGGAGCTAGATAAAAAAATTTGGGAGGGCCGTTAACGTAAAATAAAGATTTTAAATAAAATATAAATAATATTTTAAATAAAACATTAAAGTTAAAATAAATATAAAGTTAATTACTAAAAAATTAAATTACATGACTTAAAACTACCTTAAAGTAATGCCTTACGCGTTTCGAGTGACTTGAAATCGTCAACAATTGACTTAGAACTAATGCTTGCACTAATATCCCTTTCAATATATACTGTCATGCTATCTCCAAGAAACCCATCATCCTTCTTGTTTCTCAACTTAGTCTTAATAATTTTCATTGCTGAAATAGATCTCTCAGTTGTGACCGTAGAAACAGGAAGAGTCATGATAAGACGAAGTAGTCTATCAATCAAGAAGTAAGTTTCAGCCTGTCCAGATGAAACTAAACACGAACATAGTTCTTGAATAGTTGATAAATTACTCAAGTTTGATTCTTCACGAGTAACAAATAGAAAATGTTAGAGTTGAAATTGCAAATTATTCTTCTCTTGATCACCAAAATCCATAGGAAAATATTTTTCAACTAAAGAACAAATAGTATCAATGCTAAAAGGTTTATATCCATCCTTGGGAGACAAAGAACAAGAAAGAGTTAACAAATCCATTGCTTGCTCACTGAATCTGCTATTCAACTATTGTAACTGCTTGTCCATGGTAGTGAAAAAGATTTTAAATTTAAAGTAATGTTGAATTGTGACTTGATTCTCTTCAAGGCGGGAGCGTCCAAATCTTGTTGTTGAATGAACATCATTAAGATCAAGAATCTCAATACCATGCTTTTCACAAAAAGATATCACTTTAGTAAACAATATATCCCAACCATTTTCTCTCAAACCTTGAATAAGATTTTTTGTTGAACGAACCAAGTTCATAGCATTAACTACATCTTGATTTTTTTTTGTAAAGATTGACAAAGCATATATGTTATTCCCATGATTTCTTTCATCAAGTGCAAAATAAATATAAAATCAAATGCCTTCAAGTAATTGTAACAACTATCTGCATCCCCACGTGTAGCATAACTTCCTCTATCTTTTGCAATTTTTTTTTAAAGTTGAACAAGTTGCTTCATACATGTTTATCAAGCTAGAAATAGAATCGTAATGTGATCCCCAACGAGTATCTCCAGCTCGTTTCAATGTACCAACTTGATTTTCACCTTTACTAGTTACAATTTCATCAATATCTAACAAATAAGCAATTTCTTCTAATTGGGCAGCTTGTAACTTATCATGGCGCTTTGTAGAAGAACAAACAACATTCACAATAAGGATCAGCTTCTCAAAAAATTTATGAACAGGTTTGCTTCTCTTGATGATGTAACTAATGCAAGTTGCAATCGATGAGCAAAACAATGAACATAGTATGCATAAGGACAATTCTTCATAAAGAGGGCTTGTAAGCCATTCCATTTTCCTCCCATATTACTAGCACCATCATACCCTTGGCCACAAATGTTAGAAACATCAAGTTTATGTCGAGAAAGTATATCACATATTGCTTTCTTAAGAGTTAAAGATGTGGTGTCTTTAACATGCTCCACATCAAAAAATCTCTCTTGTATTAAACCAAATTTATCAACAAATCTTAATACAAGAGCCATTTATTCCTTTTTTGACTCATCACGAGCTTCATCAACAACGATACAAAATTTGGAATCACCAATTTTCTCACGAATACTCTTTTTCACCCTACTAGAAAGAATTTGCAAGGGCTCTTTTTGAATTTGATGTGAAGTATACTTGCAATTTTGTGGAGCATTTTCCAACACAACTTTTGCAATTTCATCATTGTAGGATGCTAAAAGTTTCAATAACTTAAGAAAGTTACCTTGATTTCTTGATTTGCTAGTTTCATCGTGACCCCTAAAAGCATAAGCTTGTAGTGTCAACCAACGAACAGTGTCAATTGAAGTCTTGAGTCGTAACCGATTATTCATTCTTTGACTTGAACTTTGAACTTGAATAACATTTCTAATATGACCATCTTGATTCTATAAGACTTGACAAGCTTTCATTGCATTGTTGTGTGGTGAGAAAGAATCCTTCCCTATGTGTTTAATAAAGGAGCAATGTTTTTCATTCCTAACTTTCTTCCAATTTCTAAAACCCATAGAAATAAAGACAAGCGATCCGAGACGTCCACTAATTTTTTTGCTAAAAAGGTAACATGGTAAGCAATATGCGGCATCTTCGGATGGTGAATATTCTAACCATGATGGAAAGATGCTAAACCAAGTATGTTGAAACCTTCTTGAATGATCCACGTTACCGGACAAAGGATAGTTTCTAAATGAATTTGATATGGACCCCATTTTAGATAAGCTCTCCGTATTGCATCCACTTGATTTGGTGGATATTGCCAAATCGGAGGACGCTTTCTAGGATCGCATTCCAAGGAATTTTCAAAACCATGATGCTCTTCAATTGTTGGATTCTCACGAACTATTTCAAATTCGGATGTCGGGATTATAATTTCTTCATCTCTCTCTTCTCTTTCAATTTCACATGCTTTCCTTTTGAATAAAGAATCAATTTTCCTATTATTCATCTTTACTTATCCTATAATATCAGATTAGATCAAAAAATCAATTTAGAGAACATAGAAATTAAAAGAGAAAAAAATTATTAAACTTAAATAATCAAGTTTAATCTGTTTTCAAATACTGGTAACTTCACTGTTAGAAATTAGCAGCAACAATGATTAAATAAACCGTATTACAGTGTATAACTATATTTATAAATTACAGTGTTATGAATTGGCTTAATAAAACTCATATAGATTATTATTGATTAATGATTTAATGTGTTGTTCATCTAATTTAACACATCAAGAAAGAAGAACCCTAAAAATCCCAAAAACACTAATCAAGCAATCACTTTAATTTGTTACTTTTTATAAAAGAAGAATGAATAACGCTTTTTACCTGTTAGATGCCAATCACTTTAACCTGTTCCGATTCCGGTGCCGGTAGCAAATGCATATGAGAAAGAAAAGAAAGGTAGAAGCTTTTTACCTAATCTGTATTTTAACCTAATTGTGAATGAGAAAGAAAAGATAAAAATTAATTTTAATTTAATATAAGGATATTTTAGTAATTTAGAATATATGAATTAAAAAAAATTGAGGGGTGGTTGTGGTCTTCCCACGCCCACCCCCCCGTTCCACCACTGGTAGAGAAAATGTTGGTGATACATAGTAATAGAGACAAAAGTGCCTTAGTCGATACGGTGTAACAACAGGGTGCGAAATTGTGACGTATTTAGTCCCCGGCAACGGCGCCAAAAACTTAATCGTCTATTTAGCGAGTCTAAAATCTAACTTCAAATGCACAGCCTATCAAAGTAATATAAAAGATTGTCGAACCATAGAGACCAACACTTAAATCTATCATTACTGATTGTTACGGCGATTATCTAAGGTGGTTGCATTAAGAATAAGAATGATGAAGTAAATAGCTTTAATAAATTTAGGTAAATAACAATACTGGAATGTAATTCACATCAATAAACAATACTCTAACTGTCTCTGTTAAGATTTCCTACAGGGCAAATGTTGTCGACCTTGAAAAGAATTGATTTAACAGGAACTGTCGCTTTCGCGATTCTAAACCGAATTTACTCTCTAATTAATGCCTTCTATTGTCACTTATAAAAGGTGTTTATTGCGTTAAAGTAGTAAACCAATTTTTAATAAATCAAACTCTTAACCTAGTTGAAAAGTGTTTTTGACTGGAAAGTTTAACTTAAAGGGTTAAAAGCTTTCACCTAAATAACCGGGTCCTAAACCTATAAATGGCGCGCTTTCGTAAATAGTTTTAAAATTACTTTCTAGTAATAATAGACTCCCTAATTAGTTAATAAAGTGCTTTCGCGGTATTTGTTAACAAAAAAATAAACAAATCTTAATCTCTTATGTCGGACGACCTTTGATCTTACCCGACGTTTTCACTGCCCCAACTTTCGTAGAGGCAGATCAAAATAAGTGTAGAAAGATTCGTGTTTAAACCAAAAACAACCCATAAAGGTAATCCTAAAGAGACAACATGTAGAGAGTCGTCTGTTGACGACCTTCACATCCCAGCACTAGTAAATTAGCCAAACATGTTTAATACACTACGCCAAATTTGGCTTTTAACAGCACACCTACGAAAGCGCTTTTGCCCAAAAGCGCTCTGGTAGGTTTGGCTAAAAACAAATTTAAAAATCACGCTAGAAAAGCGCTCTTATAGGGGGGTAATGAAAGCGCTTTCTAAAAAGCGCTCTTATAGGGGGTGGGTATGAAAGCGCTTTCTAAAAGCGCTCTTATAGGGGGTGGGTATGAAAGCGCTTTCTAAAAGCGCTCTTTATAGGGGGTGGGTATGAAAGCGCTTTTGAAAGTGCTCTTATAGGGGATGGGTACGAAAGCGCTTTTAGTAATAAAGCGCTGGTATAAAGGGGCATATGAAAGCGCTTCTGAAAAGCGCTCTGGTAGCCCTTTTTAAAATTTTCATAAAACTAAAACACGCTATTTTCAGAAACCCAAAACTCCTCCGTACATCTTCTTCTTCTTCCTCGCTCACGTACTCTCTGCTTCCTCGCTCTCACTCCCTCCGCCGTGGTCTCAGCCCCTCCTCCGTCCCTCCGTCGTCATCTCAACTAGCCGCCGTCGTTGTCTTCTTGCTGCTTCTCTCAGAATCAAAGTCTTGTGGGATTTTAGGGTTTTTCTTGGTCAAAATTAAAGTCCAGTTCTGCTTCTGTTCAGGTAAAGTCTTCCCACTATTTTAAGAGCAAATTGTGAGAATACTTTGAAACATTTATGAGAGATAATGGTATAGTTTACTCTAAAAGTATGATATCAAGCAAATAGTTTCTGGTTCTGCTTCTGTTCATAATTTCTGTAATGTAGAAATTTGTTTTTGTGTTGCTATCTTATTTGATCCTGAAGTGATAATGGTATAGTTTACTCTAAATGTATGATAGCAAGCAAATAGTTTTTTCTATGTATCTTTGGCTTATGATTCATCATAATGGTATAGTTTACCATGTACAATGTTTGACAAGTCTAATATATCTTATCAACAAATAATCATAGCCTGATATATCTTTGCCATTATATCCAAATCAAATCCCACTCT
Source organism: Vicia villosa (assembly GCF_029867415.1). Taxonomy (NCBI): domain Eukaryota; kingdom Viridiplantae; phylum Streptophyta; class Magnoliopsida; order Fabales; family Fabaceae; genus Vicia; species Vicia villosa. Next base: position 442,011 of record NW_026705237.1, read on the forward strand.
CCTTTGATTGTAAGTCAGTTCCTTCACTATGCTTCTATTGCTTGCTTCTTCTTCTGGATACAGGCTCAACTCTCCATCACTCACATAAGTTAATTCTTCCGATTTCTCTAAATAACACGATATCACGATAGAGGATGGTTATTATATTTTGAAAGTTAAATAAGATGTTTGTGTTATTTAGCTAAATCTAAAGGGAGTTGAGTGTATTTTCCTCTTTATTTTGTTAGACATCAATGCTGCCCCGTTATGAAAATACATGCTAAATTGTTGTTTTCTCATGAGATATAATTGCTCCACCTTGATTTCTCCATTTGTATGACTCGACTATGATTTGTGGTCGTTTTCACGACGTTGTTTTGACATGCGTAGTTGCTGCCCCGGTTTCTAAGTAGTTGTTAAACTTTGATTTACCTTGCGGTACTATGTATCTAGAATTGCTATAACATCTGGGTTATGATTATTTTTCAGGGGATATTAAAGATTTTTTAAAAGAATATCACTAGAGACATCAGATTAGCTTACGGTGTGTGGTTCCAGAAGTTTCTGAATTTCACTAAAGGTAATTAGTTATTCTTTTGCTAATATAAAAATGTATGTCAAAATAATATTAATCTATTCTTAATCATTGTAGTTTATGCTACAGTTTGCATATAGTTTCTTAATCATTGTAGTGTGTGTGTTTAATTTTACAGTTACTTTGAAGTCTCTGGTTTCTACTTGTACAACGCCGATTCAAACCTACCCATCTCCCACATAAAGTCTAACTCAGGTTACTATCCCTTTCTTCTTGCTTATAGTTTGTTATTTTCTGCTTATAGTTTATTGTTCATGGTTCTATTTAATATCAATTTAGTGTCTCTGAACCAGTTTTTTGGTTTGTGGACTTATATTACCTTGAAATAAGGTAATGTCTTCTTTAAGAAATCGGGTATTCTGATTAGGTATTCTGATTAGGTATTCTATTATGATGATAGCTATTTATTATCTTGACAGAATTCCTTAGTACCTGATAGAGAAACCAAGAAGCATTTGTTTAGCTTAATTAAGACATGGATAAGACATTGATGAATTCAAACCGATTGTCGAAAGAGTACGGGAAAGGGGTATGGGAATTCGTTGAGTTTGCGGTTGCGCACTCCGAAGACCCGCTTCGAATATCGTGTCCTTGCTTGGGTTGCTGTTATGGGGGTAAGGTTGATGGGAATAAGTTGGCATCCCATTTACTACGGTTTGGAATTGATAGAAGTTATACATGTTGGACAATGCATGGTGAGAAAAGTAACGGGAATGCTGAGTCGAGTTGGTATAGGAAGTATGCTTCAAACGACGATTGCACAGACACATACGAGTGCGATCGAGTCGAAGAGATTGCAGAAGCACTTGAAGAAGATCTTGCGGATTGTCCCAAAATGTTTGAGAGGTTGGTAAGCGATGCAGAGTGTCATAACCCAATTTTTGACCCTAAGATCATACATCATTTGCATCTCAATCATTAATCAAGATCACAATCTTGAGATTTCATTTTTCGGTGTTATGTTCGCTTCGTCTTTGAGGGGAACTATCAAGCACCTAATTTTCTTTAATTTGTTTTATACTAACCAAAATACAAAAATATGCATTTTGTTTCCCTTGTTTGTGTTTTGTAGGAAAAAGATCGAGCAAAAATCAAAAAAGTGCAAGAAAGGGAATTTTTGAAATTTTCAATATGGAAATCGATTTACCCCTGTGGGAAATCGATTTCCTGTGCGCAAAAATCAAAAAAATATAAGGAGGGAAGCTTGACATCATTTTGGCATCTTTTTAATTGATCATTTTATCAATTTTCCACCTCATCAAAATTAACTCATTCATTAAACCCACTTTAACCTCATTTTACCATTTTTACCATTTAATTGCCACTTTAATCACCAATTAAACACAAGCTAATTACCAAACACAAAAAGACCAATTTGCCACTACTCTTGCTCCAATTCTATAAATAGAGCACTCTACTCTCTCATTTCTCAAGCTTGGAAAGCCAAAAAATTGCTTGCAAATTCATTTCTCACCCTTTCCAAAACCCTCACCCAAAGTTCATTTTCATAAGATTAGTGAGATTCACCTTGAATCTTGCTAATTTTGAACTAAGCCTCCTACATTTCACTCTTTTCTTTGATTGTTCATCTCCATACTTGAAGGATCTACACTTTGTGCTTGTTCTTGAAGCTACTTCAACACTTTAATTCAAGAATTGGTAAATTTCTCAATTCTAAGATGTAGATCTTTGTTGCTTGTGTTCAATGCATCTTTGATGCTATATTGGTGCTATTTGATGGTGATTTGATGGAAAATTCGTGCTCCAATGGATATGTGATCATAAGGTGTTTGTATGTTTGCTTAAGTCAAGTTTTATGCCTCCTAATGCTGATTTTTTGAATGCTGCGTGCAGGAAATCGATTTCCCTCTGTAGGAAATCGATTTCCACCTTATTTTTTTTCAAAATTTGAACTCTGCACTCAGGAAATCGATTTCCTACAGAGGTAAATCGATTTCCTGCTGGCAGAATGTGTTTTTTTGCCTTTTTTATGCTTGTTTTGGCTTCCTACTTCCTCCACTTCATTAATATCATTGGATCTAGGATGTTGATAGGTTTGAAATGACCTAATCCATAATATTAGATGAATGATATTAATGATAGTGTGAGTTGATTATCTTTTGTGAATTTTATTCTTATTCCTCCATTTTATTAATATCATTGGATCTAGGATGTTGATAGGTTTGAAAGAACCAAATCCATAATATTAGATGAATGATATTAATGATAGTGTGAGTTGATTATCTTTATGCATTTTATCTTCTCCTTCTCCTTTTTTTCTTTTGATCGATGAAAGTCTTAATACTTTGAGAATTCTTATGGATTCTTAGTAAAGACTAGATCGTTACCTATTTTCTTTTCGTGCGGTATTGCTTTCGGAAGGCGATCTATATATAGTTCTTCTCGCATGCATTAGCACATAAAGTTTTGACCGGCCTCGTTGTAGGGTGATTTCTACATAAATCACTTGGCGATCTGCTTAACATAGCGCAATATTTCGTGTCCCGAATAAAAAGATCAAATATGGAAGAGAATTGTATGCGGTTGATTTAAGACTTGTGGAGGTTTTTATCGTGTAGTCGCTATGATTCTATCAAGCTTATGATAAACCCCATTGAATTTAAATCCGAGTACATCATTCACTCACCATAGATTTTCCTACTAACTTTGATAAAATACTTGACAAGTTTCAAGATGGTTATATTTAACACTTAACAACTAACTTTAATTTCCGCACCTTTACTATACCGCTCTTTATATTACCGCTCTTTATATTTCTCGCTTTATCGCTTTACTTTATCATTTCATCATATTTACCTTCCGTCATTTTCTCTTTGTCCACTTGGACATATGTTTATGTTTCCGTTATTTTTTCTTTTGTCCACTTGGACCATACTTTACTTTTTCGCTAAAACACTAATAAATAACCAAAATCTAAAAAATACATAAGGTTCTCTTTAGACTATCGGTTACTATCCCTAGCGCTTTGGAGATTCGGACTTATGGACCTAGTACCTCTGGACTCGTTCTATTACTATCCTGTGATTGTTCTGTCTGTCTGGCATTGTTTTGTTGTATGTTTATGTGTGCAGGTATTTCCTTGAAAGCCCTTGATGGTTAATTCCAAGGCATTGATATAAGGATTTTACCCGAAAACAGCCGTTACTCTGCCCAATTTTCGTCAGAATCTTAATGTGCTTAATGAAAAATGGTGCTAAGACAATAAGTTCATCTGGATCCCCAAGTGTTAATGTGTTGGTATTGATAAATCCAAAGGATGGGAAAACTACCTTGGCTCTTAATGTCAAGTGTTGGCTTCTTATTTGGTTAGACCGTTTCTTTCCTTAGCTTTTATTTTATGCATTAGTTTAGCCTCTTCATCTCCTCCCATTCTTAAATTTTCAAAATCTTCTCCCTTTTTCCAAAATATTCTTATGTTTGCAATCTTTTCAAAACCTTTTTCTTAAAAATATCTTTCGCCCTTAGTGGCTTTTCTTCAAAAGTTTAGACACCGTTAATTGTCGAAACGAGTGGTTATCCCCCACGATTTTGAAATTGATTGATAATAACGAGATCTTTTCCGCGTGAGAGAGCTAGTGGCATACTCGTTGATTTTATCCGAGTTAGAGCCCTTCTTTCATTTGCGATGCAAAGAACTTGTTTGTTCTCATGCTCAAGATCAATGGCTGAGTATTTCTCTCTAACGACAACAAAGTGTTTATTCGTTTTAAAATGTTTTTTTCCAAAAGCGGAACTACATTAGCTCTGACTTCTCCATTTCACCGAGGAGGTATGTAGGCCCAAAGCTTAACGCTTTGCCGAGCTTATTTTAAAAAATAAAACAAACCGTTTTTTAGCACACACACAACACAGATTTTCAAAAAGGTTCCCGTGGAGTACCATGGATATGATGGGTGCTTTAAACCTTCCCCTCATATAATCAACACCCGTACCTGAGATCTCTTTCTTGTTTTAAAAACAAAACTTTGGGTTTTACGTTCTTTTCCCTTTTCCTTTGAAAAAATAAAGCGCGGTGGCGATTTCAAACGAAATATTGATTTGAGTCAATCCCATGGCTTCGATATCAGATTTTCCCCGCTACAGAAAAATGGCGACTTCACTGGGGATCCAGTTTTAAGTGTGTTAAGCCTATTTTTGTTTATCTGTGTGTTTTACTTGTATATATTATTGTGTGGTTTGTTTGTTTATTTTCTTTTTTTTCTTTTTGGTGCTCGATGGTTCCTCTGTGATGAGATAAAGTTCTAACCCGAACTTTGGTGAGTAACTTGAGATAGGAGGTGGTAAGACCAATAGTTGCATGTCAAGAGCAATCCTTAACATGAGCATCATATGGTGGAACCCCAATCAGTGGAGGCCTCATGGAAGGTAGTAGAGGTTGTTACGAATCATCGTGATAACGCTATTACTTTCAATAGTGAGTGTCCGTAGAAGCTGAATGACCTAGAACCCTTTTAACCCATCTAAGCCTTTTTTAGGATGTAGCGCAGAAACAAGTTCGAGTACCAATTTGAGCTTGTTGTCATGCGATGCTACGCTCAGACGAGGTCTTTTTAGGCATATTATTGGCGCCCATGAGCAATTGTGCGTGCCGGTAATATCCGATAGAAGATTGAAAACTCTGAGAACCTTTGTAGAACCCGTTCGGCAGGTACAAAATTCCCTAGTACATACCTTTGTGGGTGGTTCTTAACTTTGACTCCATGCTCGTGACGTCGAACCTTTGAACCCTGTTTGTGCGACCATATGTGATCTTGATTGTGATTAATGCATAAACCATACATCCATGCATTCATTTGATTTCCAAGGAACTCATAGATCTTTCTTTGTAAACATCATAAGTTTCATCAAACTCAATGGATCTTGGGTGTCGATGAGGTGAAAACCTTAATCCACCAAAATGGATGATTGATCTTGATGATAACTTGATCAAAGCTTTGATCCAATTTAAGATTTACCTCCTTCATGTTTTGATGTTTACAAATTAATAACTTGAATTCTTTGAAAATAAAATAAATAAAAACAAAAAAAACAGCAATTGCATCATTTGCATACATACATCCAGGTTGTCCAGAAGACTTATTCTCGTCTGTCTCCATCTTTAGAGTGGTTTGCTTATCTGTCAAGTTGATTCCTCGACACATTGAACTAGAAGCATGTATCTAAAGAGTATGGAAGAACTTCAACAAGACCAAGAGTTGCTAAGAGCAGAGGTTAGCCAGTTGAAAAGCCAGATGGATCTGATTGTGGAAATCCTGCAAGTCTTGTTGAAGAGAGAATGCAACATTCCTCCGATTGTTACAAAGAAAGTGGGTACTCCTTTAGCCTTTTCCATTGCTACTCCAACTCAAGGGCAACCATCTGTTGTGTCATGTAATTCATATTTTGAAGTAGAGAAAGAAACGCCTGTTTTCTTTCCTCGATCAGTGCCTCGTAGGACTCTACATTAACATTCATTGTCCTTTCCATCAAGGTGCAGCAGGCCATGATTTAGAAAGATGTTTCCCTCTGAAGGAAAAAGTTCAAGAGTTGGTGAGATCAAAGATGCTTTCTTTCAAAGATATGGGTCCTAATGTCGTCACCAATCCTTTACCAGATCAGAGTGGCTGAAGACAAGTCAAAGCCCGTTTTTCCTAAAGCCAAGTGTTTCAGACGAGATAGCTCATCTTTGTTGCTGATTAGTCACTAGGCCTTGATTCTGTACTGTTTGTATTTCCTTTATTGTGCTGTTTACTTTTAGACTTTGTTTGTTTCTGAATGGTGATTTTAATGAAATGAGCATTGCATATTTTGAATTCATTAACATCCACTATGTTTATGTTTATACCTTCTTTTACAAAACTTTTTCTTCCATTTTCTTTCTCTATCAAATTTGTGTTTTATGCAAAGATTGGAGGGAGGATGATGACAACGAAATACCCAAGTTGTTGAACTGTATGCTTTCGAATAAAACTCTGCTGATGATGTACAGGCATTGTTTCAATTCCCAAACACTGGAGAAATAAGGAAGTTAATCCCTTGTCAACCCCTCTGAGCTTTCGAAGTTGGTGTTTCTTTCTGTACGAAAAAACACGTTTTAAACCTGGGGCAGGGTAGTTCTCAGTTAATTTGGCTGTGCATTCTATTTTAAGAGAATCATTCAGTACACCTTTCAACAAGTGCTTCAATCGCAAGCTTTCCTCCGCATACATCAAAGAAATGTTGGAGATGTCAATCAAAAGCCAATGATGGTTCATCAATCATTAAGCAAGGCAGTCATTATCTTTTAAAAAAAATGAAAAAAAGGTATACAAAGAAAAGCCTGCTAAGTCAAAACCAAAAACGACTTAGGCAAAAATAAAGGCATCCCGCTGACTGCAAGTACAAAAATAAACAGTTCAGGCAAAAGTTAGGGATATATAAAAAGAAAAGATGAAAAAGAGAAGTCAATAAATTCCTGAACAACACAATGTTGTGACTACCAAAAGGAAGAAGTGATCGCCATCTCAAAAGTTCTCTTTGCTTGTGAAATATCATCATTATCAAAGGTGCAATTCCAGAAGTCTCTTGGAACCTGAATGCATAAGTTGAATTAACTGAGTTTTAGGACTGGAGATCATCACGAAGATGGGGTGGGTACAATCAAATTTTGAGCCTTATATCCTTTGTTTCTTAAACCGTGAACCTGGCCACGTTACAACCTTTGAAAGACCTAATTGAGGCAAGGTTTATTTTGAAAGCATACTACAACAAGGTTGCGTAAGCTGACTCCCATGAGATTTTCCAATCATTTGCTTTGATATCGTATCTTTGCTTTATCTTTCACTTTGAACGTCTCAACCTTTATGTTTTGACCAGTGATTCCATTTGCTTTACATCAATAACATCATTCCAAAAATGATTTTGATTTCAAAAATATTCTTTGAGCATTGCATTAAAATTACCATTCTTGAATGAACATTTTATTTGCAAGTAAGCACTCATCTTTCAGGAAGTTCAAACAGTCGAGAAATTTGATCAGTGATCCTATCAGGGGCACGTTATTTCAAGATTCTGTTGTTCAGATGTTCATTCAAGATTTGTTGATCAGAATATCATTTCAATACTTGTACTGGGGCAAGCCATCCCAACATACATTCCAGCTGAAGCCATGATCAGTTAACTTGCAACAATTAGTGAATCAGGGGCAATCTTCTTCAGCAATCCCCAAGCAGTTTTATCAGCCCTTCTCAAAGGATCATTGTTTTGATACAGTTACCATTGTAATAGAAGTATGTCCAAGCATCTTCTTCGTAAGCAGAATTGGCAGAGTTCCCGTGTTGAGGAATCGAGTTCCTTTCGTGCCTCACAAAAGAGTCTACCTCAGTTGTAACAAACAATTGCATTGCATTGATCATATATCATGCATAGAAAAATTAAACATCATGCATTGAAACAAATTTCATACTCATTTGCATTTTTCGAGGTTCTGTTGCTATCAACATCTTCACCTTGAGATCAAAGTCCAACTTACTTGGCACCTATCCAAAACAGATACTTGTTTGACTTGTCCGTCTAGTGTTGTTCCTAGATGTATCTTTTCTTCTTTTAGTGTCATTCCTGAAAGATTTACACCATGTTTTATCTTGTTTCCCTTCAATCATGTTTTATCTTGATTGTCTCTAATCATGCTTTATCCTGATCACTTTCGACCGTGTTTTATCTTGGTTACCTTCAATCATGTTTTATCTTGATTGTCATTTGATGTTGCTTCGTCCATGCTTTATCTTGAACGTCTCTGATACATTCTTCCCAAAGTTCAAATCATGCTTTACCTTGATTGACCTTGGTGTTACCTAATCATGTTTTACCTTGATTGTCATTTGGTATTTTTCAATCATGTTTTACCTTGATTGTCATTTGATGTTATCCAATCATGTTTTACCTTGATTATCCCTTAATGACATCCAATCATGTTTTACCTTGATGGACCTGTGATGATTATCCAATCATGTTTTACCTTGATTGTCCTTTGACGATATCCAATCATGTTTTACCTTGGTTGTCATTTGATGTTGTCCAATCATGTTTTACCTTGATATTCATTTTGATGTAGCCACATTCATGTAGGCCTCAGATATTCTCTTCTCAAAGTGCAATCATGTTTTATCTTGAAAGCTTCTGTTGACTGTCTCTTTCTCCTGTGGAATCCAAGTTTTATCCCTGGATGACACATACCTTTTCCCTCAGTGGAATCCTTTCTTATCTCCCCAGTAGTGTTATACTCCTCTCTATTCCATAATCATACTTAATGCATCCATTAGCATCGCATTATACCTTAGGTTCAAAAATTGTGTGTTTTATATTTAAGTCTCTTCAATTACGTCGAGCTGAGGATTTTAACCCTCACATCTCCGGAAAGAAGAAACTTAAATAGGGGCATCTGTCATACCCCAATTTTTGACCCTAAGATCATACATCATTTGCATCTCAATCATTAATCAAGATCACAATCTTGAGATTTCATTTTTCGGTGTTATGTTTGCTTCGTCTTTGAGGGGAACTATCAAGCACCTAATTTTCTTTAATTTGTTTTATACTAACCAAAATACAAAAATATGCATTTTGTTTCCCTTGTTTGTGTTTTGTAGGAAAAAGATCGAGCAAAAATCAAAAAAGTGCTAGAAAGGGAATTTTTGAAATTTTCAATATGGAAATCGATTTACCCCTGTGGGAAATCGATTTCCTGTGCGCAAAAATCAAAAAAATATAAGGAGGGAAGCTTGACATCATTTTGGCACCTTTTTATTTGATCATTTTATCAATTTTCCACCTCATCAAAATTAACTCATTCATTAAACCCACTTTAACCTCATTTTACCATTTTTACCATTTAATTGCCACTTTAATCACCAATTAAACACAAGCTAATTACCAAACACAAAAAGACCAATTTGCCACTACTCTTGCTCCAATTCTATAAATAGAGCACTCTATTCTCTCATTTCTCAAGCTTGGAAAGCCAAAAAATTGCTTGCAAATTCATTTCTCACCCTTTCCAAAACCCTCACCCAAAGTTCATTTTCATTAGATTAGTGAGATTCACCTTGAATCTTGCTAATTTTGAACTAAGCCTCCTACATTTCACTCTTTTCTTTGATTGTTCATCTCCATACTTGAAGGATCTACACTTTGTGCTTGTTCTTGAAGCTACTTCAACACTTTAATTCAAGAATTGGTAAATTTATCAATTCTAAGATGTAGATCTTTGTTGCTTGTGTTCAATGCATCTTTGATGCTATATTGGTGCTATTTGATGGTGATTTGAATGAAAATTCGTGCTCCAATGGATATGTGATCATAAGGTGTTTGTATGTTTGCTTAAGTCAAGTTTTATGCCTCCTAATGCTGATTTTTTGAATGCTGCGTGCAGGAAATCGATTTCCCTCTGTAGGAAATCGATTTCCACCTTATTTTTTTTCAAAATTTGAACTCTGCACTCAGGAAATCGATTTCCTACAGAGGTAAATCGATTTCCTGCTGGCAGAATGTGTTTTTTTTGCCTTTTTTATGCTTGTTTTGGCTTCCTACTTCCTCCACTTCATTAATATCATTGGATCTAGGATGTTGATAGGTTTGAAATGACCTAATCCATAATATTAGATGAATGATATTAATGATAGTGTGAGTTGATTATCTTTTGTGAATTTTATTCTTATTCCTCCATTTCATTAATATCATTGGATCTAGGATGTTGATAGGTTTGAAAGAACCAAATCCATAATATTAGATGAATGATATTAATGATAGTGTGAGTTGATTATCTTTATGCATTTTATCTTCTCCTTCTCCTTTTTTTCTTTTGATCGATGAAAGTCTTAATACTTTGAGAATTCTTATGGATTCTTAGTAAAGACTAGATCGTTACCTATTTTCTTTTCGTGCGGTATTGCTTTCGGAAGGCGATCTATATATCGTTCTTCTCGCATGCATTAGCACATAAAGTTTTGACCGGCCTCGTTGTAGGGTGATTTCTACATAAATCACTTTGCGATCTGCTTAACATAGCGCAATATTTCGTGTCCCGAATAAAAAGATCAAATAAGGAAGAGAATTGTATGCGGTTGATTTAAGACTTGTGGAGGTTTTTATCGTGTAGTCGCTATGATTCTATCAAGCTTCTGATAAACCCCATTGAATTTAAATCCGAGTACATCATTCACTCACCATAGATTTTCCTACTAACTTTGATAACATACTTGACAAGTTTCAAGATGGTTATATTTAACACTTAACAACTAACTTTAATTTCCGCACCTTTACTATACCGCTCTTTATATTACCGCTCTTTATATTTCTCGCTTTATCGCTTTACTTTATCATTTCATCATATTTACCTTCCGTCATTTTCTCTTTGTCCACTTGGACATATGTTTATGTTTCCGTTATTTTTTCTTTTGTCCACTTGGACCATACTTTACTTTTTCGCTAAAACACTAATAAATAACCAAAATCTAAAAAATACATAAGGTTCTCTTTAGACTATCGGTTACTATCCCTAGCGCTTTGGAGATTCGGACTTATGGACCTAGTACCTCTGGACTCGTTCTATTACTATCCTGTGATTGTTCTGTCTGTCTGGCATTGTTTTGTTGTATGTTTATGTGTGCAGGTATTTCCTTGAAAGCCCTTGATGGTTAATTCCAAGGCATTGATATAAGGATTTTACCCGAAAACAGCTGTTACTCTGCCCAATTTTCGTCAGAATCTTAATGTGCTTAATGAAAAATGGTGCTAAGACAATAAGTTCATCTGGATCCCCAAGTGTTAATGTGTTGGTATTGATAAATCCAAAGGATGGGAAAACTACCCTGGCTCTTAATGTTAAGTGTTGGCTTCTTATTTGGTTAGACCGTTTCTTTCCTTAGCTTTTATTTTATGCATTAGGTTAGCCTCTTCATCTCCTCCCATTCTTAAATTTTCAAAATCTTCTCCCTTTTTCCAAAATATTCTTATGTTTGCAATCTTTTCAAAACCTTTTTCTTAAAAATATCTTTCGCCCTTAGTGGCTTTTCTTCAAAAGTTTAGACACCGTTAATTGTCGAAACGAGTGGTTATCCCCCACGATTTTGAAATTGATTGATAATAACGAGATCTTTTCCGCGTGAGAGAGCTAGTGGCATACTCGTTGATTTTATCCGAGTTGGAGCCCTTCTTTCATTTGCGATGCAAAGAACTTGTTTGTTCTCATGCTCAAGATCAATGGCTGAGTATTTCTCTCTAACGACAACAAAGTGTTTATTCGTTTTAAAATGTTTTTTTCCAAAAGCGGAACTACATTAGCTCTGACTTCTCCATTGCACTGAGGAGGTATGTAGGCCCAAAGCTTAACGCTTTGCCGAGCTTATTTTAAAAAATAAAACAAACCGTTTTTTAGCACACACATAACACAGATTTTCAAAAAGGTTCCCGTGGAGTACCATGGATATGAGGGGTGCTTTAAACCTTCCCCTCATATAATCAACACCCGTACCTGAGATCTCTTTCTTGTTTTAAAAACAAAACTTTGGGTTTTACGTTCTTTTCCCTTTTCCTTTGAAAAAATAAAGCGCGGTGGCGATTTCAAACGAAATATTGATTCGAGTCAATCCCATGGATTCGATATCAGATTTTCCCCGCTACACAGAGAAACCGTTGTATGAGGGTTGTACAAAATTCACAAGATTGTCTGCGGTGTTAAAGTTGTACAACTTAAAGGCGGACAATGGATGGTCGGATAAAAGTTTCACAGAGTTATTAGCCCTTATGAAAGATATGCTACCAGATGATAATGTTCTTCCCAATCGAACGTATGAGGCCAAAAAGATGTTGTCCTCTATTGGCATGAGCTATGATAAGATACATGCATGTCCAAACGATTGCGTTTTGTTTCGAAACGAGTATGCAGCGTTGAATGAGTGTCCTAAATGTGGTGCCCCTCGATATAAGAAAAAGTTGTCTCTTGCTAAAGTCTTATGGTATTTTCCTATAATTCCGAGATTTAGACGCATGTATCATAGTGAGACCGATTCAAGACACTTGACTTGGCATGCAGATGAAAGAATTATTGATGGAAATTTGCGACACCCGGCAGACTCACCACAATGGTCGAAAGTTGATACTGATTATCCTGTATTTGGAAAAGAAGCAAGAAACCTTCGGTTGTCATTGTCTACTGATGGAATGAACCCGCATGGTATTCAAAGTATCTCGCATAGCACATGGCCTGTAATTCTTATGATTTATAACCTACCTCCGTGGCTATGTATGAAGCGTAAGTACATGATGTTATCTATGCTAATTTCTGGGCCTAAACAACCAGGGAATGACATAGACGTATACTTGGCACCCTTAATCGAAGATTTAAAGTTTTTGTGGGAGAACGGTGTGGAGGTTTACGATGGGTATAGGAAGGAAAGTTTCAACTTGAGGGCGATGTTGTTTGGAATAATTAATGATTTTCCAGCATACGGAAATCTATCCGGGTACAGCAATAAAGGTCAAAAGGCGTGTCCTGTTTGTGAAGACGAAACCGATACGACACGATTGGAGCTTTGTCAGAAGAATGTCTTTCTCGGCCATCGTAGATTCTTAAATTCTAATCATCACTACCGTGGGTGGAGAAAAGCATTCAATGGAAAGGCCGAACATCGTACAGCCCCGCCTTTTTTGTCAGGTGATCAAATTTTTGAAAAGGTGAAAGATATGAGCACTCAGTTTAGCAAGCCTTTTGCACATTCACTTGTCAAGGGTGGGTGGAAGAAGAAGTCAATTTTTTTTTAACTTCCATATTGGAAGTCGTTGTATGTAAGACATTTCCTGGATGTTATGCATATTGAAAAAAATGTATTTGACAGCGTCATAGGTACGTTACTCAATATACAAGGAAAGTCTAAGGATGGCCTCAACATAAGGAAGGACATGGTAAACATGGGAATGAGAACTGAATTGGGACCCGTGACGAAAGGAAAACGAACATATCTGCCACCTGCTGTTTACACTCTATCTAGAAAGGAGAAGAAAACATTGTGTAAGTTCCTCAGTGAAGTTAAAGTTCCAGAAGGCTACTCTTCAGATATTAGAAGACTTGTGTCCATGAAAAACCTCAAGTTAAAGAGTTTGAAGACGCATGATTGCCATGTTATAATGGAACACTTTTTACCAATAGGTATACGTTCTATTCTTCCAGAAAAAGTAAGAAGCGCAATAACTAAGCTGTGTTTCTTCTTCAGGTCTATTTGCAGTAAGGTGGTCGATCCCGCGATCTTACCAACATTGCAAAAAGAGATAGTTGTTACTTTATGTGATCTTGAAATGTATTTTCCTCCCTCGTTTTTTGACATAATGGTTCATCTAGTCGTTCATCTTGTGAAAGAGACACAATTATGCGGACCAGCTTATATGAGATGGATGTACCCTGCTGAACGTTATATGAAAATATTAAAAGGGTACGTGAAAAACAGAAGTCGACCGGAGGGTTGTATTGCCGAACGATACGTTGTTGAAGAAGCGGTTGAGTTTTGTACTGAATATCTGTCAAATGTTCAATCAATTGGACTCCCCAAATCTCATATTGTCGAAAAAAAAGAAGGAAAAATGCTAATTGGAAATAAAGTTGTGACAGTATCAATGGTCGAACGGGATCAAGCGCACTTGTATGTTCTGCACAATGAGATTGAGGTTGAGCCGTATGTTGAAATGCACAAGGTTGTTCTCCGAGATTTAAATCCAAATAGAAATGAGAGCTGGATAGTACGAGAGCACAATCGAAGTTTCATACCGTGGTTTAGGGATCCTATTTATTCAAAGTATCGTTCAGATCCTGCTTCAGTAACAGAAAGGTTGAGATGTTTAGCCTATGGTCCAAGTGTAATTGTGCTTTCTTATAGCGCATACGCAATTAATGGATACACATTTTATACCAAAGAACAGGATGATAAAAGTACTATGCAAAATAGTGGTGTTACCTTGGTAGCTGAAGCAATGCACATATCAAGTGCGAATGACTTAAATCCGAAATTTGCAAATTTGTCATATTTTGGGGTTATCGAGCGCATTTTGGTGTTTGATTACGCGAAGTTTCAGATTCCTGTATTTGGTTGCAAGTGGGTTGAAAATAATAGTGGCATACGAATGGATAAGTCAGGATTTTTGCAAGTGGATCTCAATAGGGTAGGGTACAAAGATGAGCCTTTCATTCTAGCCTCTCAAGCTAAACAAGTGTTCTATGTCAATGATCCGACAAGTAAGAAATGGTCTATAGTGCTTTTATCTAACAAAATAGTTGATGAAAACATTGAAGATCAAGGTGATATTGGTGTTGGCATTGAATCTTGTACAAGAAACGATCAAAATGAGAATGAATCTTGTACTAGAAATGATCATAATGAGGGTATTTGGATCAATCCAACCGTCCGCGTTGTTAAGAGACGCGTAGAACACAATCCTACCAAGAAAAGAAAGAGACGTTAGTGATAAAGGTAATAGTATACATATTCCGACTAATTTGCTTTATTCAATTTGTACTAATTGTTTTATTCAATAGTATAGTACTTATTCAATTTTGGTGCGTATTCTCGTTTTGTACATAACTTTTGAACCATGTATCCGTTTGTCGACTTCTTTACATGTAACTATACTATTTTGACGATTCCGGAGCTGCTCATGCACTTATCTTTACATTTCGGGACTGTTTTTTATCGGTTTTGCTTCTGCCCGTAATCAAAAGTCGGGCTTATGGTTTGAATTTCGGAAAACCGACTTTATTTTTGAGTCCGTGGGGACGTTTTACCATAGCCGTGTAAATTTCGTTCAATTCCGACAACTTTCTTTTTTGACGCTTATTTTGATTTGTACCGATAGAATTTCCCGATTTACTTGTACATGCATGGTTTGACTTCCATTGACTTGTATAGATTGTTAGCTTATTAATAGTGTACTAATGTGCTTTAGTTTGTTTGATACAGGTTCAATGGCTCCGGATAGAGATTCTCCACCTGAAAACTCACAAGAAAACTCACAAGAAAGAGATGCTCAAGAAAGAGATGCTCCGGGTACAAATGCTCCACCTGATACTGAAGCAAAAGAAGTTGCACGAGGCATCACCATTATGAAGGGAATCGTACGACATAGAGACCAAGGATTAGTATACCAATTGGAATGGAATTCTGAAAACCAACCAATTGGTCCTAATTCTGCAAAGTTGACAAGCTATATTGGTACACTGGTTCGTATGCATATTCCAGTCTCCGTAGCTAAATGGAATCTGAAAAGCGAAGAGTTGAATGCGAAAAAAAAAGCGATTTGGGACGAGCTTCAGGTATATATCATATATGGTTGTTGTTATTATCTTGACGATAAATTGTTTAAATTACTTATACTAACACACTATGCGTATGTTTTTTTGCAGAGGACTTTTGAGATACCAGATGATCGTAGACGCTACATACTTAGTTTGGCCGGGAAAAGATATAGAGGGTGGAAAGCTTTTTTGACAAACACCTATCTTAAGGATAAAGATGGAAACTTTCTTGAAGAGGCACCGGGGCGGCCAAAAATGTATGAGATCTTCATTGATGAAAAAGATTGGGTTGAGTTTGTAAATCAAAGAGATGAAGATTTTCGGAAAAGGAGTGCCACGAATAGTGCGAGAGCATCCAAACCCGCGTATCCATACAAAAAAGGGCGTTTGGGATATGCACGCTTAGAGGATAAAATTGTAAGTAAATAGAAATGCGTTTTAATTAATTGTCTAAATGTGTTTTATTTGACGATTTTATCATTTGTGTCAATGCATAGTTAGAGGAGTCTAAAAGTGAGGAAACTTCACTTCCTGAACATGTGTTATGGAAGGAAGCTCGTGTGGGCAAGAATCGAGCTGTCGATCCCGATGTTCAGAGAGTTTATGCTGAATGTGTAAGTATAATATTGTGTCTTTAATTAAATCAAATGTTTTTTAATATATAAATGATTTTTTATCTACACTAATAATTATTGAAATGTAAATGAATTACAGGAGACATTGTCGCAATCGGTGTCCACCGGTGAGGACCAGGATGATAGGAGCATACTTAGTAGAGCACTAGATGCTCCTGAGTATCCCGGTCGGGTGAGGGGTAAGGGTCATGGTGTGACTCCAACCTCTTTTTACAAGCATCCTAGGAGAAGAAATCCTTCAAATGAAGAAGTGTTGCAAAAATTGCAGGAATTGCAAGCACAAGTCTCTGAATTGCAAAGAGATAAAGATATGTATATGAGAGAAAAGTGCAATACTGCATCGGTGAAAGAAACTAGTGATAAAGCTAGTTTCAACTGTCAAAGAAAACTTCCCGAGGTAATTATAAATTTCTTTTCCTTACAAATTGTTCTATTTTATTAACGATAATGACTTTATATTTACTATTGGTTTAGGGTATTTCTTCTTGCCAACTATACTTATCGTCACCGTCTTATCGCCTAGTTGGCAAGGGAAAAGTGCACAACACTGTGGGAGATTTACTTCACCATAGACCGCTCCCGGATGGACACCTGAAAGTATCGGTGGATGTTGTATTAGATCATGATGCGGTGCTACCGGTACCTGACATGGTCTCAGAGACGACATTGCTGCGAGATGCAATAGGGTCATTTGTTGCATGGCCCTCGGAGCTCATTATCATTGGTGATGAGGTATATTCAAAACCATTATGAATCATTTAGTTTTCGAATGTCAATTTTGCACCGTTACGTTAATTATTTTTTACATTTTAATTTTAGACTGCTCCTACAAAACCCGCAATTAAGGGCAAAGGGATTTTACAGGAGGAGGAGTCTGTTGCATCACTAAAAGAGGTACATTTAAGATGTTAATATATAATTTGAATGTAAAACTCCATGATTTTATATTTTATCGATCGTTATTTGATTTTTAGGCATCTGCTCGGGAGTCACAACAAGTGACACAGGTCGTTCGTAGCGTACCGCCTAAGGGTCCTCCGAAGCAAGCGGCAAAAAAAGGTGGTGCTTTTTTTCCTCGATATCGGACGACGCTCGGAACACTTGTTGATATGTCCGATTTGAAGGAAGGTGCTCTCCGTCAAATCAATATGGAGGAAGGTATCTTTGGTGTTGAATTCATTTCACATATTGCAATAGATGACTTGGAAGAGATTTTTACGCAAGAACAACTAGGCGTCGCTAATATGCACTCGTACATCCGGTAATATTCACTTATCCGATATATTATTTAATTAGTCGAACAATTTATTTACACATTATGTTTATTATGTTTTTCACTCATCCGCTAATATGTTTATAATGTTTTTATTTAAGGTTGTTGCATGACAGAGTGTTGCGTGGGACTGCATTGTCAAACAGATTCCATTTCGTGTCTTCCGCCCATTGCAGCGGAATGACAATTGATTCGGAACCGGAATCAGTTAGACAGCGCTTAGTCGATAGATTCATGTCATCCGGCAATACAGAAAGTCTGATTCTTTGGGCGTATAATACCCGACCAGTAGGGTTAGTTTCTCATTCTTGGTTCATTTAATCTTTGTTTCTTTTGCGTAGCAAAATTTTTATATAACCTATTGTTTTAATTTATAGAGCACACTGGTTGTTGCTTGCTATCAACCAGATAAGAGAAGTTGTATATTTTCTGAATTCGGTAGATGGTGAGTGGAGCAATTATCCGGCTATGAAGGAAATTATTGATTTGTAAGTGGGATCGTTCTAAATATTCTTGTATATTTATATATTTAATTATTTGTGAGATTGATCTAAATATATGCTTTTATATTTTTGTTAGATCAATACAAGTGTTCCGAAGTCAACGAGACGCACAGGTATCCCGGACTAAATCAAACAACATTACTTGGATCAAAGTGCAGGTACATTATTTTTCACAATTTTTCTTATAATATTTATGCTACTTGATAAAACAAGACAACTATAATTTCTTATTTGTTTTTCTATGTAGTGTCCGATACAGCGGAACAGTTCAGACTGCGGATACTTTGTTTTGAGGTTTATGAAAGAAATCCTTCAAATGAATCAATTAGAGATTCCAATCACGGTATGGATTTATAACTTAATTAGATAACTTCTTATAATTTATTACATTTAACTAAATCATTCATATTATGTTTTTATTCTGTAGTACTTTGACGAATTCCGTGCTGCTTCTTACCCGAAACTTAAGTTGGAAGAAATCAAAGAGGAATTGTGTCAATTTTATATTCATCAGCTATTCATGTAGTAGGATTTATGTCGATTTGAAGAGAATATTATAGTACTCCAGAATATATGGTTACTAACTTTGTTCATATTGTTGCCAATTAATATTTGAAGTATAATATATTGTTGATGTTAGAGATTTAGTTTGATTGACATAATGATGTATATATATAATTTTGGATATTATAATGGTATTATATTAGTATATATATAGTCCTACCTATGGTTGAAAATATATCGTCGAAAATATATTACTGGTCGAAAATATTACAGGTTGAAAATATATTACAGGTTGAAAATATATTACAGGTCGAAAATATTACAGGTCGATCTGGGAGGCTGAAATTATAGGCTGCACTTTAAAATATCTCATTTAGCAACGACAGCGCTTTTAAAAAACGCTCTTAAAGGTCCACATACGAAAGCGCTTTGTTACAAAAAGCGCTGCCAAAGATCAAAAAAAAGAAAAAAAAACGCAACCTACCAAAGCGCTTTTGGAAAAGCGCTCTATTAGGGGGGGCTACCAGAGCGCTTTTTCCAGCAAAAGCGCTCTTATAGGGGGTCTACCAGAGCCCTTTTTCCAGAAAAAGTGCTCTTATAGGGGGAGTCTACCAGAGCGCTTTTTCTGTAAAAAGCGCTCTTATAGGGGGGTCTACCAGAGCGCTTTTAAAAGCGCTTTCGTTACCTACGCCAGCGCTGGCTATGAGAGCGCTTTAAAGCGCTGTTAAAGGCCAAAAAAAGGGCTTTAGAAGCCCTTCCGTGTTGTAGTGATAAAACAAATGGTTTTAAATGTAAAAGTAAACATAGGGCAAAGATAAATAAGTGCGGTAAATAAGACAGAAAGTAAAGGCAAGATAAATAAAGTGTAAATGCGGAATAAATTAAGAGTCTGCTCCAAACAGAGACTTTAATTTGGTACAACAGGAATACACTTCAACGTAATGTAAATGGCGGAAAGATAAATAACTTCAAAGTAAATGATCCAAACTCGATACATGAACAATTGCCATAACCCCCCAATGTGAAGGATTATAGCTTTCAAATGGTGAAGTATATGTCTTAGATTGTACTAAGCAAGTGAAATGGGATAGCTTATTTATAGAAGAAAAAATATCATGAAGTTATAAGACTTCCCCCCAACTCCTTTGGGGCGGGATAAATTTTTTGAAGATGGCGGTCGCCGTCCCTGGCTAGGCGCCCGCCATGTGTGTAAGTGGTGGTTATCAGGCAGTTTCTCTAACCGTCAATGAGTGACCCATGATTTGGGAAGATGGTGCCCACCACCTCTACATGGCGCCTACCATGTGAACATTTTCCATGATGCAGATCTCTGCGTTAACTTTCCAATGCTTCCCACTGGGCGTCATTCTGATTTACGGATCAGGAGTTATGGCCAAAACAGTCGGACAACGTCTCGTGTGTAAGTGATCCATTTCTTCCGTTTTTTGCCTGTTTTGCTTCGCTTCTTCGCACACGCCTCTTAAATGGCTAAATACGTGAAAACAAACTAAATACCAGCATAATAGTGAAAATGAAAATCAAAACAACTACAGAACATGCATTAATCAAGTTAAATAAACGATGTATTTGCTTGTCATCATATTAAGAATCAATATTTTATGTGAATGTTAAACTAAATCTATGTATGGAATTTAGAATCTAACTGATGTTCATCTTAGATCAAGATTCAAACTGTATTTCTCAATATCAATTCAATTCTATAAAGTTAAATAGTGAAACAAAGATAACATCGATATCAATTAATAAATAGATTGCATATAACACCATGATTAATAAAAATACATAATGTTACGGTAAACTACATCCAATCCCAACAAGAAAGGGTTTTAGCTATTCATGGTAGCTTGATAAAAAGAGAGGAATAAGATGAACATGCATCAAACGTGATTTCCCATTGATTGATGCGAACCCAACTTTTGATCTTCAAAAAGCACCATCTCCTGTTGTTTTCTTAGTTTCTCTCTCTCTCCAAAATGGTGTTTAGGGCAGAAAAAAATTATGAATCCCCTAGAAAATATGCTTATGTTCTATTTATACAAATTCTGCCCAACTGACTTTGCTCGGCGACCCTAAGCTTCTCCCGACGACTGCGCCTTTTTGCCTCACATCAGCCTGCACAAAACACTCAAACTGCCTTTGGAAATTATCTAGCTTCGCCTGGCGAACCCACGTCTCTCCCGGCGACCATGATACAAAAATTTACTGCAATGCTTTTGTATTGTTTCGCTCTGACCTCGCTGGGCAAGCTCGCTCTTGCCTCTCCCTAAGCTCGCTTGGTGATCTTGCTCAAATTCATCTTCTTGGCTTTATGGCATCTTTTTTGGTTTTTGCCATTTTCAAGGGTTTGTTGCAAACATTTACTTCGCACTTAACAAATAAATTAAAAACACCCCAACTATATATACTTAAGGTTTCATTCGAGGAAACTTGGGTAATTCATTGATCGAAAACATTAAATGGAACTTAAAAATGTCAAGTTTTCATGCGGAATAATAGTCACTATGGGCACTTATCAAACTCTTCCCAACTTCAATCTTTGTTTATCACCAAACAAGATTCTTACAAACCTAAATAAACAAGAGCAACTTCCAAGACTTCTCATGAGCAAACAATTTTTGAGAAAAGATAACAAATGTATGGTTCAACTTTTAGAAAGCACATGTAAGGTGATGCCTACCACTATACTACAACCAAACCATGATCATGATACAAATTCTAAACACAAAATTCATGTCAAACATTCCAAGGCAACACATCCTCAATTATGAATCATATCTAGCACACATCTTCATCAATGGATAAAGAACAAAAATGAGGAACTTAACTCACACCCAACAATCTTGCTAACATATTGATTAACTTATGCACTCATGAAAGCAAATCATATTTAAAACATAAAATCACAAATCACAAAGGACTTTCAAGGGTTGTAAAGTGGCATGGTTAACAAATAAGGGTCATATCTAAAGGTAATTAAAACAAAGTTGCCAAAATCTAGGAGAGCATTCACTTCTTAATTTCCTAAAGGATATATCCAAATCATTTGGCACTTCAAGGATTCCCTTCTTTATATTAAGAAATATATTATTACTATGGATGAATTCTAGAAGACTGTGATTTCTAGGGAATTTTCAAAGGTAAAAGATTTGAAGACTGACGATAATGGCAAAGGTTTAAGTGTCTCTAGAAGAGGAAGTTAACATAAATGGATTTCTAAATTCAGGAGGTTTGACAAGTCAAGGTCAAAATGCTTTATTTGTAATAAAATTGATCACTTCATGATGGATTTTCACAAGAGCGAAGACTAATAAGATTACGATTTGATTATTGTTAGCTAAGAAAAGGATAATTATGATAATGTTAGTGTATTCATGGTGTCGAGTTTTGAAAATAAAGAGACTTGGGTCATGAACTCATGATGAATTTTATCACATGTTCCCAAGAAAATACTACTTTGGGACTTTGAATCTAGAAGAAGATGGAGTAGTTTGTCTTGGTAAAAATAAGGCTACAAGGTTTGTGTTGTATGTAAGGTCATACTTAAAGTTTTCGATTGTTGTGACTTCCTTTTACATGATGTACGGTGAATTCTAGAGCTCAAACAAAATTTAGGATATTGTACTAGATTTTAACATAGGTTCTTGAAGATTTTGTATGATGGAGTGATCGTAGCTCTAGGACCTAAAATATGTGGGTTATAAATTTTAGTTAGTTTCGATGTGATTGGCTATTCATCATTAGCTAGTGAAGACTTTCATGACGTGAACAAGCTATAGGATTTGAGAGAAAGACATGGTAGATGCCTTGAAGTTATTTTAAAGAAATTAATGAGTTTTATAGGAGACAACGAATAAAAATGTGTTTGAAAACTTCTAACAAGGTGTTAAAATCTGAATATTCATAAATTTTTCAGGGTAAAGGATGATGCCAAAGCAGTTTACTGGATTAGAAGATTTTCATTCATAAGGAATAAACTACCAAAAACCTGATCATTGTAGAGCAAGAAACTTGTAGGTTTGAAGATCGTGAAAGCTATTTTATTTGTTTAAATCAAGCTATTCCAACTCGATGGTAAGGTTGTAAATCATATTTCTAATGGTTATCCAGTATGATGGAATAATTATATACTCTGGGAAGAGGAGCATGGAGGATCAATGTTCATCATAAGTAGATGTATTACATTGAATGAAGCATGTAAGGTAAGAAGAGTAAAAATATGGAGATTGAGGTATCAGATACTATGGAAGAGAAGACTCACCTTTAGGTCGAGGTTCCTAGTAGGGATACTAGTTCTACTGAAGGAAATTTTACAGTGCCCTCGAATTATTATTTGACTCGTGATATGGTATATATGAAGACTATACCATCTCATGGTTACAATTATGCTGGACTTGGTTGATATGATTTGAATATGGATAAAAGGTTGCAATAATCAAAAGCATAAAACTTTTGGGAGACATTCGAAAGCAAAAAGAGTAAAAGATGAATAAAGAAACATACTTGTGGGCTTGCTAAACTACCTCAAATGGAAAAGGTATAGGTGCAAGTGGATGCTAGTAAAAAGATCAAGTTTCAGGAGTGAGTTATACTTATTCATGGATGTTGAATAATGATTTAAATACTGGAGAGAGCAATAAGATGGTTGGTGGATAAATTTGAATCATTATCAACTTTGAGTCAATGTGGAGATTTGTGGAAGTGTGCCTCAAAATGTAAATTGATGAAAAGAAGAAAATTTATTCCAAAACTACTAGAAAATCTATAGGAAGTCGGCAGTAGAGTCGTCAAGGCGGCAACCGAAAGATCTGTAAAAATATATCAAATTTTGAGATGACGTAGTTAGTAACAAATTTAGAATAAAATAACTTTAAAAGTACAGTGTATAAGAGTTGGCTTAAGAAGATTCTTTTAAAGAGAGAATCAATTCATTCAAAATTATTAGGAAACTAGTTTTGGTTGGTAAAAATAAGACTTAATTTAGTATTTATATGACATAATTTTAAGAAGAAGACCGAGAATAAGACTACTACAAGAGAAAATTCGACCCAAACGTCAACTAAGTATAGGAAGTGTGGTAAGAGTAATGTCGATAGTCAATGCAATGAAGTTAAAGATCGTCAACAACTGTAATATGCTTAGGCATATGAATAAAGAATGTAAAAAAATAAGAAAGTAAGTCAAGTTATTGTGGGAGTAAATATGAAGTTGAAGGAAGTTTATTTGAAGATTTGACTCATGGAATACTTTTAGGTTTAATATCCTTTTTCTCTCGTATGTTAATCTCCAGGTTTATTTTGGTCCTTTAACTTTAAAAAGGTTCATATTGATCCCTTAACTCTTTAAAACGTACCGTGTTAGCCCATTTCGTATAATTATCGATGGATTTAGCGACCGGTTTCTGAGATTTCCTTTCATTAATTTGACGAAGAGGACTAACTTGACGCATTTAAAATCGTTAAGGGACCAATATGGACCTTTTAAAAGTTAAGGGACCAAAATAAACTCCAGGGTTAACATACAAGACCAAAAAAAATGTTAAACAGTAAAAGGAAAATAAATAATTTTATCATATGTATCGCGTGCAACACGTTTATTTAATTGATATGTGTTGTAAAATTGAAAGGTTTAACCACACTAAGAAATTCTTGTCATAAAAAACCTAACAATAATATTAATCACACGGAGAATAATGATGAGTGAGACATAGAATAATGACAACAACCAAATGGCCTCAAGCAAGAAAATAACTTGTCAGACGATATAAGCAAATTCATACTAAGAAAGAGAAAGATAAAAGATGAGTATACAAAGAATTTGTTTACCCAATTTGATCAAATTGATCAAATTTGGAGGAGAGCACGACTCTTTGATTCACCATACTTATAAAAGTTGTTATAATATGTTACAAATAAGATTAAAAAAGTAGTCTCTCAAGTTCCCAATAGCAAATTCTATTTTCTACCCAATTGTTTATCAATGTCTTCAACTCTCTCTCTCTCTCTCTATATATATATATATATATATATATATATATATATATATATATATATATATATATATATATATATATATATATATAAATCTAAGAGGTTTAAAAGTGATTCCTAATTCTCTTAAATACCTGCAAAAGTTTCTCAAATTTGATGAACTCCAATCTACCTTTCCCTTTCTAATTAAGATAATTACCTCTTTCTTTTGTCTTCTTCTCATATCTTTTAAAAGTGATCGGGAATCGTATTTAAAATATCTTAAAACCCTAATAGGCCATATATAAAAAAAAATCTAAAACACGTTCCATTATTGAAGTGATATGTGAATCCAACCAACTCGGCTCGAAACCCAAGACTTGCACATACCATCCTTGTCTGCCATAAATTTACCAACACTCACCGAATATCCATTACCACAAGTCAGACTCTGAACACAGTCCCTGCCACCGCATCTTCTTCTGTTGATCAACTGCTTACAGGATGCCCCATGACTCTGATGCCTCCGATCTCCACCATCGAATATCTGATCGCCTCACTGGACTTTCGCTGCAGATTTTTGCCATTTCTAAATATATATTTTGTTATTCTATTTATCATCATTTGAAGTTTTAAAACTTACTTCTATAAATTAATTTTTTAAAAAAGTTTGTGATTTCATTTTCTTATAATATAAATATCAGGAGTGATTTTTCAGATTTTAAACCACATGTGTCAGAAAATAATAATAGTTAATTGTAAATGGTGTGGCTGCAGCAAACCACTGTGCTTTGTTGAATTTTTATATTTTAACTAATATTTTTATATTTTTTGAATTACCTTGTGAGATTTGTAGGACCTAATTGAAAATTTGAGATGATTAATATGAATATTTAGAATATGCGATTGAGTTGTTTAAATAATTAGAAATTGTGAGAAAATACGTTATATTGAATAAAGTCCATTTATACCACTAAATTAAATGGTACGGATGTGAATTCTCTTATATGCTTAATTTATTCCAAATACACTACTTTAGTTGTGCTTTTAGTAAATACCGTTTGTTCAGAATAAAAAATTTAAATAACAATGTTTAAAAAAAATTATTAAAAAAATAAGTTTTTCAGAAAATTTACCAATGTGTTTAGGTTTTGCAGGACTCCCTAGAGTATGCGCCAAACCATTTGGCGCATTAGTATAAATTTTCTTGAATTAGCCAATTCATTTGGCGTATAAGTGTTTGTAAAAAGTCAAAAAATAAATAAATAAAAAAGAAATATCCACATTGGCGCCAAATCATTTGGCGCATACACCTAATTTTTGTACTAAAGCGCCAATTCATTTGGCGCATACTCCAGGGGTCTTGCAAAACCTAGACACTTTGATAAATTTTCTGAAAAATTTATTTTTTTGGTAATTTTTTTTTAAACCTTGTTATTTAAATTTTTTTTCATTTTTTCAAGGTCTTACCACCTTACTAATTAAATGATTTTTTCCACAGTATATATGCAAGTTAAGCAAACCCATGCCTATTATGATTTTTTCCATATAATTTGTTATTACCATAAATGAATTAGTTGCACTAAGGTGGTAAAGGCTGGCTGTCACATGGCAGTCGCCATCAATAGTTTTGGGTCACCACTTGATAGAGATATATATTTAGTAATAATGCAACAAGTCCCCACAGTAAAACAATTCCCAAAATAAAATAAAAAATGGTAATAGTTAAATGAAAATAGACTTTATTTTACTTTTGATATCTCACTACATAATTTCAAAAATCAAATAAATTTGTCCTTCAAAAATTTATACGAATTGACTCCAGTTGGTACTTGGTAGAAATGATGGAACATATACGATAGACTGTTTAATGCTCTTCAATTGCATTGTAAAACTTCTTCAGAAATAGGACTAAAAATAACAAAGCTGAATTGTTTATTATTGTCAGTTTGTAAGAAAAAAGTTAATACGGTCATGGAAGAATGAAATTGCTTGAAGTTTATGTTGCATACTCAAAATGGAAAATTGAAAACATCTTGAATTAAATATGTAAACAAATTGAAGGAATAATCTTGTTTGTCTACGTTTTAATTGTCAATTTAAACTAAAACTACAATTTTATGGATCCAAAGCTAGCTAAGTTTAGCAAATAATGTGTCCTTTTACAGAGAAGGAAAAGAGGTCCCTCAAGATTATATTGTCGAATATCATCTCCGTTTTCGGTGTACCCCATAAAAAGGGTGCATTGGTACTTTTATTATGATAACTTATTGGGTTTGAGGGTAAAAGGGGATGAATGGTTACAAAATATTATATGCTATGCTAGCTACATGTAAAAAGAATTAGTAAAATGTTTGAAGTTTACTATGAAGAATGTTTAGTTATGCTGCGAGTCTTTATAATGGAGAATGTCTCCTTAAATAGTAATAAGATTCGACTTTAAATTTTATTAGGGTTTAAGTTTTAAACGTGGTTGAACTTTTCAAAAGGATAGGAAATCAATGTTCGTTAATATTTTTTTTTTAATAAGTAATTTGTATCTAGCGGGTTTCGAACCTGAGACCTTGAGAGGAGCACACTCTCAGGACCCAAGCGTTTCACCGCTAGACCACACACACGCACACAATGTTCGTTAATGTTGACTGTAAAGCTGATTTATAGAATCATGAATAAATTAGAATTTTTTAAATATAATATTGCTAAAAGTGATTATGAATAAAATTTTCTTAATCTAAAACGTGCGCAAAAATAAAATATATGATTATTTGTAAAAGGAAACAAATTCTTAAAAATGCGAGAATCACTCAAATTAACTTGAGTGCGAAGCAACCTAGAGAGAGACAGGATGTCTCACAGAATGAAGGTTTTTATGCTTAACATGTTTTCTTATTGAAGTGTCTTGTTCACATAGAGACGAGATGTCTCACATCTTGGCTGAACATCTGGCTTCACGTGTTTGCTATAAAATATTGTCAATCATATGTAATAACAAACTCCTCTTTGGCCACTTGTTAGGCAAATACAACATGCAAGATGTTAAACAATTTATAAAAACATCAAAGTGCAGAGAAACTAACAAAGAACATGTTAACTAAGAACACATCA
Source organism: Vicia villosa (assembly GCF_029867415.1). Lineage (NCBI taxonomy): Eukaryota > Viridiplantae > Streptophyta > Magnoliopsida > Fabales > Fabaceae > Vicia > Vicia villosa. The sequence goes on from NW_026705237.1 coordinate 469,908, forward strand.
TCTTCAAAAGGAACTGTTAAGAAATATGGTTTGACCTAACTCATCCATACAAAATCAAATTGTAGGGTGAGGATTGCCCCCATTTATAAGGACAAGTTCAAACCATGTATTGTCCGATGTGAGACTCTTAACACACCCCCTCACATCTAGAACTGGACATCTAGAGTGTGGAAAAAAATGATAGGTTGTCCCATAGCGAAAACCTGATAGCAGGTGGTCCATTGGATCTTAAATCATATTCTAATACCATGTTAAAAAATATAGTTTGGCATAACTCATTCCTACAAAACCGCCTTGTAGGGTGAAGATTGCCTTCCACTTATAAAGACATGTTCAAGTCATATATTGAAGATCTCAAAACATCATATAAGTGTAACAGAGCATGCATGCATTTTATATCCCACTATTTGCCACAAATAGAAAAGGACCAGAAGTAGAAAACCAGAAGTACCAACCCAACACAGAGAAAAAAGACCCATTATCTGGAACATTAAGGGCAATCACATCATTAGAACAAAAAGACCCACATATGGGTAGAGAAGAGAAGCCAGAATTCTGTCATACACATTGCTTACACAACAATTAATCAAAGGAACAAAAAAATAATTCATCATGTAAGAAGTTGTTACTGCGTGTAGCAACCTGCCCTAAAAATTTAGATTTTAGAGTCGCCACCTATTCTACCAGGGCGAATAAGAAACCCTACGAAGTTTAGAGATTTGGATAAGTTATTATAATCAGGTCAAGGGAAGGTGTTAGACACCCTTACCCCTTTCCTAAGGTTCTGTCTAAGGCAAAGGTTTATGGCTTAAGAGTATTAAGGTAAGGTTTGTGGCTATGTAAAGAAAAGTGACAGAAAGTTGATAGGGTAAACCTTAAGCCTATTGAAATTTTGGGGAAGGGGACTCGCCTTGTTACCAAGTGCCTACGTACCTCCTTATGGAGGATCAGAGTCTACGTAGTTCAGGGTATGTTGGTGTTTTTTAGAGGTTGAATGCCTTTGAAGTTTGTATGTTGAAGTGTATTTTTAATTACCGTACGCAGTTTGGTAATTGTCGCAGTTTTGTGTAATTCGCAGTTTGTGAAGATATTAAAAGTTTATTATATGACATACAACCCTTTTTAATATTTTGAAATTTTATTAATCGCGTTGATCAATTGATTTGATCAACATAATTAACAAATTAGTAAAGAATTACTAATTATCGTAACCAATTGAATTGATTAAAACCTTTAGTAAATAGAACCAGTTTAAATAAATTAAATAAATTAAAGTAAATTTGAATAATTGATTATTAATCATCATAATCAATTGATTTGATCAAAACAATTAATAAATCGACCCTAATATAAATTAGCTTGACAAAAATTAATTTTTGTCGCTAAACATCGTTATCGATTGATTCGATTAAAACAATTAACAAATTAAACCTTAAGTGTCCATATAAAATTATATCCAATTATTAATATCAATTTGAATCGATTGATTTGATTTTTATAAATTAGATTTTTGTTTTTAGTCTTATGTTTTGATTTGATTTTAATAATAATAATAATGATTAATAGTAATATTAATATAATTGATATAATAGATTTGTTTTTAATGATAATACTAACTAAATAATAAAATGAAGATAATAATTTATATATAGTTTGTATAAAAAGAAATTAATGTTAGAAAAAAAAATGTTTTAAATAGGGAAAAATTGAAATATATAATTTAAACAAAAAATTAAAAATTAGGAACAAGTTAATGGGCCTAAATTTTCAATTGGGCTCAAAGGACATCCTATAGATACACCCCCACATCCAGTTAGAAGGTTTTTTTTAAGAGATTGGGTTTAACAATACAAATGTTAAATCCCATAACTCCTAATTTTAATACCCTCAGTAAATTAATAGTCGTAAATCGTATCGGGTAAATTTTGGGGTATGACACTGCGAATCACCATCAGAGATAGATTAATAATCCACATCTTCACCACTGATTTGTTTATCATTTTCACGTGATGTCTGAACAACATTCTCAACATCCTAACCTATGCCTTGAGAGGTGGAAACCACAAAACTTTGGGATTCATCATTTGAATGAGACTATCAACCAAACTCTTCCTTGTTGTTCAGATATACCTTCAGAACAGAATTCAGAGAAACTAGAGTTCTCAAATCCCATTCCATAATCACCAAGGATTCAAACAATCTTCCCAACTTCTTTCCCCTTTTCACCTGCAAACGTTGGCATAAGCTTTCAAAAGTGGTAAAAGTAGATGCTTTTTCCCCAAGAAATTCAACCCAAGTGTACCTTGAGAAGTCATCAACAGACGCAAAGACATATCTTCTTCTACTTAGGATTTCCACTTGCATGAGTCCCATGAGATCCAAGTGTAGTAGCTAAAGAACTTTATAGGTATTAAGATGTTTAATATTCTTGTGTAACATCTTGGTTTGTTTCCCTATTTGATAGTCTCCAAAGATCTCCCCTTTTTAAATCTTGAGCTTAGGAAGACTACTGATGGCCTTTCTCGAGGAATTCTTTGTAATACCCCGAAAATTAGATTCAATTATTTAATCTATTATTTGGTTGTTTTAGTGATTATATGAGTCATTGTGATTTATCGATGAGTATATGTGATGATATGTGACATGTGATGCTTAAGTGTGATGTGTATGGGGTAGTAGAATTAAGGTGTTAGTTAGAATAATAAAATAATATAGTTTCTAATTAGCATTATTATTTAAATAAAATAAAATAAGGAGATAATGTGAGGTGGAGTTAGTGAGGGCATATTAAGAATATCATAATAAGGCTAACTAAGTAAAAAGAGGAAAAAAGAGAGAGTATTCATTCATCGTAGAATTTTTGGAGAAGAGTGAAAGAAAGTGAGATCTAGGGCAAGAAAAGGAGAAGGAGAATCAACTGTAGAATTTAGGAAGAGAATCAAGGTAGCCAACAATATAAGATAAGGGGGTTATCCAAATTATTATATTTGATTTAAGGGGTTAATAATTGTATGTTGGGGTTTTGTGATATTCTTGATGATGTGATAAACTATGATAGTTGTTTGCTTGGATTGTATGATTAGTATGATGTATGATGTTGATGATTGTTGTATTGGTGAATAATAATTTGATCTAGAGTCAAATCCACCATTTTTATGGATTTGAAGGTCTAGGATTCAATGAAGATTATTGAAGTTGTGACGAACAATTGGGATTTGATGTTTAGAATGAATAATCCATGTTATAACTAGGTTAATAAACCTTAAATTGCAAGAAATTAGTGATTAAAATGTGTTTTTGGCCCAAAGTTTGGAACTGGTTTGATGCAGGTCATGCAGGGTTTTCTGCATAAATCGCAGACCCCGCTTAGCACAGTGGAGTCCGCTTAGCGCACTTTTGAGGAAAAAAGAAAGGCCAAGTCAGTGAGGAACGCGCTTAGCGTGATAGGGAGCCCGCTTAGCATGGTATACTGCGACGGAATTTATGATTTTTGAAAACCTGATTTCAGATTTTGAAAGCTTATGATTTATAATAATTTATGAGCAATTTTCCAGAATTTAATAAGTGCGTTTTGATGGGTTTGGAGGACTATTTGTATCAAACTTGATTATGTGATTACATGTATTTTATATACTTATTGTGATGAACTTTGTTGTAATAATTGATTACATGACAATTGTGAAGTATGTGTTGTGTTGGTTGAGATGTTTGTAATGTTTGTATAATTGAGATGATGGTATCAATTGATGAGTAATCAATGATGATTCCATTTTGACTAGCTGTGGTCATTGATTAATGTGAAGTTATGCATCATACATTCATTGCATATTGTACGACGATAGTCTAGTGATGTTTGCAGGATAATTGGTCCAATGATTGTCTCAATCCCATTGTGCGGATTGGGTGCGATATTGAGAAGTGCTCTGGTTCCAAGCCAGAATTGATCCTATTAGTGGGGATCTTTGAGAATGATGACTAAGTCATCTGTGAAGTGTTGATACCACATGTATGAGTCTATTGGTGTTTCATTGCAATGTTTGTGACATTGCATTATTGAATGATGTTTGATTATTCGTGAGGTGAATGATGAATTAAATGATGAGTATGATTGAATTATATGATGATGTTGTGAATAGATGATGATATGCAGGTGTGAGTAAGTATGTGAAGCATGAGGATACATTGTATCGGTATATGTGTGGTTGTTGATTATTTGTGTACCACTACTATATTTATTCCTTATGTCTTATATAATAATTATGAAATACTCACCCTTTCTATTTGAATGTTGCCTCCACGTGGGTAACACGCTGGTAATCAAAAGTAGTCCGCCAAAGTTAGAGGATAGCTTCGTGAAGTCCTTTTTATTGTTTGTTTAGAATAAAGGGAGTCTTACTCTGGTATGTAACATCGGGGTCCAAATCGTGTGTTTCTTTGGAACTATTATGTTTCTTTTGTAATTGTTTTTTATATGATGAATTTCCTTTATGGCATTATGGTGCTTTGGTTTATGAAACATGAACGCTGAAGTCATGAATGATGTTTTATGAAATTTAATAAATATGTTTCTCAAACTATGAATTCCGCTGCGAGAGATAAAGTGATATTATGATTGTTATGTTAAAGAAGTAAATGCTTTATATAATATCGAGAACTCGTGTTACGGAGAAGGTCTTGTTTATTGTGAAGCTTATAAGAAGGTGACACCCTTGTGTGGATGTTATATTTTGATCCGTTCGTATTATAATGAGAATATTGTTTGTGGGTTAGAAGGGTGTTACATTAGTGGTATTGGAGCAGGTCGGTCCATCCAACCTGATTATTGAGTCTGTAGTGTGACAGTTGAATAAATGTCGGTAGTTAATTCTAACCTTGATGCTAATTTTGGTGTGAACAGAGTATGGCTGGAAGAAATGATGTTGCGATTGATCCTGCCTTGGAGGCTGTTGCACAAGCCATGCAGAATCAGCCTAATAATGGGGTGATTGATGAGTCGTGTAGCTTGAGTATGTTCCAAAGGGAGAATCCGCATACTTTTCGAGGTCGGTAAGATCCAAATGGAGCTCAAGAATGGAATAAGGAGATCGAGAGGATCTTTTGGGTGATGAATTGCTCTGCAGCATAAAATGTACGTTATGGTACTCATATGCTAGCTTGAGAAGTAGATGACTGGTGGGTTGGCACTCGTCAGAGATTGGAAGCTATTGGTGAGGTGATTACTTAGGCTGTGTTCACTAGAGAGTTCCTGAGAAAGTATTTCCCAGAGAATGTTCATGGCAAGAAATAGATGGAATTCCTTGAGCTGAAACAAGGAAATCATGCGTTGCTGAGTATGCTACCAATTTTGTGGAGCTTGTGAAGTTTTATCCATACTATAGTGCAGAGACGATTGAGTTTTCCAAGTGTATGAAGTTTGAGAAAGGGTTGCGTTCGGAGATCAAACGGGTAATTGGATATCAATAGATCCATAGGTTTCCTAAGTTGGTGAACGCTGTAGGATTTATGACGAGGAGAACAAGGCTCATTCAGCATATTATAAGAGTCACAATGAGAAGTAGGGGAGGAACCAAGACCTTAGTAAGCCGTATAGTGCTCCTATTGGCAAGGGGAAATAGAAGATTTCTGATGGGAAGAAGACGAGTAGGGGACGGGCTCCTGCTACTGTCAAGTACTATTGGTGTGGTGAACCGGGTCACCGTTGCAATGAATTTGAGAATAAGGTGTTGAGGTGCTATAAGGGTGGTAAGATGGGTCATCGTGCTCCTAAATGTAATGACGATGGTCTGATGTGTTTTAATTATGGGAAACAGGATCATATCAACACTTAGTTCCAGAAGTCGAAGAAGGATGCTACTGCTTCCAAGACGAATGGTAGAGTGATCACTTTGAGTGGAGCAGAGGATTCCAATAAGGATAACTTGATTCGAGGTACTTGTTTATTAACAATATCGAATTGGTATCTATTACTGATACTGGTGCTACTCTTTCGTTTATTTCACTTGATTGTGCTACCATGTTGTGATTGAAATTGTCTTCTATGGATGGTAGTATGGTAATAGATACTCCTGCCAGTGGTTCTGTTACTACTAATTTTGTTTGTAAGGGATGTCCTATGATTATCTTTGATAAGAGTTTGGTGATGGATTTGGTGTGTCTACCCCTACACCAAATCGAATTGATTCTTGGAATGAACTGGTTGGAGTTCAACTATGTTCATATGAATTATTTCAATAAGATGTTGAGGTTTCCCAAGTTTGGTGATGGTGGGGAACTGATGTTGTTGAATGCTAAGCAATTAAGTGAATGCATTAGAGATGAAGCTGTGATATTTGCAATGTTTGCATCATTGCAAAGTAATCATGAAGTTACATGTGTTGAACTTCCAGTTGTTTGTGAATTTCCTGAAGTATTTTCAGATGATATAGGTGATTTTCCTCTGGAATGTGAAGTGTAAATTTTCTATAGAATTAGTTCCAAGTACGAGTCCAGTATCGATGGTTCTTTATAGGATGTCGGCGTCAGAACTGAATGAATTGAAGAAGCAATTGGAACATATGCTCGAGAAGTAGTTTGTTCGACCAAGTGTTTCTCCACGGGATGCGCCTGTGTTATTAGTTAAGAAGAAAGACGGAAGTATAAGGCTATGCGTGGACTACAGGCAGTGGAATAAAGTGACTATCAAGAATAAGTATCCATTCCCGATGATTCAATGGATCAATTAGTGGGTGTTAATGTTTACAGTAAGATTGATTTGAGGTCGGCTTATCATCAAATTTGTGTCAAGCCAAATGACATTCCGAAGGCGGTTTTCTGAATGAGGTATGGCCATCATGAATATACTGTGATTCCATTCGGTGTGTCGAATGCTCTAGGTGTTTTTATGGAATATATGAATAGAACTTTCTATTCCTATTTGGATAAATTTGTGGTGGTATTCATTGATGATATTTTGATTTATTCCAAATCGGACGAGGAACATGCTGAGCATTTGGGCATGGTGTTGCAAGTATTGAAAGAGAAGAAGTTGTACGCAAAGTTGTCGAAGTGTGATCTGGTTGAAGGAAGTCAGTTTTCTTGGCCATGTGATTTCTAGTGGGGGGATTGTAGTGGATCCTTCTAAAGTAGATGTTGTATTGCAATGGGAGACTCCGAAGTCTACAACTGAGATTCGAAGTTTTCTTGGTTTGGCTTGTTACTATCGAAGGTTCATTGAAGGATTTTCTAAGTTGGCATTACCATTAATTTCGTTGACTCGAAAGGGTCAAGCTTATGTATGGGATGTTGCATGTGAATAAAGTTTTGTACAATTGAAGAAGAAGTTAACGACTGCTCCGATATTAGTTTTGCAGAATCCGAGTGAGTCTTTTATGGTGTATTATGATGTGTCGAAGATGGACCTTGGTGGTGTATTGATGCAAAATGGACAAGTAGTTTCCTATGCTTCTATAAAACTTAAATTTCATGAGAGGAATTATCATACGCATGACTTAGAGTAGGCCGTGGTGGTGTTTGTTTTGAAAATTTGGAGACATTATCTTTTTGGCTCTAAATTTGAAGTATTTAGTGATCACAAAAGTCTGAAGTACTTGTTTGATCAGAATGAGTTGAACATGAGGCAGAGAAGATGGCTTCAATTGTTGAAAGACTACGATTTTGATTTGAGTTACCATCCTTGTAAAGAAAATGTAGTAGATGATGCATTGAGTAGGAAGTCTTTGTGTATGTCTATGATGATGGTGCGTGAATTGGAATTAGTTGAAAAATTCAGAGATATGAGCTTGGTGTGTGAATCAACTCTTAATACTGTGAAATTGGGAATATTGAAATTGACAAATAGTATTCTTGAAGAAATCCGACTTGAAATTTGTTGAGCAGTTAACATTGATTAACCAAGGCAAATGAGGTGAATTTCAAGTTGATGATATTGGTGTGATGAGATTTGGGAATAGAGTGTGTATTCCAGATGTTTTGGAACTTAAGAAGAGTATCCTTGAAGAAGGACATATAAGCGGTTTAAGTATTCATCCAGGTGCTACGGAGATGTATCAAGACTTAAAGAGATTATTTTGGTGGCCTAGGATGAAGAAAGATGTTGTCGAGTTTGTTTATGCTTTCTTAACTTGTCAGAAATCGAAGGTTGAACATCAGAAACCTTATGGGTTAATGCAATCGTTGAACATTTCAAAGTGGAAGTGGGATATAACTTTTCTGGATTTTGTGACGGGTTTACCGAAGACTGCCAAGGGTAATAATTCTATTTGGGTGATTGTGGATAGGTTGACTAAGTCGGCTCATTTCTTACCGATGAAGATTAATCATCCTATTTCTAAGTTGGATGAAATGTATATTGAGAAGATTGTAAGATTGCGCAGAATACCGTCGAGTATCATGTCTTATACAGATCCGAGGTTTACATCGAGATTTTAGAAAAGTTTGTAAGATGCTTTGGGTACTACGTTGAGATTGAGTTCCGCGTATCATCCTCAGACGAATGGTCAGACCGAGAGGACTATTCCGTCATTGGAAGATTTGTTGAGGGCTTGTGTGTTAGACCAAAGAGGAGCTTGGGATAGCCATTTGTCATTGATTGAGTTTAATTACAACAATAATTTTCATGCGAGTATCGGTATGGCACCGTATGAAGCATTATATGGTAGAAGGGGTAAAACTCTCTTGTGTTGGTGTGAGTCAGGCGAGAGTGTTGTACTTGGACCTGAGATTGTGCAGGAGACGACTGAAAAGATAAGGATGATCCAAGAGAAGATGAAAACTTCTCAAAGTCGTCAGAAGAGTTATCATGATAGGAGGAGGAAAGCGCTTGAGTTCCAAGTGGATGATCATGTGTTTATGAAAGTTACTCCGGTAACCAGTGTCAATAGAGCTTTAAAGTCGAGAAAGCTTACGCCATGTTTTATTAGTCCGTATCAGATTTTAGAGAGCATAGGTGAGGTGGCTTATCAGATTTGCTTTGCCGCCATCGTTGGAGAATCTTCATGATGTGTTTCATATATCTCAGTTGAGGAGATATGTTCTGGATCCTTCGCACGTGATTCAAATGGATGATATACAAGTGAGAGATAACCTGACTATTGAAGCGTCACCAGTGCGAATAGAAGGACGAGAAGTGAAGAAATTGCTAGGTAAAGAGATTTCCTTAATGAAGATGCGGTGGGATGGACAAGCAGGTGAAAGTCTGACGTGGGAGCGGGAGGACCAGATGAGAGAGTCTTATCCGTTATTGTTTTCGTCAAGTAATTTTCGAGGGCGAAAATTATTTAAGTGGGAGAGAGTTGTAACACCCAAAAAATTAGATTTAATTATTTAATCTATTATTTGGTTGTTTTGGTGATTAGATGAGTCATTGTGATTTATCGATGAGTATATGTGATGATATATGACGTGTGATGCCAAGTGTGATGTGTGTGGGATAATGGAATTAAGGTGTTAGGTAGAATATTAAGATAATATAGTTTCCAATTACATTATTATTTAAATAAAATAAGGAGATAATGTGAGGTGGAGTTAGTGAGTGCATATTAGGAATATCATAATAAGGGTCATAAGGCTAACTAAGTAAAAAGATAAAAAAGGAGAGAATATTCATTCATCGTAGAATTTTTACAGAAGCATGAAAGAAAGAGAGAGTTAGGGCAAGAAGAGGAGAAGGAGAATCAACCGTAGAACTTGGAAAGAGAATCGAGTTAGCCAATAATCTAAGGTAAGGGGGGTTATCCTAGTTATTATATTTGATTTAAGGGGTTAATAAGTGTATGTTGGGGTTTTGTGATATTCTTGACGATGTGATGAACTATGATGGTTGTTTCCTTGGATTGTATGATTAGTATGATGTTGATGATTGTTGTATTGGTGAATAATAATTTGATCTAGAGTCAAATCCACCATTTTTATGGATTTGAAGGTCTAGGGTTTGATGAAGATTATTGAAGTTGTGACGAACAATTGTGATTTGATGTTTAGAATGAATAATCCATGTTAGAACTAGGTTAATAGACCTTAAATCGCAGGAAATTAGTGATTAAAATGTGTTTTTGGCCAAACGTTTGGGACTAATTTGATGCAGGTCGCACAGGGTTTTTAGTAGAAATCGTAGACCCCGCTTAGCGCGCTTTTGAGAAAATTAAGAGAAAGGCCAAGTCAGTGAGAAACACACTTAGCGCGATAGGGATCCCGCTTAGCACAGTATATTGCGACGGAATTTATGATTTTTGAAAAATGATTTCAGATTTTGAAAGCTTATGATTTATTATAATTTATGAGCAATTTTCCAGAATTTAATAAGTGCGTTTTTATGGGTTTGGAGGACTATTTGTATGAAACTTGATTATGTGATTACATGTATTTTATATACTTGTTGTGGTGAGCGTTGTTGTGATAATTGATTACATGACAATTGTAAAGTATGTGTTGTGTTGGTTGAGATGTTTGCGATGTTTGTATAATTGAGATGATGATATGAATTGATGAACAATGAATGATGATGACATTTTGAATAGTCGTGGTCATTGATTAATGTGAAGTTGTGCATCATACATTCATAGCATATTGTAGGACCATAGTCTAGTGATGTGTGTAGGATAATTGATCTAGTGATGGTCTCAATCCCATTGTGCGGATTGAGTGCGATATTGAGAAGTGCTCCGGTTTCAAGTGGAAATCGATCCTATTGGTGAAGAGCTTTGGAGAACGATGACTAAGTCATCAATAAAGTGTTGGTACCACATACATGACTCTATTGATGTTGTATTGTATTATTTGTGACATTACATAATTGAATGATGTTTGATTATTTGTGAGATGAATGATGAATTAAATGAGCATACAATTATGTTAAATGTTACCTTCGAGAGAAGATGAATAGTACGAAGCATAAGGGAACTTCACTTACAAGGTTCAAAACTTAATTCAAATTCTTCTTCACCACCCATTAAAATCGTTTTCAAAATTTCATATCTCACTACCTACCGAAAATGCCCTACCTTTGATTCTTTACTATTTTACATTTAATTTTAAATAAAGCTTAATTACGAAGCTTATTTCCACATTATCCTTTTAATTACTTTTTAATGACAAATTACACATAAATTTTAGTTTAAATATTTATTAGATCTTTGTAAATATACTAATTTTTATTCGTTTGATAATGATCCTTGCTAATATATGTTGTTTTATTTTTAATTATTATTATTATTATTATTATTATTATTATTATTATTATTATTATTATTATTATTATTTTGATCTCTACGAATTTTATTTTTATTAGAATTGACTTTTATAATAATATATAGGGTTAAATATATTTTTGGTCCCTATAAAATTATCAAATTTTGTTTTGGTCCCTATTAAAAAATGACATATTTTGATCTCCATAAAATTATTATGCACGTAATTTTAGTCGTGTATTTTTGAATGATTATTTTACACACATGTTTAGAATTTATAAAAAGTTCTTCGAAAAAAAATTCAAAATTTGATTTCAAAATCGAGATTTATAATACTTTTATTATTATCTTTTAAAATTTAAAGAATTCTTATTTAATTCTTCTTTGGAATACTACAACCATAGTGAAGCTGCTTTGGAATTTGAGTGGTAAAGAAGACTCACTTTGGGTAAGGTGGATACAAGAATAGTATGTTAAAAATAACAGCCTACTGGACATTCAAAGTAAAATTACTGATTCGTGGATTATGAAGGCCGTACTTAAACAAAGAGATGATATCAAAGAGATGGGAAAAATAGATGAAATCATGACTAAATCTAAATTCAATATGGGCAACATTTACAAGCTATTTCAAGATAAAGGGCAGAAGGTAGAGTGGCGAAATCTGCTGTGTGGGAATAATGCTAGACCCCGAGCCAATTTCATTCTATGGCTTGCGTGTCATGAGAGGTTGGCAACGAAAGACCGATTATATAGATTTGGCATGATCGACAACACTAAATGTTGTTTCTGTTCAAGTGAGGAAACAATGAGGCATTTATTCTTTGAATGTGAAGTTATGAAGGATATCTGGAAGGAGGTCCTAGGATGGGTGCAGATTCACCATATCCCGAAAGCGTGGCACGAGGAGGATTCAGAATAACAAAAGCTTTGGTGAGAATGTTGATACCAAAATAGTTGGAAAAAGAATTATAGATACACTAGTATACAGAGGGTGGAATATAAACAAACTGAGGAAATATATCTCTATCCTAATGTTAGAGGGATATTAGGTTATAGTTTTCTTTTTGTTAGTAATTGAGGATTTCAAATAGAGGCTGGATCCGCTGAAGGATCGCTTGTACTTATTGTTTTTTTGAAGTAATAAAGTATCTTATTTTCAAAAAAAAAAAAGAAATATTTTATAGTATTCTAAACAGTATAAAAAAAATTATTTAAAAATTTAAAAGTTTAAAGGTAATTAAATTTTTTTTAAAATTTAAAAAAATAGCAGGACTAAAACTACATGTATAAATATTTTGTAGGAATTAAAATATGTCATTTTTTAAAGGGACTAAAAAAGAAATTTGATATATTTATAGAAACCAAAAACATACTTATTTCTAATATACAATATTTCATTTTAGGTTTTTCTAATTTATATTGAAGGGTTAAATATGTTTCTAGTCCCTATAAAATTACCGAAAATTACTTTTAGTCCCTATAAAAAAAAAGTCGAGTAAGTAATTTTATAGGGACTAAAAGTTGACTTTTTTTATATAGGAACTAAAAACTAAAATTGAGATATTTATAGGGACCAAAAACTTATTTAACCCTATATTGAATAGAAAATTTCAATATTACATACAATCAACATAGAGCAATTCTAATATAAATACGGACAGAAAAAAAACAAAGATAAAAAAACTAAATTACATATATTCACAAGAAAGAAAACTTTTAAAAGTTACATAAACTAAAACCACAAACAACAACAAACGATTATATAGAAAACATATATTTAAATCTACTATTTTATGCTTCTATTTTGATCCATTTAAAAAAATTAACTACAACAATTATGATTCCTATCATTATAATTTTACTATAGCTTTTTATTTTAGTTTTTTTAAACTTCTTGTTTGCAAAACAGATTGCAATCAACTTACTCAAAGAGTAAGTTTTTTTTAGTTTACTCTAAACCATAGCTTTTAAATTGAATTTAATTTAATGATTAATTAATATTTTTATTTAATTAACCGTAGATTATGTTCAATTTAAAACATGATTTTAAGTAAACTAAAAAAACTTACTCTTTGAATAAATTGATTCACACTCATATCGAAAGTAGACCTAATCGAGAATTTTTTTCCTGGCCTAATCCATGAAAAACTTGAAAGACTCCTAAGATAGACCAATGAAGTTGTAAATTCATTTCCACCCACCTAAGTTCCTTATATCAAATCAATGAGGCAACTTCACACTGAAAAAATATATGATCCACATAGTCAACTTACCTTAAATAAGCAGCACACTCAATCCGACTAATAGTAGGAAAAATACCTCGCCGAGCAAGATTTTGTCTAGCCGCCACTCTGTCTTTGCTACAACTGCCAAGACAAAACCACCATTTTAAAAGGTGTACAACTCTTCGAAATCTTAGCCAAACCCTAAATCACCCTGGCCAACCTACTATCTATCCCAACAAAAAGAGGAGAATTTAAAATAAGAAGAACTCACAAAAAAACTTCTTCTAGGATCAATCACCCAGAACTAGGTTCAAAGAAGACGTCGTGGAATCACATCAACTTATTAGATCATATAACATAATTTTATTGGTCAACGAACGACGTCAATATTAAAACCAACAAATTTTTAAGATACGACCATATTGGTCCATAAGAATTCTGCAATTAAGCGTGTTTTTTTAGTGACATTATAATTAATAAAAATGAACTCTTGAAAAAGGGAGGGCGTATGAGTTTCAATATATTTTTTTTTATGGTACAAATGTAGTAGTTTCTTTCTAATGCACAAATAAATCATGATGTATGAAAGGTCATTTTTTTTTAACTTTATAAATACCAAATTCTTTGGCCACTTTGCTATTAGTTTCTGATATCTTCTTCCTGTTTATATAAGTGGAAAACAAGAGAGAAAGGGAAAGAAAAAAAATAAAATAAAAACATCAAGAGCTATTGCTGAAACATCTCTCTTCTGTTGTATCCTTAATTATATTCTCCTTTTGTTTCCTCTCCAAAGGTTAGTAAACAAAATATTGAAACACATCTTTTGAAATCCATTCTCACTGCTTCAACTCTTTTGGGATGAATCATACTTTTTCACTCCAAACCCAGATTTGGTAACATAAACATCACTAGATTTCATCTCAAAAATCAAAACTTTCAACTAATCAAGTAAATGTTGGGAACTCAAGGATTAAAGTGTCTCTAATCAGATTCTATTTCTAACACCTAAACTCTCAACTTCTTCTTACCTTTTCATTATGTTTTTTTCTTAATCAGACAAAACAACCTTAAAAAACAAGAATCTTGGTTATCAAAACATGTTCATAATCATACATATTCAAATACTATGTTTTTTTTTTGTCCAATCCTAATATGTTTGATTTTCAGTTTGGAAGCCATGGCTTTTCCAAATCCATCCATGTCAGATTCCCCACAGAGAAAGATGGGAAGGGGGAAGATTGAGATCAAGCGGATTGAAAACACGACGAATCGCCAAGTGACTTTCTGCAAACGCAGAAACGGCTTACTCAAAAAAGCTTATGAACTATCCGTTCTTTGTGATGCAGAAGTTGCTCTTATAGTCTTCTCTAGCCGCGGCCGCCTCTACGAATACGCCAATAACAGGTAACCACACAATTTCACTTGTCTCAGAAGCCCTTTTCAGATTTTGCTACACAAGTATCAAAACATATTTCAGTTATAGATCTTTTTAAGCCCTTATAAGCCATTTTCCTATAAGCCCTTTTGGTGGTGCTATAGATCTTTTTGTGAAGGACTCAAAACACAAAGAACATAATAATTTTCTTTGTGAAGCAGTTAATTTCTTACTCAAAGAAAACTTGTCTTTCTATAGTTCTATTTTTGGATTTTTGCTTCTTTGAGTCTAAGAGCTTTTTTTTTTTCTTTCTGCTTATGATTATTTTTTCTAGTTCTTGTTTCTTGTATACATAGATCTGGTGCAATAGATAGAAATATAGGTAAGGATTTGGGAAGTTACACAGTGCTGTGAGATCAGCCACTTCTTTCAACACACACACCATTCTTGTTAATTTTTTCTGTTTCCTTTTTCTTCTTTCAATTCTCTCTTTCTCTTTCTTACACATCTATGTGTTTGTGTGTGGCTATGCTAAACAAAGACCCTAAAAGCAAAAGCTGTCATGTGTGCTACAATAAGCCCAACCCATCCATCTCCTTGACACTTCCTTAATAACACGTCACAAGAAACCACAGTACAGTTTCAATCCATTTCTCAATTTGTCAAATTCAAATTTTCTATAAAAAATGGATTTTTTACTAGGGTTTGACAGTTACTTACACTGTTTTATATCAGATTATGATTAAAAAAAAGTGATTTTTTTCTCTCATAATCCATTTTCACCTCAGAAAAATCAAGACCCAGTTGAGGATTTTTTTATTGAAAATTCAAATATTTGATAAAAAATGGATCTTTAATTAGGGCTTGACAGTTATCTACACTGTTTTATATCAGATTCTGATTAAAAAAGTGATTTTTCTCAAATAATTCATTTTCACCTCAGAAAAATCAAGACCCAGTTATGAATTCTTTATTAAAAATTCAAATTTTCAATAAAAAATGGATCTTTCATTAGGGTTTGACAATTACATACACTTTTTTCTTACAACAGATTATGATTAAAAAAAGTGATTTTTCCTCTCATTACTCATTTTTACCACAGAATAATCATGACCCAGATAAGGATTTTACATTTTAATTACATGAATTGAGTTTTCCCCAAATTTCACTTCAACCCACATGCAAGATCTAACCTTAGGTCAAATATATAAATAACCCTAAAATTAGGGTTTTATTAACAAATATTTTTTTTTAACTTGGTGGTAAATAAATTAATAAAAATAAAAACTTTAGTTTCTATGACAGTAAATATAAAAAGATGAAAATGGTAAAAAAATGATGTGAGTTAAAGATGAAATAATGTTGGTTGATTTTGAAACCATTTCAAGAAATGAGGTTTGGTGAATCTGGTTAGGGTTTTTAAGGACTAGGATTTGTCTTGGTTGAAAAGAATCTTTGGTCACGTCACACACATGATTTTTCAGTTCTTGACTTCTGACAAAAGACTAATTTATGTCATCATTTCCCATTCTTGCTTCTCTTTTCCCTCTTTCATTTCAACCCTAACATTTATCTTCTATAGTTCAAAACACTCTTCAATAGGAAATTTTTTTTCTCCCCTATTTATTCATAGTTTGCAAGTAGAAATTCTTTAACAACAATTGTCAGTGAAATAAGTGATGCACCAATGAGAATGAACCATATTTATATTTCACCTAGGTAACTGAGATTTTTTTCCTTAAAATCTTGCAAGGATAAAAAAAAAGAAAAAGAAAAAACATTTTATTCATTTTAAATTAAAAAATAAAGATTGTAGTACTTAAAAGTATTTGGATAAGATAGTAAAGATCTCTTCCAACTTAATTAGAGGTCTTGAACATTGAAGGCGTACAAAGCAGCTACTTCATAGAGTTTAAATTTTTTACAGTTAATCTGTTCTTAAATAAGGCCTCATAAATATTTGGGATTGTTAAAATTTGGTTAAATAAAACTTCTAATTATTTTTTTATAATCTATACAAGGCCTAGGAAATTCGAAACGGTCTCAAATATATACACACATTAATGTTAAATTTCTTAATAAAAAGTTTTTCAAATTATTGTAAAATAATTTATATATTTTTCTGCAAAAAATATTCAATTTGTAAAATAAGTAAATAAATAAAATAAAAGATTGAAGTGAATGTTAGTAACTGAGGCAATAGTACCATATTTGGGAATAGCCAATGAGAGTGTTTTCAAAATGTTGCTGTTACTGCTGTTATAGCAGGGATGATGAAATGGACGGTTATGATGTTGCCACATTTATTTCATAATGAAAAGACTTAAAAAATATAATAATATTTTAATATTTTACTGTTTGAAACATTTTGAAAAGTTTGTGTAACATTGAATATTTAGGTCTTATGTTGGCACATCAAGGTGGTTTTTTCAATGTGGTTTAGGGTATTAACCATTGAGAAATGGGCTTTTGTGCTAGAAATAGTTGAACCAATCATATAGTGGGATCTTGTGCCAGCGTGGCAGAGGTAACCAATGACTAGCTCGAGGATATTAAGGTATCAGAAAAAACAACATAAAAGGGTTTTTTTAATGTTTTATAATTTTGCTAATTTTCTAAAATTGGATATTATTTTAATATTTTATTTTGTTTCACATCCAATCAGATTTTGACATGATGACTGTAGAATGAGATCATTCTATGTTGCTTTTAAGTTGATGTTTTTAAGGTTCAGAAAATTACCAAGAAATGTGGATGATTTGACCATTGACCAGTGACAAGTTATTTACAAAATCATTTTGATTAAGAATTTTAATACATTTTGGCTTAATATTTCAAAAAATTGGAAAATTTTAGTTGATTTATTTTGCTATTTTTGTTCATTCCTGAGCAATATATTTGTTGCGTATGAAACACATTACAATGATCTCAGAGCAGAAATGCTGACCTCATATGGGATTTTTTTTTTCTACTAGTAATAAATAATTTTAGGGGAATTTAATCTCTACTTAATTGTAAAATGGGAGAAGAATTATTTTGGAAATTTAAATTAATTTATTATTTAAGATGATTTGTACATTTACCTTCCTATACAGTAGGTAAAATCTTGAATTTACAACATTTCTTCATCCCTTTTATCCAATTTAGTGTTAATTAATGATAAAAAGTGACATTGCAACCTAGGATCCTTAGTATAACATATCAATTTATATCAAAAAGTTGTTTTAAAACACTTATACTTCAAGTGATTATTTAGAAGTTTATTTTTGTTTTTTTTTAATATAAAAACAAGATATCTCTGCACGCACCAATCAGATTACAACACACAAGAGACAAAATTGGTTACGATTAAATTTTAATTAAATAGAAACTCATAAAATATTTATGAATATTAAAATATGGTTAAATAGAATTTTTCTAATTATTTTTTCATGATTGAATCGTAATTAATTTATATAGAATTTACAAAAATTTTAAAAAATTCTATGTGTAACTGCATATAATAATGAGTCGGAGATGACTAAAATATGTCTAAACCCTAAAATTGAATTCGAAGTTAAAATCTCTGGTTAAACCGAAAGATGCCCTTACTATCAATTCTAGGTGCTCTTGGGTTTTTATTAGAATTGATTGATTAGGTTTTACATGATTAAATTTCTAACGACATGAAAAAAAAATTAAAAAGGAAAATCAACTTTACCTTATAACTTTTGTTTGAGAGATTTGAACACTAACTTGTAAGAATATGCTACCAAAGTCTCACCACTTTCTCATTGCAGTGTGAAAGCAACAATTGAAAGGTACAAAAAAGCATGCTCAGATTCATCTGGCACTGGATCTGCTTCTGAGGTTAATGCCCAGGTATTGATTAAATAATCCTAAATCACTTCATTTTAATTTTACTCTATAACCTAACATTTACTTCCATGATTTCATATATAAAATTTCCAGTTTTACCAACAAGAAGCAGAAAAATTGCGTGTTCAAATTAGTAACCTGCAGAATAACAACAGGCAAGTTGATTCGAACTCAGTCTTTTGATATTGCAATGTCAAACTCTTAACACGGAATCTGTTGTTAACCGAAAGACAGTTTCAGTTAACAACAGAACTCGTGTTAATATGTAATGTGCATAAACCGAGAATGCTTGCTGAATAATGTTCAAATTGCAGGCAAATGATGGGTGAATCTTTGGGATCAATGAATGCAAAAGAACTCAAGAATCTGGAGTCTAAATTAGAAAAAGGAATAAGTAGAATTCGTTCCAAAAAGGTAATTTTCAACAAGTATTTTTTACTATAATTTTTCAGGATTCATGATTTGATATATATTAATTTGATGAATTTGAATCATGTATTCTTCTGATTCTTTTTCGTTTTTGCCTGTACAACATCGCAAAAATCAACATCAGAATGAGATGTTATTTGCTGAAATTGAGTACATGCAGAAGAGGGTTAGTATTTTTCTTTGCATTTAACAAGTGATTATTTTAAAGTGATTCTATAAAAAAAGTACTTTTTTTTAAACAAAATTAAAGTGTAGCAAACAAACCCTATAATATCATTATGTGTATTGCCCTAAGTTCCAAAATATGTACACTGCAGGAGATAGATTTGCACAATAACAACCAACTTCTGAGAGCAAAGGTACTTTTTTTAAAAGTGATTATTTTAAATACAATGTTGATAGTATTAAGACCCTAAAATTTTTTGCTATGGTTTATGTAGATAGCTGAAAGTGAGAGGAACCACCACCATAATATTAACATGAGTGTGTTACCTGGAGGCACAACAAACTACGAATCCATGCAATCTCAGACTCAGCAGCCATATGATTCTCGCGGATACTTTCAAGTTTCTGGATTACAATCCAGTAGTAGTCAGTATGGACGACAAGACCAAATGTCCCTTCAATTAGTGTAAGAGTCTTTCCCTTTCACCATCGCTCTAAAGATCTGTTAGGTCACCTGCTATCTGGTCATGGTCATACTTTATGACAACTCAGTGGTATCAGCTCGGTACATCTTATGCTAACTATGTTTGCGCTCTTGTGATGCAGTTGACATGTTTGCGCCCGAGAAGTATGTAAGATCGTTGTAGTTTGCTTCCTAGTATACGACGAAGATGATTATGATGATGATGATGTTAGCAGATGAATGCTAAGGTTAATATATATAAAAAAAATTGAGAAGGGTTTGTAAGTATCCCCTCAGTAGTATTCAATGGCTTTGTAGACATTATAAGACTATATATTTTGTATCTATTATGAATTCAAATGCTCTCTGATCATGTGTCCTAAAGTTATGGAGAAGAAACCTTCAAATGTTTGTCAACCTTTGTTTACTTTGATTATTCTAGGCTGTCAAATTTAATTCATGAGTTTTATTTCACAAATAAATAACAAAATATGCAAAAACTAGGTTCAATTGATTTTAATCTGGCTAGTGGCTATAATCTCATGGTCAAGATGATATCATTATATAGTTTAGAAATTTTAGGACGGAATAACATAAATTGTTCATTTCGCCTAAATCGGAGGAGAAAAAAAATATGGTGGTAAGTGATGTAATGGAAAGAAATCCATACTACTACTTTCCGCTCCGCTCCATCCATTTTTAAATTATCCAAACAATAAAATATCATTTTATTCTATTTTATTTCGTTCCGCTCCATCTGATTCAATTAATCTAAACAAAGCCTAAAAGAAAGTTCAAATTGACAATGTCCGAAGAATATTTGCACCAATCATAAAAATTTCTACAACCCCTAATATTAAATCCAATAACATGTCAAACCCACAAAACAATTTTGACTTAGTGGTTACCATATCATCCACATTGAAAAAAAGGGAATTACTGATCCCACTTTAAGGGGTGGAAAAGCAATCTAAAATTTCAAAAATGCACTTTTAGATTTTAGATATGCATTTTCGGACGCGCTCAAATATACCAAATATATATGTAAGTGAATCACAGATTCTTTTTTTAAATCCAAAAATACCTTTCTAGAAAATTTATTTTAACTACTAGGGTACTGTTTATCTTTATTATTTTGCACTACGGTTAACAATAGCAAAATCGATTTTCATATTTTCACCTCCCAAATTTCCTCCTATTTTCTAAACAAAAACCACTAAAAAAATGCCAGCTGTCGTTGAAACTGTTGTAACTCAAGGAAGGAGTGAATTTGCTTTTGACTTACTTGTTTACTTCAACCTATATGCTGCTGTAAGCTGCCATTTAAAGATCATGTTTGAATTGATTTACTTCAACCTATATACTTAAGACACTTGAAGAGGGCTTTTGGAGAGACAACTTAGTTCCATTAACTATCTCAAGATAACTTATGAAAAATCTTATAGCTTATAGTAAAACAAATTAACTATATTTTATCTTTGGGTTAATAGTCATTTTTCTCCTGCTATATAGACGAGTTATGATTTATCCTCTTTAAAAAAAAGTTTGATGACTCTCTTAAAATGTTAAAATTCAAAGTCTTTTGCCTCGAGGTAAAAAAATTACCATGTAATTTTTTTTATTCACT
Source organism: Vicia villosa (assembly GCF_029867415.1). Lineage (NCBI taxonomy): Eukaryota > Viridiplantae > Streptophyta > Magnoliopsida > Fabales > Fabaceae > Vicia > Vicia villosa. The sequence continues at coordinate 491,236 of NW_026705237.1, forward strand.
CCCCTGGTATTTACATGCTTAAGGATAATCCAAATTTTTTTTTTCAAAGGAAAAAAAAATCAAAAACTCATCTATATTGCAAGGAGGTAAATGACTATTAACCCTTTATCTTTTATTGTACAAATAGTTCCCAATTACCTGTATGATAAATTGATTATTATAAATAAGAGTTTAATTGAAGTATGTATCCAAAGAAAAATAGATTTATTATGTCGAAAAGAGAAAACAACTAGAACTAGACTCTGTTTAGTAAGACACAATTTTGAATTTATAGCTTATAGCTTATAATATGACAATTTAAACCGGTTTGGTAATAATCTTTTTATTCCGAGCTTATAGCTTATTTTGCTAACTTATAACTAATTTTTCAGACGTTATTTGAAATAGCGTTTTAGCTTATAGCTTATTTTTTTTCTTCCTTTTTTATCTTTAATATTTTAGTAAAAATTCACTTTTATCCTTTATAAGTTATTTTAATTCTAAATAAAATAATTATGTATTAGATATCTTTTATGTCATTTTACATTTATAAGTTATTTGAACCGTTAATTTTATCAAACACTTTGATTAGCTTTCTCAATAATCGGTCATAAACTATAAATTATCAATCATTGACAATGAATTATAAGCTATTAGCTAGCTTATCAGTCAAGTACTATTTTTACCAAATAGACTCTTAATTTTGTTCAAAATGCTGTGTAAGACAAAAAAAAAGAAAATAAAAAAATAGTTTCAAACACTAGACTACTAATGAAAACATATATTTTAGAAACGCATTTATGGAAATATATTTCCATACTATTTTATTTACAAAATAAATATGTAGTTACATATAATTGATGTAGTTTGGATGTGTTCTTTTTCCAAGAGTGAGGATCCTCTAACTTTACTGCGGGAACTGCACTATGCCTTTCTCTCTATTTCACTCTAAAAACGTATTCTCTCTCATATTTTTTCCCTCCTTATTATTTATCTCTTTTTCACTTCTCTCTCATCAAAATTGCCTAAAATTAGCTTAAGATAGAAGATGCAAAGTGAGAGGATCTGGTTCCATTTTCGAAACCTAGAAATATTTTTTGGATTTTCACAACGACGTGGCAGTAGTTCTTAATTAAAGTGCTTTAATTAACCCCCTTACAAAAATCATCCTTGAAAAGGATGCTCTCCAGCAAGTTGCAAGCGCCAAGCAACACCACCATTTTCTCTTCAAGCTATTAAAGAATCCGCTCAAATGGTTTCTGCTAACGTGATCTTGTAAATTCTCAATTGAAAGCCAATCACAAATTCTAATTTCCTTCAGACTGCATTAGGCCGAGATAGATAAATAAAAGATGTTGCAACGATTCTCTTAAAACAAAAGACACACAACCATGCCCATTTCAGTATTATCGGGTTTTAATAGAATTAGGACTGAGTCCGGGTCTATAAAATTGGTCTGATCTAATGTTTGAGGAATTCAGTTGCATAAACCTAACATAATCCTTTTTTTGAATACCTCTAAATTTCACAACTACTTAGAATTGGCTTACATAAAACATTACAACTCGTTTTTTTATTTGGGTTTGTAGAATTGACAAAGTCCACCACACAATTGCATTCCATCTCAAATATAATCCATCCAAAATGCCCTTCATATAGCCATTGCAATGTATACATCGTTTCACCCAATCATGGAGAAAAATTTCAATGTGGACTTCTTGTTGATGATGGTAGATTTAGCTAATCATAAACCTCAAATTTAACGAAGAATCTAAGTTGTTTTAAGTCTTTGATTTTAAAGTATAATAGATTTTTTTGAAATATATGACACTTAACACTTCCTATAATAGCCAAGAGACTCAAATATCACAATAATTTTTTTTTTTATTGACCCCCCTACGAGGGTGACCGTGACCCCAGCGAAATTCCCAACTTGCCCCTGCTTCGGAGATGTATCTTCGAAGTAATTTTTTTTTTTTTAGATTTTTCCAGACTTCGGAAATGCATCTCCAAATATACCAAAAAATTGGTGTTTTAGAGATGCATTTCCGAAATGCATGAAATTTCAAAATATACGTTGGTTTTAACAGTCAGGTATTATTTCGAAAGTACATTTCCAAAATAATATGTTCATATACAATTTTCCCTCCTTCACTATTTCATCATTTTTATCAAAAACAAACCCAAACCCTCTCCAAAACTTCCATCAATATCAATCCATTTTTCGTCTCAAAATCAAGTTTCAAACGATCAAAGGGAGCATAGAAAGCTACAATTTGAGGTAAAAATCTCTCATTTTATCCCCTATTTCACTATATTATTGGTGATTCAAGAGATGAAAACTCTGTCAGTTCGGAAGTTCATTTCCGAAATAAGTCACCTAACAAATTTCGGAAATGTACTTCCGAAATAATGTCTGGCAGAGTTAAAAAAAACAGTTTTGACCATTTTTGCATATTTTTGCATATGTTAGGTATGATGCATCCGGACAACATTGTCGCCGATGACGTAGTAGTTTCGGAAGATGTCAACGTTAATAACGAGCCGGTTAACGATGTTAAATCCATGATCGATGTGGTGGATGTACGACAACAATTTACAAATGATAGGAACTTCGCTTGTCGTGAACAATTGCTTGATTGGGTTCGTAGAGAAGCTAGTAAACTTGGATTTGGCATTGTTATATTAAGGTCCGACAATGGAAATAGTAGACGAAAAGCTTTTGTTGTTTTGAATTGCGAGAGGGGTGGGAGGTATGTACCAATAAATCGGGTGTTAAAACACGAAGACACGAGATCGAGAAAGTGTGGGTGTCCGTTTAAGTTGCGCATTACTCGGAGGATTGATGATTTGTGGCGTTTAAGCGTCATTTGTGGAATTCATAATCATGTCTTGGAAGCCAAGCTACATGGGCATCCAATGGCGTTTCGTTTGTCCCGCAAAGAGAATAATGTTATTTCAGATTTATCGCTAATCAAAGTGGCGCCGAGAAACATACTTGCTGATTTGAAGCGAAAAAAACCGGATAATGTTTCAAATATCAAGCAAGTATACGATGAACGACACAATCTTAAAGTCTTGAAAATGGGCCCGAGTTCGGAAATGCAACAAATTTTGAAACTATTAGGCGATAACCAATACGTTTCAAGCTTTCGAACGTGTGAGGACAAAGTTACGGTGCGTGACATTTTTTGGACTCATCCCGTAAGTATCAAATAGTTCAACACATTTCCAACCGTTATTGTGATGGATTCGACGTACAAAACCAACAAGTATAGGCTTCCGCTTCTAGAGATTGTCGGTGTGACCTCGACGCACAAGACATTTTCGGTTGAATTTGCTTTTTAGGAATGTGAAAAAGAAGATAACTTTACATGGGCTTTGGGAATATGCAAGTCTTTGTTGGTTGATCAAAAGAATATGTCAAGTGTCATTATTACCGACCGAGACAATGCTTTGATGAATGCGGTCGATACCGTCTTCCCGACATCGACTGCATTACTTTGCCGGTATCACATAACGTGTAACGTGAGAAGTAAGCTCAAACCCGCGGTTGGCACGAAAGATAGACGAGATGAAAACGGTAAAGTCATCAAAGTCGGCGTTGTGGTGGATAAGATTATGGCCGCATGGAGGGAGATTTTAGATGCACGTTCCGAAGAGTTGTATATCGAGAAATTGGTACACTTTAGGTCTTTGTATGTTTCTATTAAGACTTTTTGTCATTATGTCGAATCCACTATCCTTGACAAAGTAAAGGAAAAAGTTATTTGTGCTTGGACGGATCGAGTAAGACATCTTGGTTGCACTACAACTAACCGAGTTGAATCCGCACATGCATCGTTGAAGAGATGGTTGGGTGATAGCAAGGGGGATTTGTTTCGGGGATGGGACACCATGAACCAAATGCTCGAAAATCAACACAATGAAATTCAAACATCTTTGGGTCGGAGCAAGACGGTTATGGAACACCGGTTAAAGGGCCAAAATCTATTCTCGCAATTGATTTACAACATATCTCGTTCGGGATTGAATTTTATATTTCATGAGGCAAAGCATGCGGAGACAACGGGTCCGGATAGTTTTAAATGCAGGTGAACAATTAGAAAAACATACGGGCTTCCATGTGCTTGTATATTTTCTAAAAAGATGAAGTTGAATTCACCGATACGCTTGGAAGAAGTAATTGACCATTGGAAAAAGCTCCGTTTTGATGATTTCGAGCCGCCGAAAGAAAATGATTCCAAAATCACCATCTCCGACGAGTAGGAAGTTATAATGGATAAGTTTGCTAAAGCGGATGACACCATGAAAATGCACATAAAAGAATAATTGCGAAAAATTGCATTTCTAGAGACCACCGATTTGAAAGCGCCATCTCAACCGGTTAAAACTAAAGGTGTGCCAAAAAAGCCAAAAAATACCCAAGAAGACACATCAATCAAACGATCTCCTTCCTACTTTGAACATTTTGATGCATTGATCCCGGATTCACCAACACCAAAGTCCAAGTGTAGAGCTAACAAAGGAGCGCTTATTTTGAAGCTGCCTCGCACACCTCCGATCAAAAAATCTCCGATGATCTACATTATTGAGATGCCGCTTTTTATGCACAAATATATTGATAACATAGTTGATGTTGGCACCGACGAAAATTATGGATATCGGGCCGTTGCTGATTTTCTCGAAAAAGGAAAAGAAAATCACACTCTTATTCGACGAGCACTTGTTTCGGAGTTGACTTCGCATAGGGACATCTATGTCCGACTCTATGAAAATCAAGAAAACTTTGATAAACTTCATGATTAACTTGTTCCATCACTAAGCGGTCTCGCCCCGGTTTCGAAGTGGATGTCATTCCCTGATATGGGCCATCTCATAGCGAGTTCGTACGATCGAGTGTGTATCGATTTGACGAGATTTGGATTATGTGAGACATTCTTTCCACTTCATAGTCGACCTCCTTTGGACGTGTCGAGCTGCATCATATGTATCGGGTATCTAATATCACGCCATTTTGTGCAAGTTTTTTTGAAACCGGGGTGTCCTATACCGACTACTTCTTGTCAGCGGACGGCACATCATAAAAATGAGGCGGAGACTTGGCCGGATCCTTTCGTTGAAAGAATGGCGGAGTTTGAAGAAATGATGAGGCAAGAGCGTGAGGAAAATAGAGAGCGGTTGAAGAACATACCGATTTTAGATTTAAGCGCCACCGATTGGTTCGGCGAATTTTAGTTTTTACCGGACCGCTTTTTTAATGATTGGTGCATGTCATTTTTTGTATGTATTGTCGTTTAGCATGTAAAATCAAACCGATTCAATACATATATAATATAATTATGTTTAATGTTGTCATTGTTTATGTTGTGCCTATCTTGATTTATTATGTGTATTTGTTATGGTTATCTCAAAACAGAATGCAATGCACAAAATTTGATTTTTCACCTCTGTTTCTGCTAATTTCGGAAGTTCATTTCCGAAATATAGCTGTTTTTGGACTTATTTCGGAAGTTCATTTTCGAAACATCCACTGACTGCAAGATAAGGTTGGTTGGGTCATTATTACTCCAATAAGTCTATAAATACAACACATTCTTTTTCATCATCATCACACCACAAAGCACCAATGACACAAACCTACCCTTACCTAGCATTTGTCTACTTCACCAGTGGCTACCCGATGCCGTTCCAGTTCCGCTACTTGCGCGACACGCCGTTCGCGGAATTGATAACGTCACTCAACACTCTATTGCAATATCCGGAAAATCGGAAGGTTGTCAAGCTTGAGTACCGCTCGCCTTCGCTTAACGACGATGGAGACGTTGAGTTCACCCCATTTGTAGTCAAGAACGACGAGGATTTAGCGGTTTTGTGGTAAACTTTCGACCGATTTTCTTCGAAGGGTCCGATCGAGTTGGATGCGAAACTTTAAAGATCGGGGGCCGACGTTATCAAAATGTTGACTCATCCTCACCTACCCGTGTTTAACAATATGTAACTTTAATTTTATGTTATGTCATCTTTGTAATCTTCATGCTTTAAATAAATCGAATCGTTGTTGTTTGTTATTTTTTCTGTATCAGACATTATTTCAGAAGTACATTTCCGAATTCTTCCAAAGGGGGTGATTTCGGAGATGCACTTCCGAATTCACCTATTTTCTGGAAAATAACTTTATTTCGGATGTACATTTCCGGAATCAGTTTTTTTCAGAAAAAAATAGTTTTTTTCGGAAGTGCATTTCCCAAACCATATTTTTTCTCATAAAAAAGTGACTTCGGCGATGCATTTTCGAAGTTTAGGGGCATTTTTGGGTTTTCGCCGCGGGTGACCAAGAAGGTAGGGGGCCAGGAAAGAAATTATCTAAAAAAAATTCATATATATATATATATATATATATATATATATATATATATATATATATATATATATATATATATATATATATGGCTACCAAACACCACAACAACCATTTCTTCTTTTCTCCAACTAAGCATTCCCAACAATGTCACCTTTTAATTGACCAGGCCGGCCACCTATAATTCCATCAATCCAAACAACACAACCAAACTACAACAACATGAGCAAAGAACTCAATTACGACAACGCATTAATGCAGAAACAAGATAAAGAAGAATTACATGGTGATGTTTTAGGGACCTTGTATCAAACACTTAATGTGAATCAATAGAGATCTATATGAGAAAGGGTATCTCGGGAGTGTGGAACCGGTGGCTTGTATGATCAATCAGTTCGTCATCATTAGTATAAAAAATTATTCTCACATGGAACCAGTGGCTTGTATGATCAATTTTTTAATTAATAATTATTTTAATTTTTATTAAAATAAAAATTGCAAATCATAGGCACCAAATTAAATTAATTGACGCCTCCTTTGAACTCCAAAACTTAAGCGCCAATTAGATTGACTTGTTCCATTAGAGACACCAATTCAATTGGCTTGTCTTCTGAATTGTTAAGTGCATTCGTCAATTCGCCTGATTTGAACTCTATATATGTATTTGTTTTGTTTGAAACATGAATATTTTATAAATTAGTTAAAATAGGGTTATTTAAGTATTTAAGTTAGAAAATATGGTTCTTTTAAGAAAAAAAATCTAAATTGGATATTAAAATTATGAGGTATGGATCTTCTCCATTTTCTAAAAGAAAAAGAAGACTTAATTAATATATATATATATATATATATATATATATATATATATATATATATATATATATATATATATATATATAATTAAATAAATGTGAAATAAATATAACATGTCATGGAAATATGCGTTATCTATAATATAAGAAAAGTATAACTTTTCTAAACTTTTTTTCTGCTTGCGACACGTGGTAGCATGATAGTTAAATATCAGAATCCCACATATTATGATTTTCCTAATATTCCCATTGTATTTCACTTCTCACTTTGTTCCACTTCCAATCCTTCCACTTCCTTCGGCTGTTATGACATTGAAATCAACAGTTACGAAAATATTAGGTTATGATTCGAATTCCTTGTTTCAATTTTACCTAGTAGTCGCGCTACTGTTCACTATTAGGCTTTTTACTATTCACGAAAATATTCGAAAGCTTTGTACGATTATCTCATACTAAAAACCTACGGAGTTGGTCTATTGTATTCAGGTTCCAATCTTTGATATTATCATAATGTTCAATTGAATTTCAATTTCCTTTCAATTTCTTCCTATAAATTTTTTGCTTAATTCTTATACAATCGTTTGCTTTATTTGATTGTTGTTATAGGATAGAGATTGTTAAATTCAATTGATTGTGTTCCTTAATTTCTAATCGCTTTTTAACTCTGCTTAATTGTTAATTCGCGTAACCTCTAACCGAATGCTTAATTCGGGAAACAGGAATATAATTGAAATAATATCGTTCGCGCTTGTTTGATTGGTGTTGTAATCGAATAGGATTGAGAACCCGTTTAGGAAATTGAACATAAAGTTATCGATGATGAGTATGAACCCGAATCAGTAGAGTAGCTTATTTTATAATCACTTTTGTTAATCACTTAATTGCAATTTTTTATAAATCGATCCTAAACCAAACTCCCTTAAATCGATTTTGATTGGTTAACTATTACAAGAATCCTTAAGAACGATATTCGAGCCATTGTCGCTATCCACGGTCTTTAAAATTATTCATTTTTTATTTGCACGTGACAACGGATCAGTGACGTTGTATCGTTTCTATTTTCGCTTTGTATGTAAGTTCTTTCTTCTATCCTTTTATTGTTCAAAGTTATATGATATACTTGATGTGTGATACATGATATGATTTTTCATTTCCAATTGACAAACTATGTGTTTTCAATTTACATGTTTATAGTGACCTTATTCTAATTTGGTCACACTTATATCTTTATATTTATTTTTTATTTTATGTATGTTGTTTATTATCATCATACCATAAAATATGACCATTTTCATATGCATTTCATAGTAAATCAAATATGAGTCAAGTTGGGTCTCTCCAAACCTACCAAATAAACCTTATTTCTCTAGCAAATTATGTTCTTACATATCATGAGTCGACATATCATATGCATAGGTCGACACATAAATCATTATTTCAAATAAGTGCTTTCTGGTTCAGTATGAATTGACACGTATATCGTATAGATCAACACATGTGTCAATGTTTCACATTCATTTGTTTTTCAATTCAGTATGTGCTGACACATGAGTCGCACGAGTCGACACATAGGTCGACACGTGCTCGCTGATGATGGAGTGTTTTCATATTTTGGTCTATCTCTTCATTTTCCTTTTTATTTTTCTCACTCATGAACGTTCCAACTCCTCATCAACTCTGATGCTCTTTTGATTCAACTCACCCAACTCATTGATATCTCCACTAAACTACCTCAAATCTCCACTTCATTGCATTTAAACAATACCTTGACCAACCTCTCATTAAATGTCCACTCAAATCCTTCGACTATAAATCTCTTGTGCATCTCACTTTCTAAATCAAAACCACATCATTGAATCATAAAATTCTGCATATATGTGGCATTGTCTGTTGATATGTTAATATATTTCATTTTCCAAAAAAAATTCAATTTTTTACTAAAGTGTGGTTCAATTTATATGTTTGTAGTGACCTCATTTTAATATCCTCACATGATACTTTACTATTAATATCTTTTGTTCACATATGTGTGTATGCATGCTTATTGGCGTGAAATCATGAAAAAGTGTCCATTTACATGTGCATTTCATAACCATTCATGCATGAGCCATTTATACCTGTTAATTAATAGGTAAATAATATCTACATCCTTTTCTTGGACACTCTCAATCGATTAAAGCGTATAAAATGTATAATAAAAGATTACTTATTGTTGAAGAGCTGGTACATGTTTTTTTTGATGAATCTTTTTTGATAAATGTCGAGAAAGGTATTTCTATTCATGACAAAGGTGCATCTACATAAGTCATACTGAAGGACGCCGAAGAAGTAATTAATCAACCTAAATTAGTGAAATTTGAGGAGGAGGAAGATGACGACCATGAAAAGGAGAAGGATGAAAGTCAAAGTAACGAGGACGATCTTTCCCTGGAGTGGAGAATATCCAAGGATCATCCAATCGACCATATTCTCGGAGAAATCACCAAGAGAGTAACTAGTCGCTCTAAGGCTAATGGAAGAGGAATTTGAGATAAGGTTAACGGGGGAGTTGAATTACTTTTTTGGACTTAAAATCAAGCAACTCAATGAGGGAACATTCATGTGCCAAACAAAGTATTTCCCCGAATTGCTAAAACGATTCGGTATTAGTGATGCAAAATCAATTGATACACCAATGCCAACAAAGGGAAATTTGGACAAAGATATATATGGTAAGGATGTTGATGTCAAGAAATATAGAGATATGATTGGTTCTCTTTTATATCTTATTGCATATAGGCCGGACATAATGTTTGGTGTTTATATGTGCGTTCGATATCAATCACCTCACAAGGAATCACATCTATAAGCTGTCAAACGCATCCTTAGATACCTTCATGGTTCATCTAAGTATGGGCTTTGGTATTCCTAAGGAAGTTATTGTACTTTGGTTGGTTATTCCGATTCTGACCTTGCCGGTTGCAAGTTGGATAGGGAAAGTACCACTGGAACTTGCCAGATGTTTTCAAACTTCTTAGTTAGTTGGCAAAACAAAAACTGGTTTCGATTGCTTTGTCAACAGTCGAGATAGAGTATGTCGCAGCCAGTAGTTGTTATGCTCAAATCTTAAGGCTAAAACAATAATTACTTGACTTCGATCTTAAACTTTCACGTATTCCCCTCATGTGTGATAACACGAGCGCTATCAACCTAACCGAAAAGCTGGTGCTACATTCTCGCACTAAACATATTAAGATACATCACCACTTCCTACGGGACCATGTTGAAAAATAGGATGTTGTATTCGAGCATGTTGACTACTAAAAATCAACTTGCAGATATCCTTACAAAACCTCTTGCAACCGAGCCATTTTTGAAAATTCGAAGGGAATTAGGGATACGTGAAATCTCAAGTGTTGCCTAAATATACTTGATTCATGCAGTCAATATACTATTTGCCCAAGACTTGCTTGTGGGAGTCTTACATTATGCTGGGGCATCCTTCATTCCATTAATTTATGAGGTACTATCGTTCCATTTTTCTCCTTGAAAGTAAGCCCTTTTTTATTACAGTTCTCTTTTAGTTACAAATGCTTGATGTATGATACAATCCCATAAATGTTCACTTCCAAAAATTGTTTTGATTAACCTATTAAGTTCTTCAATCTATATGATTATAGTGACTTCATGTTTTAATTTTTGTACTTCATCATTATACGCTCTCAATTCTTAATATAATGTTTGTATATTCGAAGTATATGACAGTAGCAACATCCATGAATTGCCTTAGTTTCAAATGAGGGTCTTCATTAGCAGAACCTCAGTACTGGCCAGTAGTCTACAACATCTGAAACATCACAGGTTTAAACTCAAACTGAGCTACAGTGTTTTTTGGTCATATGATACAAGTACTCATAACATTGGGATCAAAGATTTCATAATCTATGATGTTCCTTGCTCTATCATTGGAATTCCAATAATGTCATTATCAACCATGATAGGATTTTCCTCTTCATATTCTTCTTCTTTCACTAGTCTTTCTAGATATCCTTCTTCTTTAGCCAGAATGAGAAGAGCGGGATAAAGGATAGAAAAACACTTAGAAGGGGGGGGGGGTTTGAATAAGTGTAGCTTTAAAACTTGTAAGATAAAAACAATTTGCACAATGATTTTTATCCTGGTTCGTTGTTAACTAAACTACTCCAGTCCACCCCCTTGGAGTGATTTACCTCACCTGAGGATTTAATCCACTAATCACACGAGATTACAATGATTTTCCACTTAGCCAACTGCTAAGTCTTCTAGAGTATACTGATCACAACCTATTCACTCTAGGGACAATCTGCTTAGACAACTTCTAAGACTTGCTAGAGTATACTGATCAACAACCTGATCACTCTAGTTCTTACAACTTAATGTAAACAAATTCTTTTAAGAGTTACAATGCTTCTTATAAAGCTATTATCACAACTGTGATTTTCTCTTAAGTTTAAGCTTAAATCTCACTAAGATATTACAACAGCAATGTAGTGAGCTTGATGATGAAGTTTGAGAGATTTTGAATCTAACAACGTTTCTGTATAATGCGCAAGTGTTGTATTTAGATTCTCATCAGAACTTCATATTTATAGGCACTTGAGAAGATGACCGTTGGGAGCATTTAATGCTTTGCGTATTCCGTACAGAATTGCATTTAATGTTTCACTCTTTTGTCAACTACCTCGAGCCTTGTTTTCGCTGTGTCTACTGACGTTGCCTTTAATAGCTTCTAACGTTCCTTTTGTCAGTCAGCGTAGCTTGCCAGTCTAGTACTTGCTTCTGATCTGATGTTTGTGTAAACATCATTTGAATGTCATCAGAGTCAAACAGCTTGGTGCATAGCATCTTCTTGTCTTCTGACCTTGAAGTGTTTCTGAGCGTGATACCATGAGAACTTCAGTGCTTTTGCTTCTGATCTCAAGTTCTTCTGATGCTTCCATAGACCCATGTTCTGATTCTGCTTGACCATCTTCTGATGTCTTGCCAGACCATGTTCTGATGTTGCATACTGAACCTTCTGAGTCAGTGCTTCTTGCGTTGATTTTGTGCATACTCTTTATATAATTCCTGAAATGGAAATTGCATAGTATTAGAGTACCACATTATCTCATACAAAATTCATATGCTTGTTATCATCAAAACTAAGAATATTGTTTAGAACAAATCTTGTTCTAACAATCTCCCCCTTTTTGATGATGACAAAAACATACATAAATGATATGAATTTGCGATCAGAATATCAGACGGCTAAAGACAATTACACAGCTATAGCATAAGCATATAAACATAGTGTGTGAATATGTCTCCCCCTGAGATTAACAATCTCCCCCTGAGATAAATAATCTCCCCCTGAAATAAATACTAGAAGAATTTTATAAATAAAAGACTTCCCTGAGTATTTCAGTTGAGACGTTCACATATGTGTTGAAAGAGTATTGTGGTGTACTTTTCGTTTATATCGTATCCACAGGGATTATTGCGATATCACCGCCGTTCTATAGCCTATTTTGTCTTGAGTTAATGTTACTTTAGTTTTAGGTTTGCAAAAGGTCATTCAATCACTTTAGTAGCAAAGAGTAAATTAATGAAGGTTCTAAGTTAAAGAAAATGCATCAAGATTCGATTTCATCGACCTAAGTTTGTATGTTTCCTTATAAATATATGCTTATGAACTTGCTAACGATCAATATAATTACGTATCGACACCTATATCGTCCGTGTCCGCAACGATATAGCTAGATTTACCGTATTGTTTAACCGACGATTTCTCCACCGTTTAAACAATACAAATAACGTTTTAAAAACCGATACTTAGTAAACATCAAACTCTAAATCCATGTCTGCAACTTATAGTTTGAAAGATGATGAGTTAGGTCTAGATACAAACATTGATGTCTCAAACATTTATACCAAAGAAAAAGCTTTAATAAACAAACTAAACCATCTATATTGATCATCACTTGTTCATACACATATATTCACAAGAAAAACATACAAAAGGCTAGGAAGATTACATCTTATCTTGATACAAAAGGGATTTAGCTATCCATGAGAATGGTAGCTTGCACAAGAAGGAAAGGATGAAGATCAACAAGCATCAAAGGCGATTAATCGACGATCAAGGCTTCCAATCTTCAACTCTATGTTTGCTACAGTGTATTATGCTCTTGTTTCTCTCTAAAATATCTCTACATACCATATAAAATGATCTGGCCCATAAACAAATAAAAAAAGTTTCGCAGACCGCGCTTAGCGCGGTGCAGCCCGCTAAGCGCGCTATCAAAAATTGCTTAAACCGCCCAACCGCGATAAGCGGGCTTCAGACCTCGCTTAGCGCGGAACTCTCTGCCAGAACTTCCTTCTTCTCTTCAAAAGCGCGCTTAGCGGGCTCAACCTCGCTTAGCGCGCTACCTCTTTTCAGCAATCTTTGGCTTTGGTCTTGGAACATCTTCAAAGTGCTTTTTCCATGGTCCAAGCTTCCAATTATCTATAAAAACTACAAAATCCAACATAGATTGCAAAGATAAGAACTATTCAACAATAATATAAATATAAGAATAAATACATACCAAATGACAATAAAATACCACTATTAACCACAAAAAGACTTGAGAGTTACCAAAAATTACTTAAGATATTTACACAAATTGGTAACTAACAACTCTCCCCAACTTAAACCTTTGTTTGTCCTCAAACAAAACAAATACAACCAAGAAATCACAAGCTAAGACAAAAACAATTGGGTGGTTCAAATTCCATAAGTACACAAGTAACATTTCACCCTTGCTAAAATAATACCATGATTGAGATACTAATACTAAATACACCTTTGATGTAAACAGTTCCTAAAACAAAATAAGTTCAAAATTGAATCACAACCTACACACTTCTCTAGTAAGAGACAAAATTGAGGACCTAACACTCACACAACAATGTCGCCAACATCCAGAATTAATTATGCATTCATCTACACAACATTTATATAAAAAGCGTAAAAGCAAGAATCACAAAGACTTTAGGGTTGTATCTTGGCTTGGTTAACAAGGAAGTGTCATTTCTCAAGGCCATTGAAACGAAAGGGTCAATTCCTAAGAGAGCATTCAAATCAAGATTATATCCACACATCCTTATCAACCGATCACACAATTTTATTGCTCAAGAGTTCATCTTTTTAATTTAAAGGAAACTAGCTATATACAAAGCTCTTTTCTTTTTCTTTTTCTTTTTCTTTTTTTTTTCTTTTTCTCTTTCTCTCTTGAGCAATCACTTATTTTCTTCTCATCACCAATACAACCAAAAATTTTTATTCTCCCCAACTTGAATATTACCACCACATAATCACGAATGCTCTCTATTCTAAGGCGAAAAGGAATCATTCCTAACCACATTTCATGGTACTCTTCAAGGTTAAAAGAAAGTCATCAAGATTCTGATCAAAAATCGGCAAATATAAACAAGGAAATGATACCGATTGAATCTTGGAAAAAAGGCTCAAAGTGGTTAGCAAATACTCACACACTCACCGGGTAGGTTATATTTGGAAGAGAAGTTATACTAGTAATGCGAAACAAAATGCTTTGATCACTTTCATGCTTTACACAATTAAATAAAACCGCAAGATTAAACATAATAAACACGAGTTAAACGCACATTGTTGGTAACCACAAAATAATATATATATGTACAATGGAAAGGCTCCTCACACTAGTTTTAGAGCTAAAATGATTCATTATTGAACTATATTTGTTAAAGAAAATATGACATCTAATTTGTACAATTACAAGTATCTACTTCATGGCATATTAAAGAAACGATAAAAATGTACCTTGTACGTACTAATTTCACATTATATCATCACCGCCCCAATTGGATGTAAAAGCTTGCTCCCTCAAGGAAACACTTTCACAAGGACAATCAAAAATTAAAAGAAAACAATTGCATATGTTCATAGAAATAAAAACAATTAAACTAAAAACTTAATAATTTAGAACAAACACCAAAAGGTGTCACAATATCCAAAAAGGCATAGCAATGCCTAAGGTTCAAAATACCTCATCCTATACAAGGATGGAACAAAACATAACAAAGCTAATAAAATAAAAAAAACTAGTACTAAATATACTATAGCACTAAACATAAAATATAAAACTACTCATCCTCATCCTGATGATCTTCTTCCACATTCTCATCCTTGCCACCTTCCTCCTCCTCAGGAAATGGACTGACCTCAGTCCAATCAGCATAATCCACCAAGTCTTGGCGAGAACTCCACGGATGAGCCACATGGGGCTCCATCATCTGCAACCTCAGCTGAGACATAGAATCATGCAAAAACATGAATGCTCTCTGATGAGCCATATGAAATGCCAAGTTCTCCTCTCTATCAGGATTACTACGGCGGCGAGCAGGGCGAGCAGCAGCAACAGGAACAGCAGTCAACCTGGATAAACAATAACGCTCAATAAAAATGTCATCAATAAAAGTGTCAATAGACACAAGCCCCTCAGAAGGAATCTGCACTCTTGCTTTCTTGCACAGATTCATGATCAAACCAGGAAAAATCAGCTTGCATGGAGCACGATCACCATGCCGAGTTCCACTCAAAGCAACCCTCTTCAGCTCATTCGCAATAATGCGAGTAATATCAATCGGCTCATGCTCAATCATACGAGCAACCAGTGCAGCAGACTCAGCAGGTAAAGAGGAAGTGTGACTCCTAGGCCTTAAATTATGAAGGACCACAGACATGAGAATCTGAGCATTAGTAGACAACGACTTCCTAGAGAATTTCTGGGGCTGTTGTGAAGGATTAAGATCATAAGACTGCCCCCTCGCACACAAGACCTTTCTCAGATGCTCCCAATCAAAATTACCCCTTGCTAATTGCACATGATACCCACACAGCTCACCATCCTCAAAAGGTAATTGAGTTCCAAGAAACTCACGGATAGCCTGACGAGAAAAATCAATTTCCTTACCACGCACCCAAGTTTTGAACTCAAAGGGAACACCTTCAACCGGAAATTCTTCATTTGGAACGGCATTAGCATAGAACTCTCTTACAATCTCCAAATGAAACTTAGGTGCAGGCTCACAAAGCTTAAGCCAACCATACTCCTCAATGGTGTTATGACACCACCCATAGGTTCCCTCAGGATTGATCCTCACAATTCGCTCTGGCCACCATGTCCTAACCTCTAACTTCTTGTACCTCTCCTCTTGGACATGACTCTTAAAACGGTTTTGATTAAACGGAATAGCCCTAGGTGCTTGAGAAGAACTGCCACCTTCGGTTCCGGTCTTTCCTTTCTTAGAGCCTAGGAATTTCGGTCCCATCTGAAATGATTACAGAAATAGCAACACAAAAACCAATATGTTAACACATTACATAACAAAAAAAAATAAACAGCCCTAGAAAGAATCAAAGAACAAGATCACTCCCCCTGCATCAAACAAAAACAGGCAGAAGAGGGGATTTTTCTGAAATCCCCAGACCGCGCTAAGCGCGCCTACCGCGCTAAGCGGGCTCTGCGATTTGCAGAAAAAATCCCCTGCGAACCAGGGTTATACCCAAACATCTTCAGCACCCAAATATGATTTTAAACACAACATGGTACTGGAAAAGAGATTCTACCACTAGGTTTTCAACACACAATCCCTAACCACAAAATTTCTATTCCTAATCTAAAATTAAACCCTAATATATAAAACAAGCATAAAGAAATAGCAAAGGAAATAGAGAAATTACCTTGGTGATGATGAAGGAGAAGAAAAAGCAAGGACTTTGATTGCTAAGCAACACAAAAATGGAGAAGCAAAGAGAGGAATTTCTTTAGGAGAGCAAAATGAGGGAAATGAGGCAACAAAACCTCAAAACCCTATTTTCTCCATTCAGAAACACGCTGGGCCGGGTCAAAAAAACAAAGGCCCAAAATTCAAAAATATTTTTTTTTTCTCTGAAAAACCACCCGCGCTAAGCGGGGTCTGAAGCGCGCTAAGCGCGCATAGCTCTGGAACTAAGGGTTCCAAAATTTCCAAAGCGCGCTAAGCGGGCTAGAGCGCGCTAAGCGGGCTTGACAGAACACAGAAAAATTTTTCTTCTACCAGCAAGTGTAACTTTATCGGTAGACTAATTTTGGCTCGACCAGAACGCAAAAAACATAAACGGTAAAAAACACATAAAACAAGCTGAATATTTACAAATTGGGGTGCCTCCCAATAAGCGCTTTGTTTAACGTCGGTCAGCTCGACGGTCAAAGGCAATCAAGGATCACCAAACGATAAAACACAAGTTTCACGATTAAAATCGCTTCCTCGATAAACCTTCAACCTCTGACCATTAACTACCCATTCTTGCTTTGATTTTTGGTCCTCTATCAGAATAGCCCCATGGCTTCTAACCTCTTTGACCAAAAACGGTCCGGACCATTTAGACTTCAACTTTCCCGGAAAAAGTCTTAACCGGGAATTGAAGAGTAAAACTAATTGCCCTACCTTAAAGTCCTTAATTCGAATCTTACTATCATGATAGAATTTGGTCTTTTCCTTGTAAATTGAATTAGACTTATAGGCATGCAATCTCATCTCTTCCAACTCATTTAATTGGATTGTTCTTCTCTCTCCACACAACTTGTGGTCAAAATTCAAAAGCTTCAAGGCCCAATATGCCTTATGTTCTAGTTCTACGGGAAGGTGACAGCTTTTACCATACACCATTTGGAATGGTGTAAGACCGATCGGTGCTTTGAAAGCGGTCCGATATGCCCACAAGGTTTCATCAAGCTTTATCGACCAATCCTTCCTAGAGCTAGACACAGTTTTCTCAAGAATTCTCTTAATTTCTCTATTGGTCCTCTCAACTTGCCCATTAGTTTGTGGATGATATGGAGTAGCCACCTTGTGCTTTACTCCATATTGCTCCAACACTTTCTCAAGCGGGGCATTACAAAAATGAGATCCACCATCACTAATTAATACTCTTGGCGTGCCAAACCGCGAAAATATATTTTTCTTCAAAAATTTTATCACGGTCTTACCATCCGCTTTGGGTGAAGCAATCGCTTCCACCCACTTAGACACGTAATCCACAGCTACCAAGATGTATTCATTTGACATAGAGGAAGGGAAGGGTCCAACAAAATCAATGCCCCAACAATCAAATACTTCTACTTCTACAATACTTTGGAGGGGCATTTCCTCTCTTTTCCCTATTCCACCAGTTCGTTGACAACTGTCGCATGAGGCAACATGGTGGTAAGCATCTTTGAACAAAGTAGGCCACCAAAATCCCGATTGAAGGACTTTTGTGGCCGTACGCAAACCATTAAAATGACCACCATACGGCGAATTGTGGCAATGCCACAAAATGCTTTTTGTCTCCTCATCCGCGACACATCTTCTCAAAAGATTGTCACTACTCAACTTAAACAAGTGAGGATCATCCCAAACATAAAAATTAGCATCGTTTAAAAACTTTTTTCTTTGATTCCAAGTTAGAGCCTCCGGTATCCAGCCAGATGCTTTGTGATTAGCCATATCTGCGAACCAGGGTCTAACTTCTTGTACCATGTACAGTTTTTCATCGGGGAATTCTTCCCTCACTTCTTTTTCATTGTTTGTCACCTCGGTATTCACTAACCGAGACAAATGATCCGCAATCAAATTTTCCGTACCTTTCTTATCTTTCACTTCAAGATCAAATTCTTGAAGCAAAAGAATCCACCGAATAAGCCTCTGTTTTGAATCAGGCTTGGTGAGAAGATATTTGATTGCGGCATGATCAGTGTAACACACCACTTTAGAACCAATGAGGTAAGAGCGAAACTTTTCCAATGCAAATACAATTGCGAGCAATTCTTTTTCGGTAGTGGCATAGTTAACCTGTGCCTCATTTAAAACTTTGCTCGCATAATGTATAGCATGGAATTGTTTGTTCTTCCTTTGGCCTAAGACCGCACCAACCGCATAGTCACTCGCATCGCACATGAGTTCAAACTCAAGCGACCAATTAGGAGCGACAATTATGGGTGTGGTAGTCAAATTTGCTTTAAGTTCTAGGAAAGCTTTTAGACATGATTCATCAAAATTAAATTCCATACCTTTGTTGAGCAAATTACTCAAAGGCTTTGCGACCTTGGAAAAATCCTTGATGAATCTTCTATAGAACCCAGCATGTCCCAAGAAGCTCCTTATGCCTTTCACATCCACCGGAGGGGGAAGCTTTTCAATAACTTCAATTTTTGCCGGATCGACCTCAAGCCCCTTTGAAGAAACCTTGTGGCCAAGAACAATCCCATCCGTCACCATGAAAGTGCATTTCTCCCAGTTGAGAACCAAATTTGTTTCAATGCATCTCTCCATCACCACATCAAGGTTCTTCAAGCACAAGTCAAATGACGACCCATACACAGAAAAATCATCCATGAACACCTCAATGCTTTTCTCGATCAAATCTGAGAAGATAGCTTGCATGCACCTTTGAAATGTTGCAGGAGCATTACATAGTCCAAATGGCATTCTTCGGTATGCGAAAACGCCAAAAGGACATGTAAAAGCAGTTTTCTCGTGGTCCGCCGAATTCACTGATATTTGATTGTATCCCAAATAACCATCCAAGAAACAATAGAAATTTCTTCCGGCTAACCTCTCTAACATTTGATCCATAAAAGGTAATGGAAAGTGATCTTTTCTTGTTGCTTGGTTCAACCTCCTATAATCAATACACATACGCCACCCGGTCACCGCTCTCGAAGGAATCAACTCGTTCTTCTCATTTCTCACAACCGTCAATCCACCCTTCTTAGGAACCACATGCACCGGACTCACCCATTCGCTATCGGAGATGGAATAAATCATCCCCGCCTCTAATAACTTCACAACCTCTTTTCTAACAACTTCTTTCATGGTCGGATTCAATCGCCTTTGAGGTTGTGCCACGGGCCGAAAATCATCTTCTAACATAATCTTATGCATACAATAGGCCGGACTAATACCCTTCAAGTCGGATAAAACCCATCCTATTGCTTTTTGATTCTTTGTCAACACTTCCTTCAATCGATGCTCTTCCTTGTTAGACAAACCACTATTAATGATAACCGGCTTAGTAGAATTGTCACCGAGAAACACGTATTTCAAGTGAGACGGTAACACATTCAACTCCACCTTTTGCTCTTCAACTTTAGGTTCATCCTTCAACTCTTCAATTTGAGTTTCAAATGAATTCATCTCATCACAAGCCTCTAAATTTCTCAAGCAATCTTCAATTTCCTTCTCTTGATCTTTGGTGAGAACTTCAAGAGCTTCCATTAAAGTCTTCTCAAGAGGATTCGACAAGTGCATTTGATTCTCCACTTTCATGATAGCCCTTTCGGTAGCATCGATTCTAAAACAATCATCCTCATCACTAGGATGCTTGATGGCTTCAAAGAGATCAAGACATAATTCTTCATCTTGGTACCTTAATTTCATTAAGCCATCATCAATATCTATCATCATTCGGGCCGTCTTCATAAAAGGCCTTCCTAAGATCAATGGAATCTCAGGATCTTCTTCCATGTCTATGACAATAAAATCAACAGGATACCAAAATTTGTCAACCTTGACAAGCAAGTCTTCCGCAACTCCATGAGGATGAGCTGTGGATTTATCCGCTAATGATAACGTCATTATTGTCGGCTTCAAATCGTTGATTCCTAATCTTCTCACCATAGACAATGGGATCAAATTAATGCTAGAACCGGTATCTACCAAACCTTTGCCTATGTGAACATTTCCAATAGACACCGGTAAGGTTACCCGCCCAGGATCATTTGATTTTATCGGAGTAGTGCGTTGAATTAACGCATTACAACAAGAGCTCACCGTTACTACCTCCGGATCCAAGAATCTTCTCTTCTTAGTGATGATGTCTTTGATGAATTTTGCATACATCGGCATTTGCTCTAATGCCTCGGAAAAAGGAACATTGATTTGCAACTTGCTAAAGATGTCCAAGAACCGAGCATAGTGCTTTGCATCTTCTTTCTTTGACGGACCGGGAGGGTAAGGTAATTTCTTCACTTGTATAGAATCATCCACCTTCTTCTTTCCCTTCTCACTCACACTCAATTTTTTTCTCTCTTTTTCTACAACTTTCTCAAGAGTTTCTTTTTCCACTAATTCTTTCTCTTTCTCATTTTCAACTAAATCACCCTCAACATTTTTTTCTACTTCAATCACCCTATCTTTTTCACTCTCAACAATTTCCTCCTCAACTATCTCTCCTACACCCATATCAATATTTCTACCGCTACGAGTTAGAATTGACTTACAATGCTCACGAGGATTTTCTTGTGTAGTAGCCGGAAAAGGACCTTTGTTTTGATCGGCAAGTTGCTTTGACAATTGCCCGACTTGAGTTTCAAGGTTCTTTATTGCGGCATCCGTACTCTTTTGGCTTGCAATTTGCAATTGCATGAATTGGCTAAGAGTGTCCTCGATTGAAAGCTTTGTTTGTTGAGGTTGTTGATTGTAACCACCTTGATAAGGATTTTGACGATTCGATGGGCCCGCTTCCGGCCTCCATCCTTGTTGATAACCTTGATTACCTCTTTGTTGGTAACCTTGGTTGTTGTTGTAAGGTTGTTGTTGTCTCCCACCATATCCTTGATTAGGATTAGACACATAATTCACCTCTTCACCCGGTGGAGGACAAAAACCTGTTTGATGGTCACCCCTACACAATTCACAACACATCACATGTTGATTTTTAGAAGGGCTCCCATTTATCTCTTTGATTTGTTGAGGGAGTTTTGACATTTGTTGAGTGAGCAATTCTACTTGTTTTGTCAATAACTTGTTTTGAGCAAGTATTGCATCACTAGTATTCAATTCAAGAACTCCTGGTTTTCTTTGCGATGCACTACGGTTGTGTTGCCCTTGATGATCATTCAAAGCCATCCTATCAATGATAGCAATTGCTTCAGCCGCTGTTTTTGACATCAACGAACCACCCGCGGTAGCATCTAAAAGAGTTTTTGGTTGAGGTTGGAGTCCATTCCTAAAGATATGGATTTGAGACAATTCATCAAACCCATGACCTTTGCATTTTCTAACCATGGACTTGAACCTCTCCCATGCTTCATTGAGAGATTCATTCGAACCTTGAGAGAACACCGCAATAGAAGTTTTCGCTTCCATGAACCTATTGTGAGGAAAGAACCGATCCAAGAACTTCTCTTCTAACTCGTTCCAATTTGTCATGACATTATTTGGTTGATCAAGGTACCATTCCTTAGCTTTTCCAATTAAGGAATAAGGAAAGAGTCTCCTGAACACCTGTTCTTCTTGGTCTTCCGGAGCACCAATTGTTCCGGCGATCTCGTAGAACTTTGTTAGATGAGTAAATGGATCCTCGTGATCTGCCCCTGTGAACGGATTTTGGTATAATAATTGAAGTAACCCCGTCTTCATTTCGGAGTTTCTTCCATTGGCCTGATCACGAGCAAATTGTGCATTGAGACGAGGGCTGTTAACACATGGCCCTCGAGCAGGAGGATCCGCAGCCATTTCTTCCTCAACCAAGTTTTCAACCGGAGTTGAAGAAGAAGATGCTTCTTGTTGTTGTCTTCTTTCCCTAGCTAGTTGTCTCCTCCTACGAGTTTTGCTATTCTCTCTACGAGCAGTCCTCTCAATCTCAGGATCAAAAAGGAGTTGATCTGCAGGTATACGTCCTCGCATAAACTGTAATCTGAAAAACTAACCAAGCAAATTAACAAACACAAGGAAAATAAATTTAGAAACAAGATATTAATTATAAGACTCAATACAAAACAAACTATTGCAATGCTTGCAATATCTAAACAACAATCCCCGGCAACGGCGCCATTTTGTTGAAAGAGTATTGTGGTGTACTTTTCATTTATATCGTATCCATAGGGATTATTGCGATATCACCGCCGTTCTATAGCCTATTTTGTCTTGAGTTAATGTTACTTTAGTTTTAGGTTTGCAAAAGGTCATTCAATCACTTTAGTAGCAAAGAGTAAATTAATGAAGGTTCTAAGTTAAAGAAAATGCATCAAGATTCGATTTCATCGACCTAAGTTTGTATGTTTCCTTATAAATATATGCTTATGAACTTGCTAACGATCAATATAATTACGTATCGACACCTATATCATCCGTGTCCGCAACGATATAGCTAGATTTACCGTATTGTTTAACCGACGATTTCTCCACCGTTTAAACAATACAAATAACGTTTTAAAAACCGATACTTAGTAAACATCAAACTCTAAATCCATGTCTGCAACTTATAGTTTGAAAGATGATGAGTTAGTTCTAGATACAAACATTGATGTCTCAAACATTTATACCAAAGAAAAAGCTTTAATAAACAAACTAAACCATCTATATTGATCATCACTTGTTCATACACATATATTCACAAGAAAAACATACAAAAGGCTAGGAAGATTACATCTTATCTTGATACAAAAGGGATTTAGCTATCCATGAGAATGGTAGCTTGCACAAGAAGGAAAGGATGAAGATCAACAAGCATCAAAGGCGATTAATCGACGATCAAGGCTTCCAATCTTCAACTCTATGTTTGCTACAGTGTATTATGCTCTTGTTTCTCTCTAAAATATCTCTACATACCATATAAAATGATCTGGCCCATAAACAAATAAACAAAGTTTCGCAGACCGCGCTTAGCGCGGTGCAGCCCGCTAAGCGCGCTATCAAAAATTGCTTAAACCGCCCAACCGCGCTAAGCGGGCTTCAGACCTCTCTTAGCGCGGAACTCTCTGCCAGAACTTCCTTCTTCTCTTCAAAAGCGCGCTTAGCGGGCTCAACCTCGCTTAGCGCGCTACCTCTTTTCAGCAATCTTTGGCTTTGGTCTTGGAACATCTTCAAAGTGCTTTTTCCATGGTCCAAGCTTCCAATTATCTATAAAAACTACAAAATCCAACATAGATTGCAAAGATAAGAACTATTCAACAATAATATAAATATAAGAATAAATATATACCAAATGACAATAAAATACCACTATTAACCACAAAAAGACTTGAGAGTTACCAAAAATTACTTAAGATATTTACACAAATTGGTAACTAACAATATGCTTAGATCTTCAGAACATTCACAGCTTCTGATTCTTGCATCCATAGGACAGCTTCAGAACTTGAATTTCCTAGATCTTCAGAATATTCATAGCTTCTGATTCTTGCTTCCATTGGACAGATTCAGAGCTTGAATTTCTTCTTGAGTCATTGCATGCTAGATTGTATCAGAACATTGTTGAATGTACCAGAGCATCATCAGAGCATCTTTACATCCTGAAATGTTACAAAGCAACTAAACAACAAAAGTCAGCATGAATGAATCAGGACATAAAATATGTATGGGAACATATAATTATGTATCATAGCACACAAACATAATGTTGCAGAGCATATTTTGTGACTAAAAACATGCATCAGAACATATAAGGAATAAGAATGAAAGCATATTCTATCATCAGAGTGTCAGAACATTCTTCCTTCTTGCTTCTGATCTTGAAGCTTTATAGCACTCAGCTTGCTTCAATTTCCATGAGCTTGATTTTTTATAGAATTGCTTTTCCCCATGTCTTTGCTTCTCATGTTGAGCTTTAAAGAGGAACTTTAATTCCTGCAAAACAACACTCAAAGACATAGAACTTTGCAAGTTCTGTTAGAAATGTGGAGCCTTTCTCCCAGCAACTGATATAATAAATCAGATCATTTATCACAGTTTTCTCCCCCTTTTTGTCATATGAAAAAACAAGACAAACACTAGAAGAAAAGGATAATTTCATTGATAGCACAGGAAAAAGATTGTCAAAAGTACAAGAGGGCAAGGGAAGATGCATAGAAAAACAGATGCAGCAAAACAAAAGAAAACAATCTAAGACTCAATGACTAAGATGACCCTGGTTTTGACATGATCTTGGCCAGCATATCATGAATCCCATTGTTGCTCTCATTCTGCCTCTCCATGAAAGCACGAAACTCAGCGTTGATCGATCTCTGCTCATCCTGGTTCTTCTGAATCACTTCCAGAGTCATTGCGAGACGAGAAGGTTCATCAGAAGAAGCTTCACAACTTCTTTCCAGAGGGATGGCATTCTGATCCGCAGCTTCCATGGTCAGATCATTTGCAGGATTTTCCTCAACAGGAATGGTTTCAGCAACATGATCTTCAGCATCTGCTTCTTCCATAGAAGTATCTCCATACTCTGCAGCAGGAGCCTCAGAATCTCCATTCTCAAGAGCCTGAAGAATGGCAGCCAGATTCCTAGGAGCAGAAGGACCTTTAACTTCTGGCGGGTCAACAACTTCTGGAATGACCAAGCTTGGGTCTTCCTCAGAAGGATTTTCCCTCAGAAATTCAAAGAGAGTCCTGAAGTCTCCAATCAGAACAGGATATTGAGGTCTCCAGACCACAATCTCCCTGCAAGGGTTAGCTTCCATTGCAGCAGCAATTCTTGCTTCTTCCAGCTCATCCACAAACCTCTTCTCCTCTACAGCTCTCCTGCTTTTGAGGGGATGATAGTAGATACCATTATCACCCTCCAGAAGATAACCAGCATAACCAGGGGCAGCAGCCACTAGTCTCTTCTGAACTCCCATAGCTCCTACTTGAAAATCCTGGCGAAAACTTCTCCAAAGGTTTCTTGTAGAAACATTATTAAGACCATTGAAGAAAGCATCCTTCAAAAAGTCCAGTCTGCTTATCACTTCATTTTTGAACAACTCCAGGTAGATATGGGGTTCAGGTTCATGTGGGTTGAAGGTGAATTTGTAGTCAGGGTAGAGAAGGCAATATGGGTTGGATTTTCTGGTAGTTAGGGGATGGGGTAGAGAAGGTGGAGGTGCAGTGTTTGAAGAAGATGGGATATCTGCGGGGATGATTGAGGAGGAAGGAATATCTGTGATTGGAGTAGGTGAGGATGGAATAATTATGATGAGGGGTGATGAGGATGGCTTATCAGAAGGAGTTGGGGGATGGATATTTAGGGGTGTAGGGTTTAAGACAGGAGTAGAAAGAAAAGGTGGAGGAGGATTTGGTATGGTGAAGGTGTTTTGTGGTTCAGAAGGAGGTGGTTGGATAGAAGTTAGAGGTTCAGAAGGAGGAGTAAAAACATGCCTGGAGACACTAGCAGTTCTGGAAGCACGAAACGAGCTTCTTATATTCTGCTGCTGATATTCTGGAGTGTTCACCTTGTCAGGATCATAGGTGACCCTCTGCTTCTTGGCTTTCTTGGCCTCATCTTCTTAAGCCTTTATTTTTAGCCTTGCTTCTTATTTCTTCTGATCCTTCTTCTGAAGATCAGCCCGTGAAAGAAGCACTCTCCCACGAATCCACGCAGGATCAATATCAGATTGTTTCCTAACAGAATCTTCCAAGTGGTGCTTTACAGCCTTGTGAAGTTCTAAATGAAACAAAGTGGCAAAACCTTCAACAAGAACTCTCCTAGACAGAATATCTAGAAAGCTTGTACCAATAGAAGATACCTTCTAGATGAGATCAAGTCTGAACAGATCAACACCATTGAAGACAGGACCTTGAACAACTCCAAGAAATTGGGACGCTCCAATGGTCCTAATAGAATCTAGCAAGTTACTTTCAGTCAGAATATCAGAGATCATTCTGGCGAAAGGAATAGTGTTTCTTGGAATATGAGGATACTTCGCCTTTTCTTCCTCTCTAGACTCTACTATAGAGGTCTTCAGATTCTCAAACAGAATGTGAGAGATGTTGAGTTCCATCTTTCTGCCAATGTAGAAGAGAGTATACTTGTGATCAGGACTGATGTAGGCAGAGGAGGAGAATAACTGCTTCCTGTGGTGAAGAGAACCCAGGATAATCTCAGCCCACACTTGATAAAACGGCCTTAAAGTACCAGTTTTATGAGATTCAATCCCGATAGCATGAGAGATTTGTTGTTCAACCTGAAACCAGTTAACCCTTCCAGGTTGAGGACCGGTGCAACCTTCTTCATCATCCAGGTTGTATAGCTTCCTGATTAGCTTTTCAGTGATAATAACTTCATGCCCTAGCACGAAGGAAATGATGGCAGTTGGGGTAACCGTTGCATGAACCCAGAAATCCTTCACCAGTTCAGGATAAATTGGTCCAACCAATCTATCAAGATAGTTTGACCATCCTTGTGCTAATATCCGAGCATCACACAGGAAACCATTTGCTCTTAGATTATCGAAGTCCACAGCGGACTCACAGAGAACTTCCAGTTCGTCAGTGGGTATCATGCAAGTCTTCAGAGGGGCATACCCATACTTTCTTAGAAGAATCTGAGTAGAAGTAAGTCTTTCTGCCGGGCTTGATGAACTTGATGATGAATACATGATGATTTTGCTTGATTTCAGATCACAAACTAGGGTTTGAAAGAACGAATGCAAAGAGAGAGACACACAAATGGAGAGAGAGAGAGAGCGAAAAAGATAAAATGTAGATGAAGCGGGTTATTTAAACGGTTTGAATAAAAGAAAATAATAATAAAAAAAACTGTTTAAAAGAAATGATTACAAAAAAAAGACATCAATATGCATTTAATGAGAAATGACGTTAGGAGAGATAAAGTGACAAAATGATATGATTTGCACAGTTACCTAGGGCGGCGTCTCCTCAACTGCACGCATGCTCGTCCAAAAATAGTGAACACGTGTTCATTTTCTGGAAAGACTGGTGACAGCTGTTTTACTTTAAAAGAGCTTCTGAATCAACTTAGATAATGAAACGTTAGTAATAACAGAATCAGAACTTCTAATTGATCATTATCAGAGCTTCTTATAGCTGCCTAGTCCTAACACATTTCAGAAGTTATTCATACACAAATCTTTTCATCTTCTCGTTCTGGGCATAAGTCCATACTGATATTCTTCAGAATGAACTTAAACCTATCTTCAGCAAGGGGTTTTGTAAAGATATCAGCCCATTGATGGTCTGTATCCACAAAGTTCAAAGAAAGAACACCCTTTTGAACATAGTCCCTCATAAAATGATGTTTAATCTCAATATGTTTAGCTTTGGAATGTAAGATAGGATTCTTAGATAAACATATAGCAGAAGTATTATCACAGAAAATAGGGATGTTACTCTCATATATCTGATAATCTTCTAGCTGACTCTTCATCCAGAGCATCTGTGTGCTACGTCCAGCAGCAGCAACATATTCTGCTTCTGTTGTTGAGAGAGCTATGGTAGCGTGCTTCTTGATGTACCAGGAGATCAGATGACTTCCAAGAAATTGACAGCTTCCTGAAGTACTCTTCCTTTCAATTCTATCTCCAGCATAGTCAGCATCACAGAATCCTACTAAGTTGTATTCTTTAGATCTTCTGTAGACTAAACCAACGTTAGTAGTACCTTTCAGATACCTCAGAATTCTCTTAACAGCAGTTAAGTGAGATTCTCTAGGATCTGATTGGAATCTAGCACACAAACAAACACTGAATAGAATGTCAGGTCTAGAAGCAGTTAAGTATAGAAGAGATCCAATCATACCTCTGTACAACTTCTGATCTACCTTCTTACTTACCTCATCCTTACCTAGAACACATGTTGGATGCATAGGAGTTTTGGCTTCTTTGCTTTCAGAAAGATTAAACTTCTTAAGAAGTTCTTTCACATACTTCGTTTGATGAACATAAATTCCATCAGAAGTTTGGTTGATTTGAATCCCAAGGAAATACTTGAGTTCACCCATCATACTCATTTCAAATTCAGCCTGCATAGACTTAGCAAACTCCTTTCCAAGTGAAGCATTAGATGTTCCAAAGATAATATCATCAACATAAATTTGACAAATTAAAATGTGCTTCTTAGATGTTTTACAGAAAAGAGTCGTGTCCACTTGTCCTCTAGTGAAACCATTGTCCAGAAGGAAAGAACTTAATCTTTCATACCAAGCTCTGGGAGCTTGCTTCAACCCATACAATGATTTCTTAAGTTTGAAAACATGTTCTGGAGACTTAGAGTCTTCAAAACCAGGAGGTTGGTGGACATAGACTTCCTCATCTATATACCCATTTAAGAAGGCACTCTTAACATCCATCTGATACAGAGTGATGTTATGCTGAGTGGCAAAAGAAATCAATAAGCGAATAGATTCTAACCTGGCCACTGGTCCAAAGGTTTCTGAATAGTCAATCCCTTCTTGCTGACTATATCCCTGAGCCACCAGTCTGGCTTTGTTTCTTACCACTTCTCCCTTCTCACTGAGCTTGTTTCTGAACACCCACTTTGTACCAATGATGTTGAATCCTTTTGGTCTAGGAACCAAATCCCATACATCATTCCTTGTAAACTGATTTAGTTCTTCTTGCATGGCAATTATTCAGTCTGGATCTTCTAGAGCTTGATCAACAGAAGTTGTCTCGATCAAGGAAACAAGACCTAATTGACATTCTGCATTGTTCTTAAGGAATGCTCTTGTTCTGATAGGATCATCTTTCTTTCCAAGGATCACATCTTCTGAGTGAGCAGAGGTGAGTCTAGAAGATCTTCTGACTGTTGGCTCTTCAGAAATTCTGAGATTCTCTAAAGATGCAGCAACTTGATCTTCTGATTCTTTGCTTCTGAGACTTTCAGCTTCTGGAGCTTTGCTTCTTGGTTCTACAACTTCTGATATGTCAATATCTATATCTGCAAAATTCTCAAACTGCTTTGGCTTTTCAAGACCAGGCTTATCATCAAACATGATATTGATTGATTCTTCTACAACCAATGTTTCAGTATTGTATACTCTGTAGCCTTTAGAGCGTTCAGAATATCCAAGAAGAAAACATTTTTGTGCCTTAGAATCAAACTTACCAAGATGATCTTTAGTATTCAGAATAAAACACACACATCCAAAAGGATGAAAATATGAAATGTTGGGCTTTCTGTTCTTCCACAATTCATAAGGAGTCTTATTTAGAATAGGTCTTATAGAGATTCTATTCCGAATATAACATGCAGTGTTTATTGCTTCTGCCCAGAAGTGCTTAGCCATATTGGTCTCATTGATCATGGTTCTGGCCATTTCTTGCAGAGTCCTATTCTTTCGCTCTACAACTCCATTTTGCTGTGGAGTTCTAGGGCAAGAGAAATCATGGGCAATACCATTTTCTTTGAAGAACTCGTCAAAGAATCTGTTCTCAAATTCGCCACCATGATCACTTCTGACCTTTATGATTTTGCACTCCTTCTCAGATTGGATCTGAGTGCAGAATTCAAAGAACACTGAATGAGACTCATCCTTGTGTTTTAAGAACTTTACCCAAGTCCAGCGGCTATAATCATCTACGATGACTAATCCATATTTCTTCCCTCTAACAGATGCTGTTTTGACTGGTCCAAACAGATCAATGTGCATAAGTTCTAACGGCCTTGAGGAAGAGAAAACATTCTTAGATTTGAATGCAGGTTTGGAGAACTTGCCCTTCTGACATGCTTCACAAAGAGCATCTGATTTATATTTCAGATTTGGGAGACCTCTGACCATATTTAGTTTGTTAATCTGTGAAATCTTTCTCAAACTAGCATGTCCTAATTTTCTGTGCCAGACCCATTGCTCTTCAGAAACAGACATAAGGAAAGTCACCTTGTGCTTCTCAAGATCAGAAAAATCAATCTTATAAATGTTGTTCTTTCTCTTGCCTGTAAATAGGATTGAGCCATCCTTCTGACTTACAGCCTTGCAAGACTTTTGATTGAAGATTATGTCATAACCATTGTCACTTAATTGACTTATGGACAATAAGTTATGCGCTAATCCTTCTACAAGAAGTACATTAGTTATGGAAGGAGAGTTACCAATACTTATGGTTCCAGAGCCAATAACTTGCCCTTCTGATCTCCTCCAAACATGACTTCTCCACCAGACTTAAGCACCAGGTCTTGGAACATAGACCTTCTTCCCGTCATGTGTCGCGAGCACCCAGAGTCCAGGTACCATGACATTTTGTGCTTTGCCTTCTTTGCTGCTAAGGATATCTGCAACAGAAATTATATTCTCCTTAGGTACCCACAATTTCTTGGGTCCTTTCTTGTTAGTTTTCCTCAAGTTCTGATTGAACTTGGGTTTAGCATGATAAGTGACAGGAGGAACAACATGATGTTCTTTGGGTTTGTCAGCATGATATCTTTTAGGTTGTGTCACATGCTTCTTGGTGTGTGTTGTGTTAAAACTCTGTGCATGTGATGTGAGCTTGATATCATGTGAGTGGTCATATTCTAACTGATCATACAATGGCCAAAGCCAAAGCCAAACCTTTTGTTTCCAGAAACACCATATATCATAGAAGCAATATGACTTCTGCCAATACTTCTAGATAGGAACTTTCTGAAGCTCGAGTCATATTCTTTCAGAATATGATTGAGACTAGGAATGGATTTTTCTGATTTAGAAGGAGATCCACTATCTTGGATAATTTTAAAACTTTTTCCTTCAGTTCAGAATTTTCCACTTCCAGCTTCTTAGTTTCAAATTCAAATTGCTTTTTCAGCTTTTTGTATTTGATACTAAGATGAGCCTTGAGTTCCAGAAGTTCAGTTAAACTGGAAACTAACTCTTCTCTAGATAGTTCAGAAAATACCTCTTCAGAATCTGATTCTGATGTAGATTCTGATCCATCATCCACTGTAGCCATCAGTGCAAAGTTGGCTTGCTCTCCTTCAGAGTCTGATTCTGATTCTGATTCAGAATCATCCCATGTTGCCATAAGACCTTTCTTCTTATGAAACTTCTTCATGGGATTCTCCTTCTGAAGTTTTGGACATTCATTCTTGAAGTGTCCAGGCTCATTGCACTCATAGCAGATGACCTTCTTCTTGTCAGATCTTCTGCCACCAGAAGATTCTCCTCGTTCAAACTTCTTTGAACTTCTGAAGCTTTTGAACTTCCTTTGTTTGCTCTTCCAGAGTTGGTTTACCCTTCTAGAGATCATGGACAGTTCATCTTCTTCTTCTGATTCTGATTCTTCAGAATCTACTTCTTCAGCCTGAAAAGCGTTAGTGCATTTTTTAATATTAGATTTTAATGCAATAGACTTAGCTTTCTTCTGAGGCTCATTTGCATCCAGCTCTATCTCATGGCTTCTCAAGGCACTAATTAGCTCTTCCAAAGAAACCTCATTCAGATTCTTTGCAATCTTGAATGCAGTCACCATTGGACCCCATCTTCTGGGTAAGCTTCTGATGATCTTCTTTACATGATCAGCCTTGGTGTAGCCTTTATCCAGAACTCTTAATCCAGCAGTTAGTGTTTGAAATCTTGAGAACATCTTCTCAATATCTTCATCGTCCTCCATTTTGAAGGCTTCATATTTTTGGATTAGAGCAAGAGCTTTGGTCTCCTTGACTTGAGCATTTCCTTCATGGGTCATTTTCAATGACTCATATATATCATAGGCAGTTTCCCTGTTAGATATCTTCTCATACTCAGCATGAGAGATAGCATTCAGCAAAACAGTCCTACATTTATGATGATTTTTGAAAAGCTTCTTTTGATCATCATTCATTTCTTGTCTTGTAAGCCTTACGCCAGTAGCGTTCACTGGATGTTTGTAACCATCCACCAGAAGATCCCATAAGTCACTGTCATACCCCAAATTTTGACCTAAGATACCATCTCATATCATCTGCATATGCATCATTTGCATCTCTAACAAATTGCATAGCTTGTGTTTGCTACTTGTGACTCAGCAGGATTTAAACAAGAAATCACTCATCAGTACAAGTAACAACCAATTAGGGTTTTGTTCTCCCTTCATCTCAAAGGAACTATCTTCATCAACAATCAACATTTGGTCCTCAAAAATCCATTTCAACAAGCTCAAAGGCTCTGAAACGATCAGATTAGGGTTTTGACTGAAGATAGCATACTCCTAATTTTTACTCAGGATTTGACCTAATGACCTGGGACATGACCTCAAGACCCCAATTACATCATTTTGACCTAATCCATTGGCTCAGGACATCTCCTACACCAGGATTGATCAACAGTGAAATTTCAAATCATCAGATTAGGGTTTTGAACTATCAGGGACTGAAATCGGGGATCACATTTGGGAAACCCTAAGAAGCTCCAGGGGATCACTCAAAGGTTTCAATCATCTTCAAATAATCCCTATGACAATATCCAATGGAAATTACATCTCAATTCAAGATCCACAGTCATCAATCTCATCAGGTCGACAATTAGGGTTTTTGACCTAATTCACCTGAACCACTGACTTTTTAATCAGAACATTGTGCCACAACTTAAACAATGGCTCAAGGTCCTCTAATAATTCAATGTGATCCACTCATACCATTCATTTGGTGAGGATAGCCTGGTTCATTTGAAATCTCCAGAAACGCGATTCGTCTGAAAAAGTCAACTGTACAAGATCACCATTGACTTTTGGGGAATTTTGGTCAACCATGACTTTTGAAGTTTTGAATCATCAATATATGATATATGAAGTCATTTGATCAAGAAAAATCAAGAAAATCAATCAAGAATCAAAAAGTCAAAAGTTTGACTTTCATACTTAGAAAAATTTCTAAGTGTTTTTCAATGATTTTTTCCAAACTTTGGAAGGGAATAACTCAAAATTTCACCTGCAAACTGAAAAAAACTTCCAACATGAAAGTTGTAGATTTTGATCCAATAAACAACTTTGTCACATAAAATGATTTTCCAAAAGATCAACCATTTAAGAGATATGGAGCTTCAAAGTTGGTATCTTTTGAAAATTTCACTTAAAATCTCACTTTCTTCAAAGTTCATGGATCTTTTTCACCCATTTCCTTAAAGGTCTTGAAGAAACTTTCAACTAGGGTTTTGAAGTGTGTAACATGAGCTTTCCAAAATGTCCAAGAGCATGAAAAAATGTGGAGCATAGTTATGGCTTTGAATTATGCATTTAGTGATCATTTTCACTTGAAATTTCAAGTCATTTTGCCAAAGTTTTGAACCATATGGTCTATGATCCATGTAATGATGCATAGATGCAATAATTGGAAGATATTTTCTGATTTGAGACAGATGGGAAAGAGATAAGAAGCATAGCCAATTTTAACCATGGTTTAGGTTTTAACCATCTTGCATTTAATGTGAAAGATTCCATTTTATCTCCAAATGCCAAATCACCATTCTTTGATCAACTTGCAAAGCTCTGCATTCAGAATCCTTGGCCTATAAATAGAGGTTCAAATCACTCTTCAAATCACACCAAAACCTCATAATCATAGGTTTTCTCTCTTCTTTCTTAAGTTGCAATTTTCATGAGTTTCAAAGAGGAAGAATTGCAATTTCCATCTCTTGCAATTTCTGAGCAAAGTGTTGCTTCTAACACTTCCTAAACATCATATGGAAGTTGTTTGATTCACTCACATACCCCAAAACACCTCAAATCTCAGAATCACTCTTCAACCTCCATATGAACATAAAATGAGCCTTATCATGCCAAAATCCATTCAAGCTCAATTCTGTCCAAACTAACACTTCCAACACCTCATATATGTCACATATGAACTATCCAAATACTCACATATAGCCTAAAACATCAGAATCATCAAGCTCGATCCTTACTCCAAGCAATTGCAGATCGGCTCCCATGGCTTTGCTCAGATGAATTCAGTTCACTCCAAGCATCCAGACATGTTCCATAATCATCATTGAAGCTATCCAGATCATTACAAAGCATCTGTAACACCCCTAGCTCGAAATTCAATCTCCAGTTTGGCCGTTTTTGAAGGTAAGTGCTATGAACTTCAAACTCATACATACACGCATCATAAATAAAATATTGCTTTGCCATATTGTTTCTGCATATGCATGGATCATTAACCCTCAATCAATTGCTAATTATCTTGCACATACACGATTTCATGATCAATCTCAGAATTAGGGCTCTTCGTGTTCATCAGAAAATCAATGGCCTTAGAATGAAAATAAATGAAATTAAATGGCACCATTGTGTTCCTTGTGAAAAATCGAGCAAGATAGGCTATTCACTTGATCCAAACAACTCAGTTTTAAGAATTTTCAAAATCAAATGGGGATGGTGTTCTTGGCGCCATTTTCTGTTCAGAAATTTCAAATGTTAGTTTTAAATATAATTGAATGAAAGCGTGTATATTACAAGCTGCGCGCGCAGCTCAGTTGGCAAGTGTTTTGGTTGGTGAGAGAGAGCGCGTGAGTTCAAACCCTGGCAGGACCAAACCCTATTTTTTTATCACTTATTTTCTTCACTTTTCTTTACAACTTCATCAATTAATTGAACCAATCAAAATTCATCATTTCCACTTCATTTTTTGCACACTCTTTGTTTAATATATATATTTTATGAACATCCAAAAAAATCACAAAAAAATATTTATTTAATACATTTTTAAATAGGTTTAAAATGACATGTTTTTAAGTGTTTTTAAATACTTTAAAAATTGTTTTTCATTTGATTTTTTCAAAATTAACTACTTGTAAATATTTTGTGATGAAAACCCTAATCATTTAGGTATTAATTAAGTATAAACTTTGATTTCATCTTAATTAAATTGATTTCTTTCAAAAATTTCAAACCGTTAAAAAAACAAGCGATCACCGTTTTAAAACAAATAAACCTTTTCTTTTTGATTTTTCTTTTCAAAAACTCTTGATTAAATCTTTTTGGATTGATCAATTGATTTTCAAAACAACTGGGCCTCTCGAATATTGGAGAGTATAAGTCCCATTCCTTTTTCTTTGTACAGTTTTTCTTTAAACAGAAAACTTTTTTTCAAAACAAAACTTTCAAACTGTTTTCAAAACGACGAAACCTCTTTTTAACAAAACACTCAACCATGTTTTATGAAATAAAACATGGGCCTCCACATAGGTATAAGTCCCATTCCCTTACATGAAATTAGGTATTCCATTGTACATACACTTTTTTTTGTACATACCTCGATCAATTTGTTTTTTAACTTCGAATAACAAATCAAAAATGAAGATTTCCTTTAAATCTTCCCAAAAATACCATGGGCCTCCATGTAGGTATAAGTCCCAAGCCCCTCTTGTAAATATTTGTTTACATAGCCATTAATACACACAATGGGCCTCTCCCCGAGTATAAGTCCCGAGCCCCCGTGTATACAAACGGATCATGCTTATAGGTATATTTCCTTCATAAACTCCATTGTATACACACACCTTGACATATATATGTAATTGTTCATACTTTTTCATGTTTGTCCATGTTTGTTCATACTTGTTCATGTGTTTGTTCATGTTATATATGCTTGTTCAACTTAGTACAACACTAGGTTCCCCATAGCCTCCTATTGGGCTTCGTGCAAAGAATCTCCCTAGTTTAGATTAGGACATAGAGTATGGTTTCCCGGTGAAATCGCTCTAAGAGCTCAAACCAACTATACCATGCCTCCTCTTGGGCTTCGTACAAACGACTTGTCCCTCCCATAGCCTCCTCTTGGGCTTACAATGCAAGGACCCTCGATTGTCCCTCCCATAGCCTCCTCTTGGGCTTACAATGCAAGGACCCTCGGATAGCCTCCTCTTGGGCTTCGTACAAGGACCCACGGGCTTCTTATAAGCATCCCCAATATCCAAATCAAATACTCTAGGAGATTAGATGATCAGTGGTTTTCACACGTATTTTTTACCGCTATTTTTAGTTGTCTTTGAAGTATTTTATTTTATGTTTTAATTCATTATTCGTCATTTTATGCGTTGGTTTTGTGTTTAAGTGTTTGCAGACTCAGATGAATAAAGTGGAGAAAATCAGTGAAAAAAGTGAAGAAACTGAAGAAAAGCACATATGCTGGTCACACGCGTCCCAAGACGCGTTTCCTAGGTCCACACGCGTGCCCACACGCGTCCCTGGACGCGTTTCCTGAGCCCACACGCGTGTCCAGACGCGTCCCAGACTACCAGACGCGTGCCCACACGCGTCCCAGCTTCCAGAATTGCAAAGAAAACTTCCCCTCTGCCCAAACGCGTCCCAGGACGCATGTCACAGCACCAGACGCGTTCCCACACGCGTGTGCACGTGATTTTTGGGCCTGTTTTGCTGAAAAGCCCAGAATGACAGTAATAAAAGAACCAGATTGCGTTTGGACAAGTTTTGGACAGTTTTGAGTGCGAAAATACATTGTGAAAGGCTGGAGAACTCAGATTGGATGCAAGGATTGAAGAATTCTATGAGCTTTTGCCATTGAAGATTGGATTTCCTTCATTTATCTGTAATGTCTACAATTAACACTATGTTTTCTGTTATTTTTATGAGTAGCTAAACCCCCCATTGCTAGGGGGGTGACCCTGATTCTGATTGTGATGAATTTATTCAATTGATGCAATAACTATTTTACTTTTCGTATTTGTTAATTTGTTCTTCATCCGTTAATAATGCTTTATCCGTCGGAAAAACGGATTCTGAATATGAATGAATAGTGTAGCTGGACGGCATATTATTTGTGGACATGATTAAGAACATATAATATTTATATCACCTAGGACTAGGGATATCATATTGTAACCGGAATTTCTTGTTATTGGAATGCTTGATCATAACCGTAATTATCTATGGACATAGTAATTAGGTTGTGAGGTCAAAGATCTTTTCACTAAGGCCTTAGGATTAGATACTCTAACGAACCGGTAATTAACTATGAAAAGCATGTTATTGTATTGAGACAGAAAATTCGTTGCATGAAGAATCATTCACCGTCCCTAGCAATCTACTCATCTCTGTTCATCGTTCTATTATTCTGTTTATTTACTTTATTTGCAAAACCAATCAAAACAACCTTTTGAACTTTTGTTTAATTGAAACACTGATAAAACTCTATATCGTCAAGCAGTCCTTGAGATTCGATACTTGGGATTTTCCCATTACTACTACATAGGCAAAAATAGTACACTTGCTATTTTCCTATCAAGTTTTTGGCGCCGTTGCCGGGGACTGCCGAAGATTATAGAGTTCTAGATTTATTTCAATTAAAATTTTGTTGCTCTGCGACTAAAATTTTATTTTCTGCACTTTTTATTTTATTTTCTATTTCTAATATTTGTCTAATCTGTGTATGCGAGGTAAGGCCTCAGCTGAATTTATTTTTGACGCAGAAATTGAAAGAACTTTGCACGCAAGGCGTAGACAAGCTCGGTTGGCTAATCTGGAACCTGAAGAGGAAATTGTGTCAGTTCATTCCGATTCAGAGTCTGAAAGTGAAGAAGAAACCATGGGTGAAAATCCTCCTCCTCTTGAGAGGCTCCTTGGTGACTACGGTGCTGCAAACACACCGGGGGGAAGACAAACAATTGTCAACCAACCGGTAAATGCTGCAAATTTTCAACTACACCCAAGCACCATCAATCAGCTTGAAAGGAAACCTTTCACCGGAAAGGTTAACAAAGACGCAAACAAGCATCTGTAGAGATTTTTGACCATGAGCACCACTCTAAAAATTGATGGTCATACCGAAGAAGCAAAGAGATTGAGGATGTTCCCTTTTACTCTAGCAGAAGAGGCAGAGGAGTGGTTCTATTCGCTACCAGCAGGCAGTATCACATCGTGGGGAGAGATGGAAAAAGCTTTCCTAAATGAATATTTTCCAGCGTCAGTCTTTCTACGAAAAAGGTATGAAATTCTGAACTTCAAGCAAAAGGAGGGTGAGTCTTTGGGGGATGCCTATAAAAGGTTCAAGAGGACTTTGGTGGCATGTCCAACACACAATATGGACAAAACTGAACAGATGCAAATGTTTGTGAACGGACTGAGAATCAAGACAAAGCAGTTAATCGACACAGCAGCTGGAGGCTCAACAAATTTCACAACAGCCTCTGGTATCATCAAGATCATTGAAGCAATAGCTGCAAATGAGCATTTGGAGCTGTATGATAGGTGTGCCAGTAAACCAGAAGGAATCATTGATCTCAAGCTGGAAACCTAAAAAATCCGAGTTGAAGATGCGATATCGGTTGAAGTTGAAAAAAGATTGAAGGCTATGAATATAGGTACACAACAGGTGGCTCAAGTGCAACAAGCTCAACATGTAATCTGTGAAATTTGCAGTGGTCCTCATCAAACTGTTTGTTGTGTTGCTACTCCCAAGCAAATTGAAGAAATCAAATTCTTGAGGCAAAATAATCCTTATTCTAACACCTAAAATCCTGGGTGGAAGAATCATCCCAACTTCGCTTGGAAAGATCAACAACAACAACAAGGCCCTCAGAAAGC
This sequence comes from Vicia villosa, assembly GCF_029867415.1. Classification (NCBI taxonomy): domain Eukaryota; kingdom Viridiplantae; phylum Streptophyta; class Magnoliopsida; order Fabales; family Fabaceae; genus Vicia; species Vicia villosa. The sequence continues at coordinate 530,637 of NW_026705237.1, forward strand.
GGAGTGGGAAGTAGCTATCGAGAGATTGGCTGGACAATGCTCTCAATTTCAAGAAGAGACAAGAAACAACCATAGGAACACCACAGCTTCAATCAAAAATCTAGAAGTTCAGGTGGGTCAAATAGCACAACATCTCACTCTACAGGCACAAGGTAACTTTCCGAGCGCAACTGTTAAAAATCCGAAAGATCAAGAAAAGATTAATGCTGTTACTACAAGGAGTAAGAAAGTGGCAGAACCGGAAAAAGAAAAAGAGGAAATAGATGATCCCTTGGTGATTGAGGTAGATTTGGAGATAAGAGAGAATGTGAAAGAGCCCGAAATTGTGACACCACCGGTTACGCAACTTGAAGAGAAAAATAAGAAAGATGCTAAACCGGCAATCAAGCTTCCTTTTTCCTCTAGAGTGACAAAGAAGAATTCAACAGAAAAGGATTTTGAGAAGTTTGCATCCTTGTTTAAAAAATTAGAGGTTAATCTACCTTTCTTTGAAGCACTTGAGCAAATGCCTTTGTACAAGAAGTTTATGAAGGAGGTTATCGGTAAAAAGAGGCCAATGGGGGGAGAACCAGAAATTGCAACAGAAAAATGTAGTATAGTCTCTCCAGCAAGGAAGATCCCCATCAAGAAGAAAGACCCTGGAGCGGCGGCGATACCATGCACCATCAAGAACAGAATGTTTAAAAAGGTACTCATTGATTCGGGTTCTAGTGTGAGTTTAATGCCACTATCTATCTTTAAAAAGCTTGAATTGGGAAAGATAAGTGAAAGTGAGACAAAGTTGAAGTTCGCTGATCACACCATCAAGAAATCATATGGGATAGCTGAAGACGTACTAGTGGAGATTGACAAGTTTGTATTCCCTGTTGACTTCCACATCATGGACATTCCTGAAGATGAAGAAACTCCTATCCTACTTGGGAGACCATTTTTGTTGACAAGTCGCTGCAACTTTGACATTGAGAAAGGGACTCTAACGGTGAAATCCTTTAATGAAGAATTAACCTTAAAGATGCTAGAAGTCAAGAAACAAAGTGAAGGTGTACATGATCAAGCTTCTGTTGGTATGATCGAAAGTGAGGGAGAATACAAAAGCCCTAAACATCTCCAAGAAAAAGTTTCAAGCATAGCTTCTCGGGTGGAAACAACTCAAGGAGCTATCAAAAGTCCTAAAAAGAATAAAAAAGTTGAGAAGAATGTGAAAAGTGAATTGAAGAGAAAAGTTGTCCATGCCTTTCATCTTCATGAGTTTTTGGTTGCGGAGGAGAAAAGCAACCAGGTGTGGAATAGAAAATACCCTCCATAATAAAGGGAAATGGACCGTCGAGCCATGCGACGTTAAACGAAGCGCTTCGTGGGAGGCAACCCACGGTTTTAATAATTAATTTCTCTGTTTGTTTGTTTTATTTTCAGGAAATAAAAGGGGCATTTCAAGTGGAAGCTATGGAGTGCATTACCCTCTGTGAGTCACCTCTCTCGGGCTTGTTCTAAAACATTGAGGTCAATGTTTTGTTCAAGTTTGGGGGAGGTTTTACTCTTTGCATTTTAATTTATATTGCTGCTATAATGTGTGTAAGACTTACAAAATCATTCTCCGAAATTTTAACCGAAATTTTTAAAATTTTGAAGAGCTTTGATCTTAAAGAGCGACCGGGAATAGTATATAGAGATGAAGGGAGGATTGTTTGAGGACAGGAAGTTCGGAATAATGTGACAAGAAGAGGTTTGGTTAAATACCCTTGGTTCCTTAAATGAAATACGAGTCCAACGTGTAGATTTGCACCATAGTACTTGTATCCCGAGAAGTACTCCTCGAGTAGTTTATTGATACAGTCTAGCATAATTCAGATTCACATGCATGATGATTGGTTGAAAAAAAATAATAAAGGATTTAAGGTTGGCACCAAATGATGAAAAGACGGTAAAAGGCAACCGGCTCGCTAAGTTGGGTAACCCTTACCTGGTTATTCAGCCCAAAGGAGGTTGATCCCCAAACGTCGTCCTAAAGGACAATATACAACTGTAAAGTTTGAAAATTTCATCGGTAATAAGAAAGTAGCAAATGCTGCTTGTTTGGTGCCAGAAAAAGAAAATATAAAGTCTTGATCTGTCTCATGCATGTGATGATTATTATGAGAAATACAGTGCCGTAATGTGATTGTCCGAATGAAAGAGGAGGAAAATCGGAAAGAGACTTAAGTGCAAAGCATAGTTGGAGAGGTATCTAAAAGGGGAGCTTAAGGTTTAAAGTGGGAGCAGAAACTCGTCGCGTCATGTGAATGCCGGACCAACTGTTTCTTGATCAATAAAACTGGATATCTCACGTATGAATACCGATGTGCCTTGAAGGTCATTAACTCTTGTAATTGTCGCTTGAGGTCAAGCAACGGTTTAAGTTTGGGGGAGTTTGATCAGTGGTTTTCACACGTATTTTTTACCGCTATTTTTAGTTGTCTTTGAAGTATTTTATTTTATGTTTTAATTCATTATTCGTCATTTTATGCGTTGGTTTTGTGTTTAAGTGTTTGCAGACTCAGATGAATGAAGTGGAGAAAATCAGTGAAAAAAGTGAAGAAACTGAAGAAAAGCACATATGCTGGTCACACGCGTCCCAAGACGCGTTTCCTAGGTCCCCACGCGTGCCCACACGCGTCCAGCAAGAGAAAAATGCAATTCCTGCCCACACGCGTCCCTGGACGCGTTTCCTGAGCCCACACGCGTGTCCAAACGCGTCCCAGACTACCAGACGCGTGCCCACACGCGTCCCAGCTGCCAGAATTGCAAAGAAAACTTCCCCTCTGCCCAAACGCGTCCCAGGACGCGTGTCACAGCACCAGACGCGTTCCCACACGCGTGTGCACGTGATTTTTGGGCCTGTTTTGCTGAAAAGCCCAGAATGACAGTAATAAAAGAACCAGATTGCGTTTGGACAAGTTTTGGACAGTTTTGAGTGCGAAAATACATTGTGAAAGGCTGGAGAACTCAGATTGGATGCAAGGATTGAAGAATTCTATGAGCTTTTGCCATTGAAGATTGGATTTCCTTCATTTATCTGTAATGTCTACAATTAACACTATGTTTTCTGTTATTTTTATGAGTAGCTAAACCCCCCATTGCTAGGGGGGTGACCCTGATTCTGATTGTGATGAATTTATTCAATTGATGCAATAACTATTTTACTTTTCGTATTTGTTAATTTGTTCTTCATCCGTTAATAATGCTTTATCCGTCGGAAAAACGGATTCTGAATATGAATGAATAGTGTAGCTGGACGACATATTATTTGTGGACATGATTAAGAACATATAATATTTATATCACCTAGGACTAGGGATATCATATTGTAACCAGAATTTCTTGTTATTGGAATGCTTGATCATAACCGTAATTATCCATGGACATAGTAATTAGGTTGTGAGGTCAAAGATCTTTTCACTAAGGTCTTAGGATTAGATACTCTAAAGAACCGGTAATTAACTATGAAAAGCATGTTATTGTATTGAGACAGAAAATTCGTTGCATGAAGAATCATTCACCGTCCCTAGCAATCTACTCATCTCTGTTCATCGTTCTATTATTCTGTTTATTTACTTTATTTGCAAAACCAATCAAAACAACCTTTTGAACTTTTGTTTAATTGAAACACTGATAAAACTCTATATCGTCAAGCAGTCCTTGAGATTCGATACTTGGGATTTTCCCATTACTACTACATAGGCAAAAATAGTACACTTGCTATTTTCCTATCATTAGACATTTATCATCTCTATGATAGGAGTATCTCTTCTATATCATCACAAACAATCAATCAATCAATCAATCAACTTAACTTTTTTGCCACAAGGTTGGCTAATCAATCAAACCTTTTTGCCACCATACTGGCTGATTAATCAAAGTTTTTGTCACAAGGCTGACTTCATTGAATCTTTTGCCACAAGGCTGGCTGATTAATCAAAACTTTTTGTCACAAGGCTGACTTCATTGAAAGTTTTTGCCACAAGGCTTGCTAAAAAACATCTTTATCATTCTAAGCGCCATAAGTGGCACAGCTCAGGGCTTATAATGAAAAGATTTCAAACAAAAACAAACAGATGTATGTGATGATATAGATTAGATACATCGAACATTTAGATGACATTTGTCTCTTATCCTTTGCTTCCACTAGCATAAGTGGGAACTACGATTGCTCTGACTTTCTCAACATCCCTTTGAGAATACGTAGGCACAAGGTTGTATCCTTGGCGAGCAAAACTTCTCCCTCAAACCACTCAAACCTTAGCACCCGTAGACCCCGAGCTACAGATGCTCTAATTCCCTCTAAGGGATATGTATGCAGAGGATCGCGATGATCTTTGCGAGCATAATCAAACAAACACCCTAGGTCCCACCTATCTCACAAGAACCTCTCCATAACATAGAATGAAAAAACATAGCAAAGAAACCTATAGAGTACTATAGATACGTTGGGTGTTAATACCTTCCCTTCGTATAACCAACCCTCTTACCCGGAATCTCTCCCCCACTTTTTAGGTTATTGCAACTTTTTTCCTTTTCCTACTTTGGAAACAATAAAAAGTTTGGTCGAAACAAAAGAAAAATCATTTTTTGAGCACTCGAGCCCAAAGAAGGCATCAGATGTCTCATCCCGAAAAAGATACGATTTTTCCCCGCGACAGAAAAATGGCGACTTCACCGGGGACTAAAAAACTTTTTATTATTTTCAAAGAAAGGGTTAATTCTATTTGTTTTGTTTTTTCATTCTTGTTACATGTGTGGTTCTTTGGTTTTGTTACTTGTGTGATTCTGTTACAAGTGATACATTATGGACAAATCCTAACCCGGATTAAGTACACATAAGAATTAGGTGGAGGGTATAGTCATGTATGGCATACAAGGAGTCAGTCCTTAAAAAGCTGGCATGAGAATCCTTCCGCTCAGTGGAGGTTCCTTGTTGGTAGTATATGTTTAGCAAGTTTAGTTGCAAAGACATTACTGCTTTCATTGAACTGTAGAAGCTGAGTTGGCTGTAGAACCTATAACCCATCCTGTCCTTATTAGGTTGTGGTGCAGAAACTATTCAGGTGAAGACTTGGATTAGTTGTCATGCGGAGAACCACACTCAGACGAGTTTTTCTTGAGAATATTGCTAGCTCACAAGTTCAGTTGTGCAAGCCGGTAATATTCGAAAGAAAAATGTAGACTCTAACGTATCAGTAGAACATGTTGTGCAGGTGATTAACCCCTAGTACTATCCCATGTTTGGTTCTCTGACCTCATGCTCGTGACGCTGGACCTTTGAACCTATGTGTACCATGTTTGTATTACCATGTTTGAATTACCATGTTTGCAATACCATGTTTGCGTTACCATGTTTGCATTACCATGTTTGCTTTACCATGTTTGAATATGTGGCATCCACGCATCCATGCATTCATACATTCATTAAAAAACCCATCTTTTTCCATAAAAACATGATTTTTCCAAAAAATTTAGAGAATTTTCTTTGCAAACTTTTAAGGATTAAGTTATGGGAGGGGTAAAAAGGCATACCAAGAAGTACGGTTTCAAAGAGCCTAATATGGAAAGACTAAAAGAGTTAGCATCTTTTGTACAAGATGCTTCCGATTTTAGAAAAAGTTATGGAAAGCTTTTTCCTATCTTGAACACTCATGTTGATGAAGGACTTCTCAAAACTCTGGTTCAGTTCTATGATCCCGTCTACCGGTGTTTCACCTTTCCAGACTATCAGTTGGTACCAACCTTGGAAGAATATGCCAATCTTTTGGGTATTCCTGTGTCTGACAAAATACCTTTCAATGGTTTGGAAGCCATTCCTAAATCACCAGTCATTGCAGCAAGTATCCACTTGAAGAAATCTGAAATAGAGAGCAATTGGACTACCAAAGGAAACCTTCCGGGTTTGACTTCGCAGTTTTTAATAAAGAAAGCCTTTGATTTCATCGAAACTGGTAGCATGATAGCTTTTGAAGCTGTATTAGCCTTGCTCATCTATGGGTTGTTTCTGTTTCCCAACGTCAACGACTTTGTTGATATCAACGCCATAAAGATCTTTCTGATTGGAAATCCTGTTCCAACTTTGCTTGGTGACATGTATTTCTCTATTCATCACAGGAATCGCCAAGGAGGTGGAATCATTGTATGTTGTGCACCTCTTTTGTATAAATGGATTGTTTCACACTTACCTAAGTCTCCTACTTTCACAGAAAACCGAGAAGGTTTGCGTTGGTCTCAAAGACTTATGTCCTTACTAATAATGATATTCATTGGTATACCTTGGCTCGCTGCGGTACAGAAACCATTGATAGTTGTGGAGAGTTCGCCAACGTACCCCTCATTGGTACACAAGGAGGAATTAACTACAATCCAGTCCTAGCCCGACGACAACTCGGGTATGCAAATTCAGTTAAACCCATTGGTCTCGCTGTGGAAAACTACTTCTACCAAGAAGGGGAGGATCCTCAAGGGTTGAAAACAAGAATGATAAGAGCTTGGTACGACATCCGAAGAAAAGAAAAAGGTGGGATAAGAAGCCGCATTGCTACGGACGCCTATACTTGTTGGGTGAAGAAAAGAGCAAGGGAGCTTCAAATGCCTTATGATTATGAAAAACCCATGTTCCCTGTGGTATCTCAACTGCCCAATATTCCCATTGACACTATAGAAGAATACCAAGAGACTTTGGCCAAGATGAGATTAGAAAAAGACGCTTGGGAAGATAAGTTTCGTAAAACTGATATGGAAAACAGAAAGTTGAAGAAAAGAGTGAAAGATCACGAAGAAACTCTCTATTATCAAGATGGATGGCTCATGAGCAAAGATGAGAAAATCCGTCGGAAAGACGCCGCAATCAGGAGGTACATCAAAGAAAGCAAGAAAAAGCTTGAAGGTTCAACAAGCAATGCTCCGATGCCTGACAATTGGAAGAATGTTGTTGACAAACTGAGGACCGAAAAGGCCGAGTTGAAAGCTTATTATGGGAAAGAAATCATGAAGCTCAAGCTGCATAACGCATTTGGTTCTTCATGCGATGAGGATGTTTAGGATTTGTTTAGCTTTTTATTTATCATTTGCTTCTGTAAGGAGCTGCGCTCCAATGTTGTAACATTTCCCATTATTGCAATAAAAATAAAAATAAAAGAACAGTTTGTGTTCAAATGTTTGCAAGAAAATAATCTTAAAATGTTTGGAAAAATCATAAACTTCTTTTTGCATACATCATTCTGCATATCGAGTCTGTTGTATAGAGTCTCATCTTTTGGATCTTTCTCCATTAGATCGTCAAGCTGTCGCGTCTTAAAGTTTCTCGACCGCGCTCGCAATCAGATCACAGATACAATACTCGTTCAAGCAGAAGAAGAGTAATGGAACACTCTGAACAAGAGAATATTGAGCTCCGTGGTACAGTGACCACCCTTCAGGAAAAATTGGAAAGTCTCACTACTCTGGTTGACTCCCTAATGGCCGCACAGAATCAGCAGCCGCCACCCAACAGTCAAGCAACGGTAACATCTGAAGTCACTACTCCAGTTTCTACAGTTGCGTTCAGCATTCCATCTTTCTCTATGCCAGAAGGTTGGGGCACGCCTTTCAGCTTTGGTGCAGGTTTCTGCCATAATTTCTCTGGGGTTCAAACAACCACAACTGAAGCGCCTGCTACGCAAGGTTCGGCGTTTATTCCACATTCAGGGGTAACTTTTTCCCAAATCACTATGGCACTCTCTCAACCCACTATGACAGTTCCGACCCCTACGGTTCACACTGTTCCTTATGATGGCAATGAGATTTATCATGATCAAGGTGATAGCACAAATCAGCGTAATCTTGTGGAAGATCTCCAAGAACAGTTCAACAAGATTCAGCTGGAAGTCAAAGCTATTCGTGGCAAAGATTTGTTTGGAAAGAATGCCCAGGAACTATGTTTGGTTCCTAGTGTACAAATACCAGCTAAATTCAAGGTCCCTGACTTTGAGAAGTACAAAGGTAGTTCTTGTCCACAAAGCCATCTCGTGATGTATGCCCGGAAGATGTCTACTTATGCAGATAATCATCAGTTGCTTATCCATTACTTTCAAGACAGTTTGACTGGTGCCGCACTGAAGTGGTACACAGGATTGGATAGCACTAACATTCGGACATTCAACGACCTAGGTGAGGCCTTTGTCCGAAAATACAAATACAACTCAGATATGGCTCTAGACAGAGACCAGCTCCGATCTATGGCTCAGAAAGATCATGAAGCTTTCAAAGAATATGCCCAACGATGGAGAGAAACTGCTGCTCAAATAAGTCCACCGTTAAAAGAGAAAGAGATGACAAAGATCTTCTTGAATACTCTTGGCCCGTTTTATTATGAACACATGATTGCTAGTGCTCCAACTGGTTTCACCGAAATGGTAAACATGGAATGCGTCTAGAAGAAGGAGTCCGAACCGGACGTCTAACTAAAGAAGGTGGATCTTCAAGCGGAACCAAAAAGTTCGGAAGTGGGTTCCAAAAGAAGAAAGAACAAAGTGTTGACATGGTATCCCAAGGAAAGCCAAGAACAAAGTGTTGACATAGTATCTGATAAGTGCCAAAATGTACTTATTTTGTGTATGTAAATAGTGGCACTTATCGATACTTTTGTTAATATTGTTTGAATAATTCTCCGTTTTGTGTATAAATACGTATACTTTGTGAATAGTTGTATTTTCATATACTTTTATACCATTTGATAGTTTTTCCTTTGTTTTTATAGGTATTCATGCTTATTGGAGCCTTGAGGAATAAAGTGTCAAAGGCACGGCGTCGATTTTGCAATTTTGGTGAAAGCCCGCTTAGCCACCATCAAGCGGACTTCCAAAGACTCAAAATAAGGATGATCAAAATCTTCAATTTGGTTTCCATTCATTCATTATTGGATAGAGCATTGAATAAGCTTTCCAACGCTTCGAACCGGGCGCAATTCGGAGTTACGGTTCTCGAGTTATGGCGAAAACAAAATCTGATTTTTAGCAGACTCCGCAAAGCGGAGGGGGTCCGCTGAGCGGAGCTCCAGCGGAGCAAATCAGCGTCTGGATGCAATTTTGAGTCCGCTGAGCGGAGGGGGTCCGCTAAGCGGACCTGCTAAGACAGCAGCTCGTTAAAAGGGGCAAAAATCACATTTTTAGGTTATGGGTTGGGTATTTTTGAGTCCCAACACCATCAACTTCATTCTTAGAGTAAAATTGGCTTAGAAAACAACTTCGGAGGTTGCATAAGGATGATCGGGGGTGGACTGAGCGTCGAACGGAGCTGACAAACCGGGAGATCTTCGGTTCACTTCTCTTCTTCTTTGTGTATTTCTCTTTGGTTGGGTTTGTTTGTATATTTACTTGAATCTTATGTATATTTACCGATTATAATGTTATATTTAACTTGCTTTACGAATCTGTGTTGATGTTATCCTGGATTTTTGCTCTATGCTGGGGATTTGGGGTGCTTTAGAGATAAACTTCTTGAATCCTTATTGTGGTGTCGTTTTTTTTACCTCCCCGTTTCACTTGGGAGGACGACACGCTAGACCCTTCACACGAAATTTGGAAGGAGAATGCGCCCGTGGTGGGAGGAATTTTATTTCAGTTCTTCCTACGATATCACACGAACTTTCTTATTGTCCTACGAGTAGGAAAGGGAAAAAAAAATCTCAACTAAACCCTAAGAGTTTGCTAAGTGTGGGGATTCACCTAGACTAGAAATTCTGGAGTCCGGGAGGTCGGTTATACATAGGGAAGTGTTTAAACACCCTACATATCTGTAGTACTCTACAGGAACCTTCTCTGTGTCTAAATGTGTTTGTGCTGCTAATGATTATTGGGAAAGTTTCTCCTTTGTGTTAGGAGAAGGAATTGAATTGATTTTAAAAGACAGACAGACAGACAAACTGACTATTTTTGGTATTTTATTAGCTCGCTGAGATTCCTTGTGAACCTCATGCCTACATATCCCTAGTGGAAGTCAGAGCTTAATGTAGTTCGGGGAACTACATGATTATTAATTGTTTTTGGGTGCCTTGCTTGAAGCTCGAGGTTGAAGCTTTGAATTAAATCTCTGTTTACAGTAAAGAGACATGAAATCATCTTTACAGAGAGGTATTTGTACTATTCTACCACAAACATTTTTGAAAGAGTGACAGAATAACTGGATTCATTTAATTAAGAGAGTGACCTTACTTGTGTGTTTGCAAGTATGCTAGTATCTCTTGAATGAAAGAAAGATGCTCGTCCAAATTAGGGAAAGTGTACAAGTCTGGGGATGTGCCAGAGCATGTCTTTCATAGTCCTAAATGGGAGACTTTGATTGAAATTGAAATGTGTAATGTTTGTTTGTTTGAATGTGGTAGAGTAGTAAAAATATCTCTCTATAGAGATGAGCTATGTCTATCTACTGTATAAAAGATTTGACTTTAGCTGGCTTGTATGAGGCCCAAGCTTGAGGCTTTTTGATTGATTTATTAATTATTATTGACTCTGGGAGATGACTCCATTGAGGATTAATTACAGGGTTTTTTGTGTTCTGTACAAAGCCCAGAATTGAGGCTGACTCTATTTGGAGAGTGTTTATTTTGATGGATTTTTATTTGGTGTTCTGTACATAGCCCAGAATTGAGGCTGACTCTAGCTAGGAAAAACACATTATTTTCTGCCTTGTACAAAGCCCAAGGTTGTGGCTGACTCTTTAATAAATTGAGTGTGGATGACTCTATGGGGAAAAGATCCTGGGTGTTAGGAATCTTTGACAACATATGGTTTAATCTGCCTTGTACAAAGCCCAAGGTTGTGGCTACTGAATGATGAAGAACTCACTGGGGAGACTCTATTATCTGCCTTGTACAATGACCAAGGTTGAGGCTGACTCTTGACAAGGGAGTTTTATTGTTTGGTGCCTTGTATGAAGCCCAAGGTTGAGGCTAACTGTTTTTGTTGGTTTTGACTCTACTGAGGAGATTTTATTTATTAAAAGACTGTTTTTCTTTGGAAGCTAACCCTTTCCAGGGATTTTGACTCAGCTGGTGAATTTGTCTGTTAAAAGACTGACTTTATCATGTTTTTGGAGGCTGACCCTTTCCAGGGGTTTTGACTCTTTTGGGGAAATTATCTCCTAAGAGAATGAATATTTGGTTTTGAAAGACTGATATTGGAGGCTAACCCTTTCCAGGGGTTTTTGTTAAAATGATAGAATGTGTGGAGGCTAACCCTTTCCAGGGGTTTTTATTAAAATGAAGGAATGATTTTGGAGGCTAACCCTTTCCAGGGATTTTTATTAAAATGAATGGCAGAAAGATTATCTATTGGAGACTTCTTGTTTAAAGCCCAAGATGAAGGCTGACACTTTGAGGATAAGCACACATAGATCCTAGACTCTACTAAGGAAGATTGATGAAGATAAGGGTGACAGAGACTGTCCATGTCTCTCATTCCAAAGGTGTACTCAATGTGAAATTGAGACAAACTTAGCTTGTTTGAAGTCTGGTTTAAATTGGAAGAAACTCACCAGGGTATGTTAAAAGGTGACTAAAGACCTGTTCCTATGTTTATAAGAAACCTGATGGGTCCTTGTATACAAGCTCAAGAGGAAGCTGGAAATGCTTTTAAGAAGCCTGTGGGTCCTTGTACAAAGCCCAAGAGGAGGCTAATCGAGGGTCCTTGTTATAGCACAAGAGAAAGCTATGTAGTTTTGAACTTATTTTGGCTCTAAGCAAATTGCCAAGATGTTTCACCGGGAATAATTCATCTTGGGGATTTGAACTACAGATCTCTAATTAGGAAAGAGCCTTCACCGGGAAGACATTCTCAATCCTAGGTCATATTCCTATAATATATATATATATATATATATATATATAGTTTAACTGTCCTAGGGTTTATACTCAAATGTAGTTCTAAACTAATATATATGCACAGTTTATATTTGACAGTAATTTAAATAAAGACTGTAAATTGAAAGCTTGTAAAGCCTAACCTGGATGGAGTGGAGGCATTTGGAGAAGTATGTACAGAGCCTCAACAATATTTTTGTTGTTTTGTTGATAACAATTGAATATTTATTATAAACAGTTAAGGGTTTTTGAAAACAGAAGAAGTGAAGATGGACAAAGGTCACATAGGTATCTGAAGAGTTTCACCGGGAATAATGCCCTTCAAATACCAGAAGAATGTTTTGAAAACAGAAAGAAGATTTTGAAAATACAGTTTTGAAAACAAGCTAAGAAGAGAAGGTGTTTGGGACTTACACTCTATTAGAGGCCCAGTACTTTACAGTACTGGTTACAAAAGCAGTTTGAAAATGATTTGAAATGGTATAAGGTTTTGTTGTTTGAAAACCTTAATCATCCGTTTAATCGGAGACTGGTAATAACTTTGAAAATTGACAAAAGTCAACTTAATTAAGGTAAAGAATAAAGATCTATGCCTAATTAGGACTTATTCACAAAATAGGTTAAAATAAAATGACAATATATATTTAAAGTATTTAAGAAAACACTTAAAAACATACTATTTTAAACCTAATTAAAATACATGAAATAAATAATATTTTTTATGATTTTTTGATTATTCACAAAATAGATATATTAAATGACAAGTGTGTGAAAAATGAAGTGAAAATAAATTAATTTGATAGGTTAAATAAATGGTTGAAGTTGTGAAGAAATCAAATGGAAAAAAGTGGTAAAAAATAGGGTTTTGTCACCAACCAGGTTTGAACTCACGCCCTTTATGTTACCAGCCCAAAACAACACCACTGAGCCAACGCGCGCTTAGTGACAATGACACACACCCATTTGGTTATGTTTCAAAACAAGTGGTAAATCATTGAAAAATAAAAGAATCAAAAAGTCTGGGGCGAGGGGGATTCGAACCCCAGACTTGAGGCATGAGGAGACTAAGGGCGTATGTGAGGCCACTAGGGCAAACGATGAATTCGTTTGTAAAACGCATACTACTAAAAATAAAATAAACCCTGCCCTTGGATTTGAATTTTGCGCGCCACAGCCATGGTCGTCTTCTTCCTCAAGCTCTCAAATTCTCAAATTTCTAACTCTCTGGTTTCTCAACTAAATGGCATGATGTAAACATCAATTTTGCTCTAAATTTCCTCACGAACTCAGATATGTAACTAACATTTATTTATATTAGCTATAACTACCTAATTTCTCAGAGAACTCTAAGAACACAAGAACCCTAAATTTGAAATTAAATGACAAACAAGATGAATAAATGAATGATGATAGAGGGTTTTCAATCCTCTGATGATGCTGAACAAGATAGAATCGAGCTATATCCTAAAGAGTGCTTAAATTAAAGAGGTGGAGTTCAGAAACTTACCTCTGAAAATGGAGGTCGTGAGGATGATAGAGAGCAACTGGGCTTGTATGAATGATCCCAAAAGCTTCCTTGGGACTCAGTGATGCTAACTGAATGCTTGTTGTAACCTCAATCCTTCTGAATTGTTCTATGGACCTCCCTCGATTTGAGCTTCAAGTGAACATGGAGAGTGATGATTCTTGAGTTACAGATGAGCTGCAGCCATCTGAACAGCTTCACTACCTCCTATGGAACGTGCCTGGATGCTTGGCTCGATTGGAAACCTTCTGAATTGCACTATGGACCTTCAACTGCAACAGCTTCAAAGTGAGAGCAACAATGGTGTTCCTCCACTTACAGAAATGATCCAGGTGCTTGGATCACCTCAAATGACCTCCCTTGAGATGTTAGAATGCTTACTTTCCAAAGATAAGCTCTGGTTTGAAGAAAACGATTCTTCTTGCCAAAGAACTTTGAAAAACAATAAGCATGAGAAGAGAAAGAGAAAGCAAGGAATATGGTTGCTTTGGTGTGTTTTTCTACTGAAGTATGCCCTCCTATTTATAGGCAAATGAATGCAGATCAATTGGCTGTGGTGAGCTTGCTTAATGAAAGAAGTTTGGTTTCTTAGCCAAGAAGAAATTTTGAAAAGATCCTAAATGCAATGATGCATTTTCGGGCTAGCTTCCCCTATCCATTGATTCTATCTGATCTTGGGGAACATTTCAGATGCAAAGTGAGCTCTAATTGGTTGGTGAGAAGATTCCTTGGGTGATTCATCAATTTGCCATAAATTCACAAATGTAATCATTACATAATCACATGTTCTTGTTTTAGGAATCTTCTTTAATTATCATGGCATGGTGAAAATGAATGCATGGTATGTTTTCAGATGTGTTATGGGTCGTGTAGCATCCTTATTTGAGGTCATGTGCACAAAATTTCAAAGTTCCAAAATGATGCATGACCTATAATTTCACTTCATGAGGCCAACTTTGAACAAGCATAACTCTTAGCTCAAAATGAATTTGGAGAAGGTTGAACACAATTTGGAAAGCCCTAAACATCTACTTCAAATCATTAGTTTGGAGTTTCTTCAAAATCCTTTGGCAAATTTGTGAAAAATGAGGCCAAAGTTGGAAGAAAACTAGGTTAAAACACTTAGAAAAATTTCTAAGTGTTTATGACCTAAAACTCCAAAATTTCCAAAACTCTTAAATGATTGATCTTTTGAAAAAAAATTCCTTTGTAAGATGTTGTTTTATTTTGCAAGATCTACAACTTTCATGTTGGAAGTTTTTTGAGTTGTGTAGGTGAAATTTTGAGTTCCCACAGTGCCCTCAAAAACCCTAATTCCCGACTTTTTGCTCCTTGGTGAATCTCTTTGAATTTCTTTGGTCAAATGACTTTAATATCCATATATTGATGATATTGATCTTTGAAAGTCATGGTTTGACCAAAAATCTTAAAAGTCAAAGGTGAACCCATATAGTTGACTTTTTCCTGATAAAGTGAAAATTTGGACTTTTGTGTAGAATCAAGATCTTCTCCTCAAATGAATGATGTAAATGGATTATATTGAGGTAGTAGAGGTTCTTGAATCATGTCTTGAGTTTTGGATCCATGCCTCTGATTAAAAGTCAACTATCCTGGTGAATTAGGTTAAAAACCCTAATTGTCGACCATATGAAAATAATGACTGTAGACTTTGAATTGAGGTGTGATGTCCAGTGGATCTTGTCATATGATCTATTTGAAGATGATTGATGTATTTGAATGATCCCCTGGGGCTTTTTAGGGTTTCCCAAAGGTGATCCCTGATTTTAGTCCTTGATAGGCTAAAAAACCCTAGTCTGGTGACCTGAGTAAACCTGTACTCAGATGACTGGGTGTCTAATCAATCATAGGTGAAATAATGAAGCTCTTGAGTCTTATGATTGTATTAGAGACTAATCCTTCTATTGATTGATCCTTTGCCTGAGTTTTCTTGTTTTTGAGCATCCTCGATTAAATGCCAGATGAAGAAGTGACTGCTCTGGGTACTTGCATTGATCTGATGAAAATCCTAAAGATATGTCATCTCAAGGGGGTCAAAAATTAGGGTATGACACTTATCTAGGATGATAATCTGTTGGTTCTGAACTCTAGAGATAGATTTAGAGCTAGCATTCACCGTTTGTATCTGTTCTTAATGCTTTTGTGTTTGAGCGACGCGCGAGAGATCGCCGACGCGAGAATATGGATGTTCTCGTGACTTCGCGTTAGAGATAACCTTAGTTGTGAGATGATCTCGTTTGTGCTCTAGAGATGGACACTTATGTGAGAGATACGTGATGACATAGATGAGTATCGTAGGTTGAGTATAACGGGTTGGTAAGTGTATGTTTGTGAATAGTGAATATATTTACATTCCTGATAAGTTATTTCTCTTCTAAGAATGTGTTCGTTATTCTTTCCTGTCTATATCTTTGTTTACCTTTTGCTCATTCAAACCCAAGCTCGAAACTATATAAACTATTGAATGGCATCTCTCCATCTCTGTGGTCGATAATTCCCGGATCAATATTTCCAAATCTTTTTTGTTGCTTGCCCTATACTGCATTCAACAAAATGGCGCCATTGCCGGGGATGGTTATGGATTGCATCGCAATAGTTTCCGTGGTTTTGAACTTTGTATATAACGTATATATTGTATAGTTTCACGTGTATATATTTACTTGTACATGTTTACTTGTTTATGTTCACCATATAGTTACTTGTATATGTTTGCATACAAGTATACTTTGTTGGTGAATGTTGGTGAAACACGTTGAGATCGGACCAGTTCGTTATTCAAAATCTTCACTTTTCAACTTGTGAATTCAACATTCACCAATTTTCTCTTTTTGTATGATAATAATTGTATTTGTTCCATACTTGTACATATGTGTTTGTTTGTGTATATAGTTGTATACTTTCGTTTTTATGTTCGTTTAATCATTGTATATATTTGTACCCGTAACGTTTGTTGAGTGGTTGGTTAGGAAACTTTCTTTAGGCTTGTGCGGTGAGACGTCACCATGGCATGACGGGAGGAAACTACTTTCCAAACACCAAAATAATAAAGGCGTCGAGCTAACGACGTAAAACAAGCGCTTGTTGGGAGGCACCCCAATGGTTGTAAATGTTGTTTATATTTCTGTTTATGAGGTATTTAGGTGAAGTGGCAAGTGATTGAAACAGCTGGTGCAATTCTGATTTTTCTGAGTTCTGATGTGCCCGCTAAGCGGAGCAGAGCTCGCTAAGCGAGCATAGCAGAATTTTGTTTTTCTGCTCTGTACCAGTGGGGTTCCCATTCCACTTGGTTCACTCATTTTTCCCACTTTCACCAAGGCTATTTAGTAGTAGATACTAGTTTTATTTTTCTAATTCTTTTATTGGTTGTTTGTACTCAAATTTTGTTCGGTAATTCGAAGATTTTTGAGGTGATTTTCCAAAGCTTTAGTGTTTCAACTTGCGGATGTATGGTAGGATATTGTTTTTGAAGTCGTATCATTCAAGGTACTCATTTATCGCTTTCTATAGCATAACATGTTTAGGAAACTTTTCATTTGTACAATTACCATACCATTCATTCTTTTGCATTACTTGCTTGTTGATTGAATCACTTTAGTTCCCAAACCATAAATGTGAGGAAGCTTTCCATTGTTTACATATTTTGGAGGCCACAATCTTTGTTTTAACTAGATTTTATTATGCTTAATCTTTTGTTTATGTTGATTTTATGAAAGCATGAAAAGGATCAAGGCATTTTGTTTCATTTTGAGCACAACCACCAAAACCAAATAGTCAATTCAGCTTGTGAGTGTGTGATCATTTGTTAACCCTTTTGAGCCTTTTTGTCAATGTCCATGTTGTTTTTTCTAAATGCTTATCTTTGAGTGTTTAGTTCTCATTTTTGCATGGATGATTGATTCTTTATTTTCTTGAACCCTCAACCATGATTTTTGGTATGAATTTTTACCTTGCCTTAGAAAGTAGGGAGTATTCATATGATGGTGTGGTTGAATTCAAGTTGGGGAGAGAAAATGATTATGTACTTATTTGGTTGTTGTTATGAGGTTGAAACGAAAAAAAAAAGAAAAAAAAAGTGAAAAGGAAAGAAAAGAAAAGAAAAGAAAAAAGAGAAAAAGTTTTGAAAAAGAAAAAGAAAAGAGAAGTGAATAATTGTGCTAATTAGTATTGTGATTGGTTTGAGAAACTTATGGTTAAGGAAGAAGTTTAATCGGAATTTTTTGTGGTTTGAATCTTTGGTGGATTGATCACTCCCTTAGGTTTAGGCAAGTTTTTGTTTCGATTAGCCTTAGGACTTATCCTTTGTTTGTTAACCAAGCCACATTACAACCTTGAAAAGTCCTTGTGATTCTTGCCTTTGTATCTTCAATGTGATTTTTGGATGAATGCATAATTTAATCTTTTGTTTGCAAGATTGTTGGATGAGTGTTAAAAGTCCTTCACCTTTGTGTGTTCTTCATCCATTGATAAATTTTTGCTAGGTGTGATTCATGAAGTGAGCATGTATTGTGTTATAATGTTTTGTATGCTTTTTGTGCTTAGGATTCGTTTCATTTACATGTTGTCGTTGTAGGATAGTGGTAAGTATTTACTTTGTTTATACGTTTTTGTATTAAACCATACATTTGTTTTTGGTTTTCAAAACTTGTTGATTCACAATTCTTTGGCTTATTACTTTCAATTCTTTGATTTATTTGACATTGTTTGAGGACAAACAAAGTTTCAAGTTGGGGAGAGTTTGATAAGTGCCAAAATGTACTTATTTTGTGTATGTAAATAGTGGCACTTATCGATACTTTTGTTAATATTGTTTGAATAATTCTCCGTTTTGTGTATAAATACGTATACTTTGTGAATAGTTGTATTTTCATATACTTTTATACCATTTGATAGTTTTTCCTTTGTTTTTATAGGTATTCATGCTTATTGGAGCCTTGAGGAATAAAGTGTCAAAGGCACGGCTTCGATTTTGCAATTTTGGTGAAAGCCCGCTTAGCCACCATCAAGCGGACTTCCAAAGACTCAAAATAAGGATGATCAAAATCTTCAATTTGGTTTCCATTCATTCATTATTGGATAGAGCATTGAATAAGGTTTCCAACGCTTCGAACCGGGCGCAATTCGGAGTTACGGTTCTCGAGTTATGGCGAAAACAAAATCTGATTTTTAGCAGACTCCGCTAAGCGGAGGGGGTCCGCTGAGCGGAGCAAATCAGCGTCTGGATGCAATTTTGAGTCCGCTGAGCGGAGGGGGTCCGCTAAGCGGACCTACTAAGACAGCAGCTCGTTAAAAGGGGCAAAAATCACATTTTTAGGTTATGGGTTGGGTATTTTTGAGTCCCAACACCATCAACTTCATTCTTAGAGTAAAATTGGCTTAGAAAACAACTTCGGAGGTTGCATAAGGATGATCGGGGGTGGATTGAGCGTCGAACGGAGCTGACAAACCGGGAGATCTTCGGTTCACTTCTCTTCTTCTTTGTGTATTTCTCTTTGGTTGGGTTTGTTTGTATATTTACTTGAATCTTATGTATATTTACCGATTATAATGTTATATTTAACTTGCTTTACGAATCTGTGTTGATGTTATCCTGGATTTTTGCTCTATGCTGGGGATTTGGGGTGCTTTAGAGATAAACTTCTTGAATCCTTATCTAGGATGATAATCTGTTGGTTCTGAACTCTAGAGATAGATTTAGAGCTAGCATTCACCGTTTGTATCTGTTCTTAATGCTTTTGTGTTTGAGCGACGCGCGAGAGATCGCCGACGCTTGAATATGGATGTTCTCGTGACTTCGCGTTAGAGATAACCTTAGTTGTGAGATGATCTCGTTTGTGCTCTAGAGATGGACACTTATGTGAGAGATACGTGATGACGTAGATGAGTATCGTAGGTTGAGTATAACGGGTTGGTAAGTGTATGTTTGTGAATAGTGAATATATTTACATTCCTGATAAGTTATTTCTCTTCTAAGAATGTGTTCGTTATTCTTTCCTGTCTATATCTTTGTTTACTTTTTGCTCATTCAAACCCAAGCTCGAAACTATATAAACTATTGAATGGCATCTCTCCATCTCTGTGGTCGATAATTCCCGGATCAATATTTCCAAATCTTTTTTGTTGCTTGCCCTATACTGCATTCAACAAAATGCAAAGTGAAGGATTGAGAATGTCGAGTGAACAACGGTTTTGTGATGGATGTTTAAGGAAGTCTGAACTAGATTAAGACTTGTGAACCATATGATTGACGGAAAGATTTAATGTGGACGGTGACTTAAGATGGATTATCAGAGTTACGCAGCGGATATGTAATGTGGCACAGTTGTCATGCATGTGTGTTTGTTAGAGATAGAAAGTCAAGTATCAGAAGCCTAGGAGAATGGTATGTCTTGATCTACATGTTTGAGTTGGTGGACGTTGAGGTAAGGACGATGTGCCAGAAAATGGTATTTTCTCGTGAATACTTGCCGAGTTTATGAGGATGATATAAGGGATGTTAGTTGATGGTGGAGTTGGGTGTATTCGTCGAGTAATCTTGTTAAGTTGACGCTATAGTAATTTGGTTTTTGTTGTTGTTATATTGTTGTTGGACTCTGTAAGTAAGAAGTGATATTTTGTACTATGACTGAGTTGAGTATGCTGGCTATGTTGATGTAACTTATAAGAGTGATATGACGAGGCGGAGATAGAGCTGTTGGTGTTGGTTAAAGATTGACATGTATAATTATGAGAATGGAAGTAAGTATGTGTTCTGGTGTTGAGAATGTTGTTAATACGATGATAGTGTGGAGTTGAACACCCAAGTATATGAGGATTATGATTGTTACTACCTTAAGGATCGATAGTCAAGGTATTGTTGAGCAGTGATGACTCTGTTGCTAAGTTAATGAAGTGAGATTGTATCTCCATATATAAGCGTGTTAAAGTTGTTGTTACCACAAGTATTGGTAAGTCGAGAGATTCCTCAGATGGTTGGTAAGTTGTTAACGAGTATGTCGTTGAGATGTCGAATAATTGACACTAGATTTAAGTCAGATTGAGTTGTTTTGGTTGTCAAAGTGTTGTCAAACGCAATTGAGAATTGGAGAGTTGGAAGCGAAGTTAAGGACGGTTATGTCGGATGGATTTTCGAGGACGAAAATATTCTAAGTGGGGGAGAGTTGTAACGCCCCGAATTTAATTAATTATTTAATTAAATTGATCGAGGATTTATTCATTGGAATTAGTTGAAGTCGGGGTTTATCGGTATTATTCTACAAACGTAATGGATTATTATGTTGATTTGAGCAGTTAAGTTGTGGTCGGATTTATTAGTCGGATTAGTCAGAGAAGTACAATTGCGAGTTGGTATTGTTAAAGTTATGGATCGATGGTAAATGTGGAATATTATTGGAAATAATATTCGGTTATGTTGTGTGGTTAATTATTTATGTGTGTTATTTGGCTTAATTGAGTAATTAAAGAGAGATTATGAATTGGGCCTAAGTGAAACAAATATGACATAAGAGACTGGATTGTGGGTTAAGCCCAATTAAGAAAGAAGGATAGTAAGAGTTAGGGTTTTAGAGATTAAACCTCATAACTCATTTTGTGGAAAAAGAAGAAGAGAAAGAAGAGAAAGAAGAGAAAGAAGAGAGGAAGAGAAGAAAGTTATGGCATGAAGAGAGGGATGACTCCATTGAAGAGGAGGCTTTTGCTAAGGTAAGGGTGGGGTTCTTACTCTCTAAGGGTTGGCATGATGATGTATATGGTGGGTTAGATTGTATGTTATTCTCCATGGAAGTTGTGTGTAGAGATGTTAGGGTTTATGAACAAATGTGTAAATTCATGGTTTGAAATGTGTTTTAATTGATGTTTGATGATTGTTATGATGTTAGAAGATCCATAATATGTGTTGTATTTGTGTTTATAATATGTATTCCATTGTTGTTCATGATGGTTGGTGTTTTCAGCTTGATTGGGTTGAGTTTGGGGGTTTTTGGATGGGTTTCGTATGTTGTTTTCTGTGTTTTGGGAGTTTCTGAAATCGCCAATTCGCGCCGCGAACCTCTGTTCGTGCCGCGAACTTCCTGGCAGAAACTCAGGAAAAATTGGATTCACTCAGTTCGCGCCGCGAACTTTGTTGGCGCCGCGAACCCTGTTTTACAGAACTTTTTCCAAACTTTGAAATGATGTAACTTTTGATCCGTAACTCCGTTTTAGGCGCCGTTCGAAGCGTTGGAAAGCTAACGCAATGAAATATACCATGATGCAATAAAATGATCCATATGATATAGTTTCATATTATGTTTATTAGGATTAAGTGATGAACTATGTTGTGTTAACAAATGAAGTATGCTCTTTGCGATGAATTGACATAATTGTGTTATAGTATAACTTGATATATGTTTTCCTTATGACGATACAATGTTATTGAAATGATAATATGTGCCTTCCTTATAATGAGATAATGATGCTTTATAAAGAATTAACAATGAATATGCTTTCATTAAGTAGTTGAATTAACCGTGTTACATCGTTACTTGAATTGTGTAATGTGATGTTTGTTGTTAATATGTGTTATTTGAATGTTCTTGTGGAGAATGATTATGTGATGACTTAATTATGATGTGGTTGTTTTAATAACATGCATGTATGTGAATATGTGTTATGGGTCGATGAAATGTGAATAACATGTATTGTTATGATACGTTGTAATAGTCCATATTGTATACCGTAATGAATTGACGAGGATGTGCACAAATGCATTGGCAATTGTTTACTACAAGTTTAATGAGATCTTGAATTGGTAATTACTATGAGTATGATTATAATTGAATGATAACATGTTACTTGAATTGTATATATGTAATACGTGAATTGGTGTTGATTGATAATAACATTGTTGGCATGATATGTGATATGATATTCATAATGAGTGTGAATGATTACATACTAGTTGTTGTAACATGTTGATGTTTATTGTTGTTGTGTGCAATATGTGGAATTTGTCGTTGTTGTTGTAGACCCTATGGTCATTGTTGTTAATTTGTATTATGTTGATAAGAATGAAGTTGAATAGATGTTGTATGTTGATATGATGTGATGACGTGATTGAGATGTGGTAAAATACTATGATACGGTTATTGCCATAGAACCTTGGCATTGAGTTGATGTTGTTTAGTTGATATGGTTATGTTGTTTAAGTTGATTATGTCGTTCAAGTTGATTATGTCGTTTAAGTTGATTAAGTGGTTTAAGTTGTGTTTGTGGATGTGCATCATTTGAGTCGCATCCATTGCATTGTTTAAGACGGACCTTGTGGCAATTGTTTGAGACGGCCCTTGTGGCAAATGTTTGAGACGGCCCTTGTGGCAAATGTTTGAGACGGCCCAATGGCAAACTATTTGAGACGGGAGTTTTACTCCCATGGTACCACATGCATATGTATAAGTTTGAGTCACATTCGAGTCGCATTTGAATTGCATTTGAATTGTGTTTGGATTGTTGAGATGACGAGGTGTTTGGTTGTGACGTGATAATGATGTGTTTGTTGTGACGTATTTGATATCATACTTGTATATTTGAATATGTGATTAATGACATCGTTGCTGTTTTGAAAGCTGTATTATATTGATAAGTTGTTTTGCGGTGAAACTTGTTGCAAGATGTTATGTGATGCGAAGTGGTGAAATTATGTATGATTTATATCTCCTATATTATTTATCATGCATTCCTTTATATTGTAAGATATCTCACCCCTTTGCTGACATTTCCCCTACCATGGGAAATGGGCAGGTACTCAAGATTAGTCGTGGAGGTCCGAGGTTATTTATGTGAAGTCTTTATGTTGCTTTATGGCAAGTCGAGTTGGTGTCCATTGCTCTGATACGTAGCACTCGGGGGGATTAGTCATTATTACTTGATTATTGTATTCCATGATGACACTTGTGTTAAGTTGAATAATAAAGATGTTTATAAGTTTAAGCTGTAAGTGGTGAATGAAGTTTTGTTCCGAATGCTATGTATCTTTATTAAATGCAATATAAGTATGTTTGTTTGGTTAAGTCGAATTGTGACATCCCATCTTTGATGAATAATTTTTAAATGCACTCTGATTTTCGCTTATAATTGCGGGGTAGATTTGGGGTGTTACAATAGTGGTATCAGAGCAGGTCGGTCCGTCCTTTCAATGTTGTCTAGTGATGTTTATTCCTGTGTACACGATGAGTGTGTGAAACACTGTCGGTACTTGTTGTTCTTCTGATCGTTTTTCTGCAGGAGTTGGTTTTAATCTAAGTTGGGGAGAAGCTATGCTTCTCGGTTATGTTTCAGTTGTAGGATGTAGTATGCTGCTGAGGGCGACAGTACAAGTGTTGTTGGAGTTTGTTGTTTCCTGAATCGAAGATGACTTGGATTTAAGATTTTTGTTGTTAATTAAGTGGAGCATCTTGAGGAAGAGGATGAGCAGGAATTTTTGATGTTCACTTCTCGAAGGATGAGGAGCTATGTAGAGGTTGTTGGTATGCGAGTATGGTGCAAGCTCCTGATGTGTCTGAAGCTAACTGTAAGTAATGAGAATAAATTCTAGAAGATGGAATTTAGAAGGTGCGATATTCCAGTGCTGCTGATGGACTGTGAAGTTGTTGATTGAGCAACCTTGCGTAAGATTTCGATGTTGGATCAGTGATTAAAAGAAGTATTGCTGTATGATTGATGCAAGTGATTGAGCAGTAGTAGAAGCCGTTGAAGTTGTTGAAACTTTCTGAAGCGCGAGTAAGAATTGGTAATGCGAAGAGATGAGTGTGATTTCAATAATAAGAAGTGCGGATAATAGTGTACATGAATGTTTGTTTTGATGTATCTTCAGATGTGTTTAAGAAAGTAGCTGCAAGACGCCGGTGTTAGTTTTTTTTCGGATGATTTTGAAAGATTAGTGAATTATGGAATTATAATGCTTCGAGTGACATGAGTACGAGTTGGAAAAGGAAATTATTAATGTTGGCAATGATGGTTTATACTCTGTTATGGTTTTCGGCTATCTATTGACAAATTGAGGACTTGATCACCCTTAATCTCTTATTGATAGTAGACGGAATCGTGATTGGATGGCATAGACGTATCTTGCTAGCTTGATAGTGCGTAAAGGGATGAATGTTATGTCGTGAAGATAGTTGCTCTCTGGTTGGTGTGAATCAACGGAAAAGTATCCATGAATCATTAAGAAGTAACGAACTGGTCAGAGAAGCTGGTGTATAGGCGAGATAGTATCGCAAAGTGAAGGATTGAGAATGTCGAGTGAACAACGGTTTTGTGATGGATGTTTAAGGAAGTCTGAACTAGATTAAGACTTGTGAACCATATGATTGACGGAAAGATTTAATATGGACGGTGACTTAAGATGGATTATCAGAGTTGCGCAGCGGATGTGTAATGTGGCACAGTTGTCATGCATGTGTGTTTGTTAGAGATAGAAAGTCAAGTATCAGAAGCCTAGGAGAATGGTATGTCTTGATCTACATGTTTGAGTTGGTGGACGTTGAGGTAAGGACGATGTGCCAGAATATGGTATTTTCTCGTGAATACTTGCCGAGTTTATGAGGATGATATAAGGGATGTTAGTTGATGGTGGAGTTGGGTGTATTCGTCGAGTAATCTTGTTAAGTTGACGCTATAGTAATTTGGTTTTTGTTGTTGTTATATTGTTGTTGGACTCTGTAAGTAAGAAGTGATATTTTGTACTATGACTGAGTTGAGTATGCTGGCTATGTTGATGTAACTTATAAGAGTGATATGACGAGGCGGAGATAGAGCTGTTGGTGTTGGTTAAAGATTGACATGTATAATTATGAGAATGGAAGTAAGTATGTGTTCTGGTGTTGAGAATGTTGTTAATACGATGATAGTGTGGAGTTGAACACCCAAGTATATGAGGATTATGATTGTTACTACCTTAAGGATCGATAGTCAAGGTATTGTTGAGCAGTGATGACTCTGTTGCTAAGTTAATGAAGTGAGATTGTATCTCCATATATAAGCGTGTTAAAGTTGTTGTTACCATAAGTATTGGTGAGTCGAGAGATTCCTCAGATGGTTGGTAAGTTGTTAACGAGTATGTCGTTGAGATGTCGAATAATTGACACTAGATTTAAGTCAGATTGAGTTGTTTTGGTTGTCAAAGTGTTGTCAAACGCAATTGAGAATTGGAGAGTTGGAAGCGAAGTTAAGGACGGTTATGTCGGATGGATTTTCGAGGACGAAAATATTCTAAGTGGGGGAGAGTTGTAACGCCCTGAATTTAATTAATTATTTAATTAAATTGATCGAGGATTTATTCATTGGAATTAGTTGAAGTCGGGGTTTATCGGTATTATTCTACAAACGTAATGGATTATTATGTTGATTTGAGCAGTTAAGTTGTGGTCGGATTTATTAGTCGAATTAGTCCGAGAAGTACAATTGCGAGTTGGTATTGTTAAAGTTATGGATCGATGGTAAATGTGGAATATTATTGGAAATAATATTCGGTTATGTTGTGTGGTTAATTATTTATGTGTGTTATTTGGCTTAATTGAGTAATTAAAGAGAGATTATGAATTGGGCCTAAGTGAAACAAATATGACATAAGAGACTGGATTGTGGGTTAAGCCCAATTAAGAAAGAAGGATAGTAAGAGTTAGGGTTTTAGAGATTAAACCTCATAACTCATTTTGTGGAAAAAGAAGAAGAGAAAGAAGAGAAAGAAGAGAAAGAAGAGAGGAAGAGAAGAAAGTTATGGCATGAAGAGAGGGATGACTCCATTGAAGAGGAGGCTTTTGCTAAGGTAAGGGTAGGGTTCTTACTCTCTAAGGGTTGGCATGATGATGTATATGGTGGGTTAGATTGTATGTTATTCTCCATGGAAGTTGTGTGTAGAGATGTTAGGGTTTATGAACAAATGTGTAAATTCATGGTTTGAAATGTGTTTTAATTGATGTTTGATGATTGTTATGATGTTAGAAGATCCATAATATGTGTTGTATTTGTGTTTATAATATGTATTCCATTGTTGTTCATGATGGTTGGTGTTTTCAGCTTGATTGGGTTGAGTTTGGGGGTTTTTGGATGGGTTTCGTATGCTGTTTTCTGTGTTTTGGGAGTTTCTGAAATCGCCAGTTCGCGCCGCGAACCTCTGTTCGTGCCGCGAACTTCCTGGCAGAAACTCAGGAAAAATTGGATTCACTCAGTTCGCGCCGCGAACTTTGTTGGCGCCGCGAACTTTGTTGGCGCCGCGAACCCTGTTTTACAGAACTTTTTCCAAACTTTGAAATGATGTAACTTTTGATCCGTAACTCCGTTTTAGGCGCCGTTCGAAGCGTTGGAAAGCTAACGCAATGAAATATACCATGATGCAATAAAATGATCCATATGATATAGTTTCATATTATGTTTATTAGGATTAAGTGATGAACTATGTTGTGTTAACAAATGAAGTATGCTCTTTGCGATGAATTGACATAATTGTGTTATAGTATAACTTGATATATGTTTTCCTTATGACGATACAATGTTATTGAAATGATAATATGTGCCTTCCTTATAATGAGATAATGATGCTTTATAAAGAATTAACAATGAATATGCTTTCATTAAGTAGTTGAATTAACCGTGTTACATCGTTACTTGAATTGTGTAATGTGATGTTTGTTGTTAATATGTGTTATTTGAATGTTCTTGTGGAGAATGATTATGTGATGATTTAATTATGATGTGGTTGTTTTAATAACATGCATGTATGTGAATATGTGTTATGGGTCGATGAAATGTGAATAACATGTATTGTTATGATACGTTGTAATAGTCCATATTGTATACCGTAATGAATTGACGAGGATGTGCACAAATGCATTGGCAATTGTTTACTACAAGTTTAATGAGATCTTGAATTGGTAATTACTATGAGTATGATTATAATTGAATGATAACATGTTACTTGAATTGTATATATGTAATACGTGAATTGGTGTTGATTGATAATAACATTGTTGGCATGATATGTGATATGATATTCATAATGAGTGTGAATGATTACATACTAGTTGTTGTAACATGTTGATGTTTATTGTTGTTGTGTGCAATATGTGGAATTTGTCGTTGTTGTTGTAGACCTTATGGTCATTGTTGTTAATTTGTATTATGTTGATAAGAATGAAGTTGAATAGATGTTGTATGTTGATATGATGTGATGACGTGATTGAGATGTGGTAAAATACTATGATACGGTTATTGCCATAGAACCTTGGCATTGAGTTGATGTTGTTTAGTTGATATGGTTATGTTGTTTAAGTTGATTATGTCGTTCAAGTTGATTATGTCGTTTAAGTTGATTAAGTGGTTTAAGTTGTGTTTGTGGATGTGCATCATTTGAGTCGCATCCATTGCATTGTTTAAGACGGACCTTGTGGCAATTGTTTGAGACGGCCCTTGTGGCAAATGTTTGAGACGGCCCTTGTGGCAAATGTTTGAGACGGCCCAATGGCAAACTGTTTGAGACGGGAGTTTTACTCCCATGGTACCACATGCATATGCATAAGTTTGAGTCACATTCGAGTCGCATTTGAATTGCATTTGAATTGTGTTTGGATTGTTGAGATGACGAGGTGTTTGGTTGTGACGTGATAATGATGTGTTTGTTGTGACGTATTTGATATCATACTTGTATATTTGAATATGTGATTAATGACATCGTTGCCGTTTTGAAAGCTGTATTATATTGATAAGTTGTTTTGCGGTGAAACTTGTTGCAAGATGTTATGTGATGCGAAGTGGTGAAATTATGTATGATTTATATCTCCTATATTATTTATCATGCATTCCTTTATATTGTAATATATCTCACCCCTTTGCTGATATTTCCCCTACCATGGGAAATGGGCAGGTACTCAAGATTAGTCGTGGAGGTCCGAGGTTATTTATGTGAAGTCTTTATGTTGCTTTATGGCAAGTCGAGTTGGTGTCCATTGCTCTGATACGTAGCACTCGGGGGGATTAGTCATTATTACTTGATTATTGTATTCCATGATGACACTTGTGTTAAGTTGAATAATAAAGATGTTTATAAGTTTAAGCTGTAAGTGGTGAATGAAGTTTTGTTCCGAATGCTATGTATCTTTATTAAATGCAATATAAGTATGTTGGTTTGGTTAAGTCGAATTGTGACATCCCATCTTTGATGAATAATTTTTAAATGCACTCTGATTTTCGCTTATAATTGCGGGGTAGATTTGGGGTGTTACAATAGTGGTATCAGAGCAGGTCGGCCCGTCCTTTCAATGTTGTCTAGTGATGTTTATTCCTGTGTACACGATGAGTGTGTGAAACACTGTCGGTACTTGTTGTTCTTCTGATCGTTTTTCTGCAGGAGTTGGTTTTAATCTAAGTTGGGGAGAAGCTATGCTTCTCGGTTATGTTTCAGTTGTAGGATGTAGTATGCTGCTGAGGGCGACAGTACAAGTGTTGTTGGAGTTTGTTGTTTCCTGAATCGAAGATGACTTGGATTTAAGATTTTTGTTGTTAATTAAGTGGAGCATCTTGAGGAAGAGGATGAGCAGGAATTTTTGATGTTCACTTCTCGAAGGATGAGGAGCTATGTAGAGGTTGTTGGTATGCGAGTATGGTGCAATCTCCTGATGTGTCTGAAGCTAACTGTAAGTAATGAGAATAAATTCTAGAAGATGGAATTTATAAGGTGCGATATTCCAGTGCTGCTGATGGACTGTGAAGTTGTTGATTGAGCAACCTTGCGTAAGATTTCGATGTTGGATCAGTGATTAAAAGAAGTATTGCTGTATGATTGAGCAGTAGTAGAAGCCGTTGAAGTTGTTGAAACTTTCTGAAGCGCGAGTAAGAATTGGTAATGCGAAGAGATGAGTGTGATTTCAATAATAAGAAGTGCGGATAATAGTGTACATGAATGTTTGTTTTGATGTATCTTCAGATGTGTTTAAGAAAGTAGCTGCAAGACGCCGGTGTTAGTTTTTTTTCGGATGATTTTGAAAGATTAGTGAATTATGGAATTATAATGCTTCGAGTGACATGAGTACGAGTTGGAAAAGGAAATTATTAATGTTGGCAATGATGGTTTATACTCCGTTATGGTTTCCGGCTATCTATTGACAAATTGAGGACTTGATCACCCTTAATCTCTTGTTGATAGTAGACGGAATCGTGATTGGATGGCATAGACGTATCTTGCTAGCTTGATAGTGCGTAAAGGGATGAATGTTATGTCGTGAAGATAGTTGCTCTCTGGTTGGTGTGAATCAACGGAAAAGTATCCATGAATCATTAAGAAGTAACGAACAGGTCAGAGAAGCTGGTGTATAGGCGAGATAGTATCGCAAAGTGAAGGATTGAGAATGTCGAGTGAACAACGGTTTTGTGATGGATGTTTAAGGAAGTCTGAACTAGATTAAGACTTGTGAACCATATGATTGACGGAAAGATTTAATGTGGACGGTGACTTAAGATGGATTATCAGAGTTGCGCAGCGGATGTGTAATGTGGCACAGTTGTCATGCATGTGTGTTTGTTAGAGATAGAAAGTCAAGTATCAGAAGCCTAGGAGAATGGTATGTCTTGATCTACATGTTTGAGTTGGTGGACGTTGAGGTAAGGACGATGTGCCAGAATATGGTATTTTCTCGTGAATACTTGCCGAGTTTATGAGGATGATATAAGGGATGTTAGTTGATGGTGGAGTTGGGTGTATTCGTCGAGTAATCTTGTTAAGTTGACGCTATAGTAATTTGGTTTTTGTTGTTGTTATATTATTGTTGGACTCTGTAAGTAAGAAGTGATATTTTGTACTATGACTGAGTTGAGTATGCTGGCTATGTTGATGTAACTTATAAGAGTGATATGACGAGGCGGAGATAGAGCTGTTGGTGTTGGTTAAAGATTGACATGTATAATTATGAGAATGGAAGTAAGTATGTGTTCTGGTGTTGAGAATGTTGTTAATACGATGATAGTGTGGAGTTGAACACCCAAGTATATGAGGATTATGATTGTTACTACCTTAAGGATCGATAGTCAAGGTATTGTTGAGCAGTGATGACTCTGTTGCTAAGTTAATGAAGTGAGATTGTATCTCCATATATAAGCGTGTTAAAGTTGTTGTGACCATAAGTATTGGTGAGTCGAGAGATTCCTCAGATGGTTGGTAAGTTGTTAACGAGTATGTCGTTGAGATGTCGAATAATTGACACTAGATTTAAGTCAGATTGAGTTGTTTTGGTTGTCAAAGTGTTGTCAAACGCAATTGAGAATTGGAGAGTTGGAAGCGAAGTTAAGGACGGTTATGTCGGATGGATTTTCGAGGACGAAAATATTCTAAGTGGGGGAGAGTTGTAACGCCCCGAATTTAATTAATTATTTAATTAAATTGATCGAGGATTTATTCATTGGAATTAGTTGAAGTCGGGGTTTATCGGTATTATTCTACAAACGTAATGGATTATTATGTTGATTTGAGCAGTTAAGTTGTGGTCGGATTTATTAGTCGGATTAGTCAGAGAAGTACAATTGCGAGTTGGTATTGTTAAAGTTATGGATCGATGGTAAATGTGGAATATTATTGGAAATAATATTCGGTTATGTTGTGTGGTTAATTATTTATGTGTGTTATTTGGCTTAATTGAGTAATTAAAGAGAGATTATGAATTGGGCCTAAGTGAAACAAATATGACATAAGAGACTGGATTGTGGGTTAAGCCCAATTAAGAAAGAAGGATAGTAAGAGTTAGGGTTTTAGAGATTAAACCTCATAACTCATTTTGTGGAAAAAGAAGAAGAGAAAGAAGAGAAAGAAGAGAAAGAAGAGAGGAAGAGAAGAAAGTTATGGCATGAAGAGAGGGATGACTCCATTGAAGAGGAGGCTTTTGCTAAGGTAAGGGTGGGGTTCTTACTCTCTAAGGGTTGGCATGATGATGTATATGGTGGGTTAGATTGTATGTTATTCTCCATGGAAGTTGTGTGTAGAGATGTTAGGGTTTATGAACAAATGTGTAAATTCATGGTTTGAAATGTGTTTTAATTGATGTTTGATGATTGTTATGATGTTTGAAGATCCATAATATGTGTTGTATTTGTGTTTATAACATGTATTCATTGTTGTTCATGATGGTTGGTGTTTTCAGCTTGATTGGGTTGAGTTTGGGGGTTTTTGGATGGGTTTCGTATGCTGTTTTCTGTGTTTTGGGAGTTTCTGAAATCGCCGGTTCGCGCCGCGAACCTTTGTTCGTGCCGCGAACTTCCTGGCAGAAACTCAGGAAAAATTGGATTCACTCAGTTCGCGCCGCGAACTTTGTTGGCGCCGCGAACCCTGTTTTACAGAACTTTTTCCAAACTTTGAAATGATGTAACTTTTGATCCGTAACTCCGTTTTAGGCGCCGTTCGAAGCGTTGGAAAGCTAACGCAATGAACTATACCATGATGCAATAAAATGATCCATATGATATAGTTTCATATTATGTTTATTAGGATTAAGTGATGAACTATGTTGTGTTAACAAATGAAGTATGCTCTTTGCGATGAATTGACATAATTGTGTTATAGCACTCGGGGGGATTAGTCATTATTACTTGATTATTGTATTCCATGATGACACTTGTGTTAAGTTGCATAATAAAGATGTTTATAAGTTTAAGCTGTAAGTGGTGAATGAAGTTTTGTTCCGAATGCTATGTATCTTTATTAAATGCAATATAAGTATGTTTGTTTGGTTAAGTCGAATTGTGACATCCCATCTTTGATGAATAATTTTTAAATGCACTCTGATTTTCGCTTATAATTGCGGGGTAGATTTGGGGTGTTACACTTACAGGTATATTTCCTTCATAAACTCCATTGTATACACACACCTTGACATATATATGTAATTGTTCATACTTGTTCATGTTTGTCCATGTTTGTTCATACTTGTTAATGTGTTTGTTCATGTTATATATGCTTGTTCAACTTAGTACAACACTAGGTTCCCCATAGCCTCCTATTGGGCTTCGTGCAAAGAATCTCCCTAGTTTAGGTTAGGACATAGAGTATGGTTTCCCGGTGAAATCGCTCTAAGAGCTCAAACCAACTATACCATGCCTCCTCTTGGGCTTCGTACAAACGACTTCTCCCTCCCATAGCCTCCTCTTGGGCTTACAATGCAAGGACCCTCGATTGTCCCTCCCATAGCCTCCTCTTGGGCTTACAATGCAAGGACCCTCGGATAGCCTCCTCTTGGGCTTCGTACAAGGACCCACGGGCTTCTTATAAGCATCCCCAATATCCAAATCAAATACCCTAGGAGATTAGACATTTATCATCTCTATGATAGGAGTATCTCTTCTATATCATCACAATCAATCAATCACTCAATCAATCAACTTAACTTTTTTGCCACAAGCCTGGCTAATCAATCAAACCTTTTTGCCACCATACTGGCTGATTAATCAAAGTTTTTGTCACAAGGCTGACTTCATTGAAACTTTTGCCACAAGGCTGGCTGATTAATCAAAACTTTTTGTCACAAGGCCGACTTCATTGAAAGTTTTTGCCACAAGGCTGGCTAAAAAACATCTTTATCATTCCAAGCGCCATAAGTGGCACAGCCCATGGCTTATAATGAAAAGATTTCAAACAAAAACAAACAGATGTATATGATGATATAGATTAGATACTTCGAACATTTAGATGACATTTGTCTCTTATCCTTTGCTTCCACTAGCATAAGTGGGAACTACGATTGCTCTGACTTTCTCAACATCCCTTTGAGAATACGTAGGCACAAGGTCGTATCCTTGGCGATCAAAACTTCTCCCTCAAACCACTCAAACCTTAGCACCCGTAGACCCCGAGCTACAGATGCTCTGATTCCCTCTAAGGGATATGTATGCAGAGGATCGCGATGATTTTTGCGAGCATAATCAAACAAACACCCTAGGTCCCACCTATCTCACAAGAACCTCTCCATAACATAGAATGAAAAAACATAGCAAAGAAACCTATAGAGTACTATAGATACGTTGGGTGCTAATACCTTCCCTTCGTATAACCAACCCTCTTACCCGGAATCTCTCCCCCACTTTTTAGGTTATTGCAACTTTTTTCCTTTTCCTACTTTGGAAACAATAAAAAGTTTGGTCGAAACAAAAGGAAAATCATTTTTTGAGCACTCGAGCCCAAAGAAGGCATCAGGTGTCTCATCCCGAAAAAGATACGATTTTTCCCCGCGACAGTCACAGTCTAGACAAAGGAAGTAACTTTCAAGTTTATCTTTCCGGTATTCAAAGTTTTCACCATCAAATACTGGTGGTCTAGTATAACCATTGTTGCCATTTCCATTGTATTGCTCAGTAGAGCCAGATGTAGATGTAGATGTGTTTGTTGGAATTTCACCAGCCATCTTTTACTGAAGCGTTTTTCTCTTCCTGAATCTTTTCTAAACACGGTTAAGTGCTTGCACCTTAGAACCGGCGCTCTGATACCAATTGAAGGATAGAAAAACACTTAGAAAGGGGGGGGGGGGGTTTGAATAAGTGTAGCTTTAAAACTTGTAAGATAAAAACAATTTGTACAATGATTTTTATCCTGGTTCGTTGTTAACTAAACTACTCCAGTCCACCCCCTTGGAGTGATTTACCTCACCTGAGGATTTAATCCACTAATCACACGAGATTACAATGGTTTTCCACTTAGCCAACTGCTAAGTCTTCTAGAGTATACTGATCACAACCTGATCACTCTAGGGACAATCTACTTAGACAACTTCTAAGACTTGCTAGAGTATACTGATCAACAACCTGATCACTCTAGTTCTTACAACTTAATGTAAACAAATTCTTTTAAGAGTTACAATGTTTTTTAAAAAGTTATTATCACAACTGTGATTTTCTCTTAAGTTTAAGCTTAAAATCTCACTAAGATATTACAACAGCAATGTAGTGAGCTTGATGATGAAGTTTGAGAGCTTTTGAATCTGACAGCGTTTCTGTATAATGCGCAAGTGTTGTATTTAGATTCTCATCAGAACTTCATATTTATAGGCACTTGAGAAGATGATCGTTGGGAGCATTTAATGCTTTGCGTATTCCGTACAGCATTGCATTTAATGTTTCACTCTTTTGTCAACTACCTCGAGCCTTGTTTTTGCTGTGTCTACTGACGTTGCCTTTAATAGCTTCTAATGTTCCTTTTGTCAGTCAGCGTAGCCTGCCAGTCTAGTACTTGCTTCTGATCTGATGTTTGTGTAAACAACGTTTGAATGTCATCAGAGTCAAACAGCTTGGTGCAGAGCATCTTCTTGTCTTCTGACCTTGAAGTGCTTCTGAGCGTGATACCATGAGAACTTCAGTGCTTCTGCTTCTGATCTCAAGTTCTTCTGGTGCTTCCATAGACCCATGTTCTGATTCTGCTTGACCATCTTCTGATGTATTGCCAGACCATGTTCTGATGTTGCATGCCGAACCTTCTGAGTCAGTGCTTCTTGCGCTGATTTTGTGCATACTCTTTATATAATTCCTGAAATGGAAATTGCATAGTATTAGAGTACCACATTATCTCATACAAAATTCATATGCTTGTTATCATCAAAACTAAGAATATTGATCAGAACAAATCTTGTTCTAACACGGGACTCCCTGGTAAGTGTCCAGTAAGCTGAAATCTTCTTAGAAAACTTAAGGTTCTTTCAGGTTCAAGTTCTCCTCTGTAGAATGGGTGTAACAATCTGTGAATGCAATAGCTAAACACCTGTTGAAACACTAGAGTACAAGAAACGTTAAAGGCTCAAATGCGTAAAAACAAAAGATAATATTAATTACAAAAGTCATAAATGTAACTTGGCACTCCCCGACAATGGCCCCAAAAACTTGTTGCTCATTTAATTGTATGTCACATGCAAGTATACATGTATGTTTGATTGTAACAAGTGATAAAGATAACAGTATCGTACCCACGGGGAGTGAAATTGTTATTTATATTTATTTTATAATTAACTATTATTGAGATTAAGAATAAACAAAGAGAGAGAAAAAATAATTGATGGTATGAAATTTGGTGTCAAGGAAACAGATTGCAAAACAATGCAGATAGAAGTGAGAATGTATTAAGAGGGATTTAGTTGACCTAAGATCCATTAACATCAAGGAAATAAATATGTGCTTATGATGAGTGGTGTTGAGAGAGGCGAGGTCAGAGTGATCTCATGGTGCATTTTTACAAGATCAAAGCATGCATAAAAAGGGAAAGAGACCAAATCTCTAAGCCTCACTTATAACCCTAATATGCGTATGTATTTATCCTGAAATCCTAATTACTTGCAATTCCTTATCTCTAATTGAACTAGGTGAGTGAATATCTCTATCCTACTCGTTTCAACCATTTTTATTATGAAATCCATTTGTTGTTGAATCTCTCAAAACCACAAGTTGTTATATATATATATATTCCTAAATTGACCATTCAAAGAAACATATTTATAAACATGTTAACACATAATAAAACAAGTCACTAAACCACACCTCATTTAACATAACAACAACTTAATAATAACTTCACATTCATCAACTACAAAAGTTTTAGCTCATGATGAACTTAGTACAAACTACAAGCATGGTTCTCCGAGGGAATATTGTGGTCGTCATTTTCTTTACCTCCCCATTTCACTTGGGAGGACGGCACGCTAGACCCTTCACGCGAAATTTGGAAGGAGAATGCGCCCGGGATGGGATGAATTTTGTTTCAGTTCTTCCTACGATATCACACGAACTTTCTTATTGTCCTACGAGTAGGAACGGGGAAAAAAGATCTCAAATAAACCCTAGGAGTTTGCTAAGTGTGGGGATTCACCAAGACTAGAAATTCTGGAGTCCGGGGGGTCGGTTATACATAGGGAAGAGTTTAAGCATCCTACATATTCGTAGTACTCTACGGGAACCTTCTCTGTGTCTATGTGTTTGTGTTTGTTGCTTATTATTGGGAAAGTTTCTCCTTTGTGTTAGGAGAAAGAATTGAATTGAATTAAAAAGAAAACAGACAAACTGACTATTTTTGGTATTTTATTAGCTCGCTGAGATTCCTTGTGAACCTCATGCCTACATATCCCTAATGGAAGTCAGAGCTTAATGTAGTTCGAAGAACTAATTAGGGAAATTAATTATTTTTGGTGCCTTGCTTAAAGCTCAAGGTTGAAGCTTGAATTAAATCTCTGTTTACAGTAAAGAGACATGAAATCATCTTTACAGAGAGGTATTTCTACTATTCCACCACAGACATTAAAAGAGTGACAAAATAACTAAATTCATTTCATTCAAGAGGGGGACCTTACTTGTGTATGTGCAAGTATACCAGTCAACTGCGTCTTGAATGAAAGAAAGAAAAAAATAGTTTTTTTCGGAAGCGCATTTCCCAAACCATATTTTTTCTCATAAAAAAGTGACTTCGGCGATGCATTTTCGAAGTTTAGGGGCATTTTTGGGTTTTCGCCGCGGGTGACCAAGAAGGTAGGGGGTCAGGAAAGAAATTATCTAAAACAAATTCAATATATATATGGCTACCAAACACCACAACAACCATTTCTTCTTTTCTCCAACTAAGCATTCCCAACAATGTCACCTTTTAATTGACCAGGCCGGCCACCTATAATTCCATCAATCCAAACAACACAACCTAACTACAATAACATGAGCAAAGAACTCAATTACGACAACGCGTTAATGCAGAAACAAGATAAAGAAGAATTACATGGTGATGTTTTAGGGACCTTGTATCAAACACTTAATGTGAATCAATAGAGATCTATATGAGAAAGGGTATCTCGGGAGTGTGGAACCGGTGGCTTTTATGATCAATCAGGTCGTCATCATTAGTATAAAAAATTATTCTCACATGGAACTGTCGCGTGAAAATCAATATGAGACACTGGATGCCTTCTTTGGGCTCGAGTGCTCAAGAAAATGATTTGGTTTTTTTGTCACGACCAAACTTTTTATCGTTTCCAAAGTAGGAAAAGGAAAAAAGTTGCAATAACCTTAAAAGATATGCAAAGAAAATAACACAAAATTAAAAGCAATGCAAAAGTGGGGGAGAGATCTTGGGTAAGAGGGTTGGTTATACGAAGGGAAGGTATTAGCACCCAACGTATCTATAGAACTCTATAGGTTTCTTTGTTATGTTTGTCTGTGTATTTCATTCTATGCTATTGGGGAGGTTCTTTTGTGAGATAGGTGGGACCTAAAGTGTTTGTTTGATTATGCTCGCAAAGATCATCGCAATCTTCTGCATACATATCCCTTAGAGGGAATCAGAGCATTTGTAGCTCGGGGTCTACGGGTGCTAAGGTTTGAGTGTTTTGAGGGAGAAGTTTTGCTCGCCAAGGATAAGACCTTGTGCCTACGTATTCTCAAAGGGATGTTGAGAAAGTCAGAGCAATCGTAGTTCCCACTTATGCTAGTGGAAGCAAAGGATAAGAGACAAATGTCATCTTAATGCTCGATGTATCTAATCTATATCATCACATACATCTGTTTAATTTTTGTTTGAAATCTTTTCATTATAAGACCTGGGCTGTGCCACTTATGGTTCTTAGAATGATAAAGATGTTTTTGTTTAGCCAGCCTTGTGGCAAAAACAAGTTTGATTAGCCAGCCTTGTGGCAAAAACTTTTGATAAGTCAGCCTTGTGGCAAAAAGTTTTGATAAGCCAGCCTTGTGGAAAAAACTTTTGATAAGCCATCCTTGTGGAAAAAGGTTTGATTGATTAGCCAGCCTTGTGGCAAAAAAGTTGAGTTTTAATTGTTTGTGATGATATAGAAGAGATACTCCTATCATAGAGATGATATATGTCTAATCTCCTAGGGTATTTGATTTGGATATTGGGGATGCTTTTAAGAAGCCCGTGGGTCCTTGTACGAAGCCCAAGAGGAGGCTATCCGAGGGTCCTTGCATTGTAAGCCCAAGAGGAGGCTATGGGAGGGACAATCGAGGGTCCTTGCACTGTAAGCCCAAGAGGAGGCTATGGGAGGGACAGTCGTTTGTACAAAGCCCAAGAGGAGGCATGGTATAGTTGGTTTGAGCTCTTAGAGCGATTTCACCGGGAAACCATACTCTATGTCCTAACCTAAACTAGGGAGATTCTTTGCACGAAGCCCAATAGGAGGCTATCGGGAACCTAGTGTTGTACTAAGTTGAACAAGTATATATAACATGATCACAAATATGAACAAGTATGAACAAATATGAACAAGTACATGAACAAATATGAACAAGTATGAACAATTATATATGACAAGGTGTGTGTGTGCAATGGAGTTTATGAAGGAAATATACCTGTAAGGATGATCAGTTTATGTACACGGGGCTCGGGACTTATACTCGGGGAGAGGCCCATTGAGTTTATTCATGGCTATGTAAATGTATATTTACAAAAGGGCTTGGGACTTGTACCTAATAAAAATGCATCAAATAAATATTTTTTTTGGGATTTTTTTTATATTCATAAAATATATATGTTAAATGAGAAGTGTACAAAAAATGAAGTTAAAATGAATTGATTTGATTGGTTAATTAATTAAATGAAGTTGTGTAAAAAGCCAAAGAAAATATGTGATAAAAAGAAGGGTTTGGTCCCATAGGGACTTGAACTCGTGACCTTGAGGTCACTACTCAAAACAAAAGCCAACTGAGCCATGCTTGTGGCTTGTAATATACACGCGTTGAATTAATTATATTTAAAATCAAGAATTTGAAATTTTCAAACCAAATCTGGCGCCAAGAAAACAACCCTAACTGATTTTTGAAAATCTTTGAAACTGGATTATTTTGATCAAGTGAAGGGTCTATCTCACTCGGTTTTTCACAAGGATCATGATGGTACCCTCATAATTCATTTATTTTCACTCTAAGACAATCAATTTTCGCATGAACATGAAGAACCCTAAAACTGAATTTGATCGTGAAATGATGTATGTGCAAGTTATGATGCAATTGATTGAGGGTTATTGATCCATGATAGTGCAGAAACAAGATGGAAAAGCAGTTTTTCATTTATGATGCATGTATGATGGAGTTTGAAGTTCATAGCATTTACCTTGAAAAATGGCAAAACTGAGAATCGAATTCTGCAAATGAGAGGTTCCAGGTGTTGTTTCTTGATCTGGACAGCTTCAATGGACCTTATGGAACATGTTAGATTGCTTGGAACAATCTGAATTCACCTGAGCAAAGCCATGGAACCCGATCTGCAGAGCCTTGGAGTATGAATCGAATTTGATGATTCTGGTGTTACAGGTCATGGATGATGATTGGGATAGTTCATATATGGTATATGGAATGTGTTTGGATGATTAGCTTGGACAGAAATAAGCTAGAATGAAAATTGGCATGATAAGGCTTATTATGTGCATATATGGAAGTGAGGTAGTGATTTTGAGGTTTAGGTGTTTTTGGGGTGTATGAGGGGATCAAACACACCCCATATGATGTTTATGAGTTGTTGGAACCACCATCTTGGCCAGAACTTCAATGGTTTAGAGGTTGAGATTTCTACCTCTTTGAAAACTATGAAACTTGTAATTCAAGAAAGGAAGAGAAAACCTATCCTTTGTGAGGTTTTGGTGTGAT
The DNA here is from genome assembly GCF_029867415.1 of Vicia villosa. Lineage (NCBI taxonomy): Eukaryota > Viridiplantae > Streptophyta > Magnoliopsida > Fabales > Fabaceae > Vicia > Vicia villosa. The sequence continues at coordinate 570,659 of NW_026705237.1, forward strand.
TTTGAATGAGGAAATGACCTCTATTTATAGGCCAAGCTTTCTGAATACAAAGCCTTGCAAGTTGAGATTAGAAGGGTGATTTGGCATTTTGGAGATAAAATGGAATCTTTGCATTAAATGCAAAATGGTTAAAATCTAAACCATGGTTAAAATTTCCTATGCTTCTTATCTCTTTCCAATCTGATCTCAAATGATAAATATCTTGCACTCATTGCTTGTTTATGTCATTGCTTGCATCATTTGCCAAAAAGTGTTCATAACTTTGTGAAAATGGTTTGAATTTTAAGCTTAAGGACCTCTAATGACAAAATTCAAAACCATAGCTCCACTCAATATTTTTTAATGCTCTTGGACATTTTGGAAAGTTCATGTTATGTACTTAAAATCCCTAGTTGAAAGCTTCTTCAAGATCTTTAAGGAAATGGGTGAAAAAGATCCATGAACTTTGGAAAAAATGAAGTTTTTAGTGATTTTTTCAAAAGATACCAACTTTGAAGCTCCATATCTATTAAATGGTTAATCTTATGGAAAAAAATTATATGTGACAAAGTTGTTCATTGGATCAAAATCTACAACTTTCATGTTGGAAGTTTTTTCAGTTTGTAGGTGAAATTTTGAGATATTCCCTTCCAAAGTTTGAAAAAAACCATTGAAAACACAAAAAAATTTCTAAGTATGAAAATGACTTCAAATATCCTATATTGATGATTTAAAACTTCAAAAGTCATGGTTCACCAAATTTCCAAAAAGTCAATGGTGATCTTGTACAATTGACTTTTTCAGGTGAATCGCGTTTCTGGAGATTTCAGGTGAATCAAGCTATCCTCACCAAATGAATGTTGTGAATGGATCATATTGAGGTATTAGAGGACCTTGATCCATGTTTTGAGTTGTGGCACCATGTCCTGATTAAAAAGTCAGTTGTTTAGGTGAATTAGGTCAAAAACCCTAATTGTGGACATGATGAAATTGATGACTGTGGATCTTGAATTGAGATACAATTTCCATTGTATATTGACATAGGGATTATTTGAAGATCATTTAACCCTTTGAGTGATGTCCTGGAGCTTTTTAGGGTTTCCCAAATGTGATCCCTGATTTCAGTCCCTGATAGGTCAAAACCCTAGTCTGATGTCTTGAAATTTCACTGTTGATCAATCCATGTGTGGGATATGTCTTGAGCCAATAGATTAGGTCAAAAATGATGCATTTGGGTTCTTGAGGTCAATTCCTGAGCAAAAGTCAGGAGTATGTTGTCTTCAGTCAGAACCCAAATTTGGTTGATTCAAAGCTTTTGAGCTTGTTGAAATGCATATTTGGGAACAAAATGTTGATTATTGATGAAGATGGTTCTTTTGAGATGAAGGGAGAACAAAAACATAATTGATTTCAATTTGTACTGATGAGTGATTTCTTGATTAAACCCTGCTGAGCACAAGTAGCAAACACAAGCTATGCAATTTGTTAGAGATGCAAATGATGCACATGCAAATGATATGAGGTGGTATCTTAGGTCAAAAATTGGGGTATGACAGATGACCCTATTTAATTTTCTTTAAACTGAGATATGAAGATTGAAAATCTTCGTTTTGATAGGGTGGAAGAGACTTAAATATCAGAAGACGCGAATTTTGGACCTAAGATACCAAAATTGCGAATGATGCAAGGATATCTTTACCGAGGGGATATCAAGAAATGACTCCACTGGGGACAAGAGATCGGGAAGGATGTCTCAATCCGTTTTAGGAAGAGAATCTGTTTTATCGGGAAAGCAAGTGTATGCTTCACCAGGGAATGATAGCTTTGTAAGAAAAGCTTACCTATCGACATTACCGACTATCAGCACAGTGACAGACTTGATAAATAATGCGAAGGTGAAAGGTAGGAAACTATATTACCGACTATCAGCATGGTGATAGACTTGACATGGTAAAAACATTTCAAAGGTTTGGTTAATATTACCGACTATCAGCATTGTGATAGACATGACAAAGTAATATAACCAGAATGAAAGGTTACCGACTACCAGCCTCGTGATAGCGGTTCTGAAGACATGATCAATTATCAGCCATGTGATAAAATGATTCTGGAGACTTTGCTAGGAAAATTACTGGTTATTTAGCCTTGTGAACAGCAATAAGCCCTGATTGTCACATGGGCTTCATGATTGATTTCCTAGAGAGGAAAAATCTTTTGAAAGAGGTATAAGCTGCTCAGATGATGAGGCTATTGCTTATGGCTCAATTTTCACGACTCTATTTGGGGAATCAGAATTTGAATCTCTGGTAAAGACAGGGTTCTAACCAAGAATGAATTGGAAAAAAACAGTCAAACAAGATTTTGTACCCATGAGGAATGAACTCGAATGGGGATTTTCTCTTTCGTTTTGAGAGGAGAAACTAAAGCAACCTTCTTCCACGAGGAATGATCTCAGTGGGGAACTGGAGAAAGAAGATGTTCTTTTCTGCTTATGGGTGACGACCTACTGGAGAGATGACACGCCCATACTTTTTTCCTTTGGGATAAATACATCCTAAACAAGTAATTTTGAAACAAACATTGAAAAATGCAAGAATGCATAAATGATGCAAGTATGTATGAAAGATGAATGTCATGAATGTCACATGCATGCTGACGATACTGACAGACAAAGAAGTATATACTGGAGACCGACCAACGTCGCAATACAACCATATACTTGGCAAATGTTCTTCAACACGGTGTAGATAACACAGGTGATGAATGGTGCTGCATGCTTTAGACTTCTCTGGGGAAGATAAGCATCTTTTCTTATTGAGATGGAAGAACTTCTTCACTGGGGATAAAAGAACTTCCCTACCGCGAGGGGGGATTGGCTTAGGAATTCTTTCCTGGGATAAGAATACCATTGTCTCATCATCTCTTTTGAGGAAAAGAACAGTTCTGAAGGGTAATCTTTGGTTCATCCTATGGAGATAGCTGTTGATGTTTCCTTCTGTTGTTCACAACTCAAAGGAAAGTTTCGCTTCTATTTTGAAAAAGAAAAGTAAATTCATTTAAAACTTCTTTTTTTCTTTTTTTTTTCTTTCAAAAGTGAATAATACAATTAAAGCGTCATTTTGCAAGCTAGAAGAAATCAAGAATTGCAAACAAATGGGCACAAGGCTCAAATTTATTTAATAGGATGGTGATCAGCTAAAGGCGTGATTCCATGGAGTATTCACAAAAGTTGGAAATGGTAAATATGCGGAAAAGGCTACATTGAAAGCAATAACCACTATTCTCCCTAACAACTTTGAGTTCCAACTGTGCTTGTTGCTTCAGATTGGCGATGATTTGATTGAAGATCCTTTGATGAAAAGACTCTTCAGGTGACGAAGTATGGACTAATGCAGTTACTTTGTCATAAATCCTTATTTTTTGCCTAGATTGCCCTTTCAGGTTTTCAATATACCAGGATAAATTTTTTCTGTTTATTGTCTCTAATTTTTGCCTGGACCGCCCTTTCGTGTTTTCAGTCCACCGAGACGCTCATTTTTTCCTAAGTCGCCCTTTGCGGGTTTTCAACTTACCGAGCTGTTCTTTTGGTGTTTTTTAGACAAAGTATTTCTTGACTGCATCAGCATTCACAGGATGTGGGAGTTCATCACCATCCATGGCTGCAAGAGTCATGGCGCCGCCAGAAAATGTTCTTTTGACAACATACGGGCCTTTGTAATTAGGAGACCATTTGCCCCTAGAATCTGGTTGAAAAGACAAGATCTTTTTAAGCACGAGGTCACCATCTTGAAATTCACGAGGTCGAACCTTTTTGTTGAAAGCTTGCTTCATCCTTGCTTGGTATAACTGTCCATGGCATAGAGCAGTCATATGTTTTTCTTCGATTAAGTTCAACTGATCGTATCTTCTGACACCATTCAGCCTCTGATAACTTAGTCTCCATGAGGACTCTCATTGATGGGATTTCAACCTCTATGGGGAGCACAGCTTCCATGCCGTATACTAGAGAGAAGGGAGTTGCCCCTGTTGAAGTACGCACTGAAGTACGGTACCCATGTAAAGCAAATGGCAGCATTTCGTGCCAGTCTTTGTAAGTGACGACCATTTTCTGGACGATCTTCTTAATGTTCTTGTTGGCGGCTTCAACGGCGCCATTCATTTTTGGTCTGTAAGGAGAAGAGTTATGATGCTCAATCTTGAATTCCTCACACAATTCTTTCATCATTTTGTTGTTCAAGTTCGAACCATTGTCAGTAATGATCTTGCTTGGAACACCATATCGGCAAATGAGGTTGTTCTTGATGAACCTCACAACCACTTAACTTGTAACGTTGGCGTAAGATGCTGCTTCGACCCGTTTGGTGAAGTAATCAATAGCCACCAAGATGAAACGGTGACCATTTGAAGCTTTTGGTTCGATCATTCCGATCATGTCGATACCCCACATGGAGAAAGGCCATGGAGATGAGAGAACATTGAGTAGAGTCGGTGGCACATGGATCTTATCTGCGTAGATCTGGCACTTGTGACATCTCTTCACGTGTTTATAACAGTCAGATTCCATTGTCAACCAATAGTAACCTGCTCTTAAGATCTTCTTGGACATTTCATGCCCATTTGGATGGGTTCCAAAGGACCCTTCATGCACTTCATGCATTAACATGTCTGCTTCGTGTCTATCCACGCATCTGAGAAAAACCATGTCGAAGTTTCTTTTGTATAGAACATCTCCGTTCAAGAAGAAACTTCCAGAAAGCCTCCTTAGAGTTTTCTTATCTTTGTTTGATGCCCCAAGAGGGTACTCTTGAGTTTGAAGGAAGCGTTTGATATCGTGGAACCACGGTTTATCATCGACAACTGCTTCAGTTGCAAACACATAGGCGGGCCTTTCAAGGCGCATAATTTTGCCTTTAGGCATATCGTTCCAGTGATTGACTTTGAACATGGAAGATAGAGTAGCCAAGGCGTCTGCCATTCGATTATGATCTCGAGGTATATGATGCAATTCAACTTTATTGAAGAAAGTCAACAGACGTCTTGCATAATCTCTGTAAGGAATCAAGCCAGGGTGGTAAGTTTCCCACTTGTCTTTGAATGGTTGATCACGAGAGCTGAATCTCCATATATGTCGAGGATTTTGATTCTTAGGTCAATGGCTTCTTCGAGACCCATGATACAAGCTTCATATTCCGCGACGTTGTTGGTGCAATCAAATAGTAATCTGGCGGAGAATGGGATATGAGTACCCTTGGGAGTGATGATAACTGCCCCGATTCGATTGCCAAAAGCGTTTACTGCTCCATCAAAAATTAGGCCCCATCTTGATCCAGGATCCGGACCTTCTTCAGGTAACGGTTCGTCACAATCCTTAATCTTCAAGTACATGACATCGTCGTCAGGAAAGTCAAACTTGAGAGATTGATATTCATTAATTGGCTGATGTGCCAAATGATCGGCGAGAATGCTTCCTTTGACCGCTTTTTGGGCACGGTACATGATGTCTTATTCGGATAACAGCATTTGCCATCGGGCAATCCTTCCTGTTAAGGCAGGCTTTTCAAAGACGTACTTGATTGGATCCATTTTGGAGATTAACCAAGTGGTATTGTTGATCATGTATTGGCGGAGACGTTTTGAAGCCCAAGCCAAAGTACAACATGTTTTTTCGAGCATGAAGTAACGAGACTCACAATCTGTGAATTTCTTACTCAGGTAATAGATGGCATGCTCCTTCTTACCAGTTTCATCTTATTGTCCAACCATACAACCCATGGATTCTTCCAACACAGTAAGGTACATGATTAATGGTCTTCCTTCAACTAGAGGAATCAATATTGGTGGTTCTAACAGGTATTTCTTGATACTGTCGAACGCTTTTTGGCAATCTTCAGTCCATACAACCCCTTGATCTTTGCGGAGAAGCTTGAAAATTGGCCCACAAGTAGCAGTCATTTGAGAGATAAATCTGGAGATATAGTTCAATCGTCCGAGAAATCCTCTTACTTGCTTTTCAGTTTTTGGTGCAGGCATCTCTTGAATAGCTCTAACTTTATCGGGATCTACTTCAATACCTCTTTGGCTGACAATGAAACCCAAGAGTTTTCCAGATCTAACCCCAAAAGTACATTTGTTAGGATTCAAGCGAAGCTGATATTTCCTTAGTCGTTGAAACAACTTCAAAACGTATTCCATATGTTCTTCTTCTGTGCCGGACTTGGCTATCATGTCGTCCACATAAACTTCAATTTCTTTATGCATCATGTCATGAAAGAGAGTAGTTATTGCCCTTTGGTAAGTTGCGCCTGCATTCTTTAATCCAAATGGCATCACTTTGTAGCAAAAGGTACCCCATGGGGTGATGAAAGATGTCTTCTCCATGTCTTTTGGAGCCATCTTGATCTGATTATAACCGGAGAACCCGTCCATAAAGGAAAAGACGTTGAACTTAGCGATGTTATCGACCAGCATGTCGATATGCGGTAATGGAAAGTCATCTTTTGGACTGGCCTTGTTCAAGTCACGGTAGTCAACACACATTCTGACTTTGCCATCTTTCTTCGGAACTGGCACTATGTTGGCCAACCATTGAGAATACTCTGAGGTGACAAGAAAACCTGCGTCGAGTTGCTTTTGAACTTCCATTTTGATCTTGTTAGCCATATCAGGGTGAGTCCTTCGCAATTTCTGCTTAACTGGCGGACATTCTGGCTTCAATGGCAAGTAATGCTGAACAATATTGGTATCCAACCCAGGCATGTCTTGGTAGGACCAAGCAAACACGTCAACATTTTCTTTGAGAAGATCTATCAGCTTACTCTCGATATCAGCATCAAGTAGCGATCCAATGGTCACTTCTTTCTTGTCTTCTTCAGAACCCAAGTTGATCTTTTCTAGAGGCTCTTTGTGAGGAAGAATGGCTCTTTCCTCGTGCGTAAGTAATCGAGATATCTCGTCCGGGATCTCTTCTTCTTCCTCTTCTTCGGCTTCGAACACAGGAAACTCAAAGTTGGGAGAGGGCATAGGGTTATTGCATTCAATGGGTTTATCAATAGTAAATCTGCACATATGATTGTTTGTTTCAGAAAAACTATGAATGCAACAGTGTATGCAGATTTTTGAAAAGTTTTTTTTTTTTTTTTGGTTTTTTAGGATTACCATTTCCAGAAAAAAGCAAAAAATAAAACACATAGTGTATGGAATTCAAAATGACACTTTATTTATGATTCATTTTTGAAACAAAGCCCTAAACACAAACTCATTTGTATTGGGCAGGACAAAGAGGGAAACTTTTAAAAACAAAGCCTCATACACAAACTTATTTGGGTAGGACAAAAAAACATTTAAAAGCAAAGCCCTATAAAACATCTCTCTACTTTGGGCCAGGCAGGAGGTCAAAATAACAGCGAGGCGATTACTTCGAGCGGCGAACAACATTTGAAACGTCGACAGCTTTCCAGTAGAAACGAACTCCTCTAGGTATTATGTATTCAGGCAGACTTTTTCTCGGAATCATCTTCAGTGATGACATTGACTGTTGGTCGAGCAGGATTTGAAGGTCCTAGTTTGTCAACCTTGTTCTTTGTAGAGCTGAGACGGTCTTCTTCTACTTCTTGAAGAGCATAAGATGAGTCACAATCTTCAGGATCTTCAGGATGTAATTCCCAATCTTCAGGATGAAGAGACTCGTTGTCGGAGACACTTTCCAACTCAACTGCGGGGCCATCTTCCCCTTCATCTTCAAAAATGGCGTTTATGTGATAATAACCATCTTCGGGATTATTAATCTTTGTAGATGCGTTAAAGTTGAAATTTTCAGTAATTTCAGGTTGCTGTGAAAATTGAGAGAGCTGGTAGGCCTCTTTTGATTGACTGTTATATTTAAAGGGATTTCCCCATCCAGTTGGTTGGATGTCTTCTATCGCAATCTTTGAACTTTCAGGTGCAGTATATTTCACCATATAATCAAACTTTCCACTTGGTTGTCCCAAGGTGTCCCAAACCTCTGCGGGAATAGGCGGAGTTTCCTTGACTTTAAGTTTCTCTGAAGGAGGATAGAACGGTGCATACGGTTCTTCTTGAAATATGTATCCCAAGTCGTTGAGATAACATTTCCATTCTTCTTCAGGATTGGAGAGACCTTCTTCGGTACACTTTTTGATAAGAACATTAACCTCTTGAGGAATCGGGTTAAGGAACCCTCCACTAAGGAACATTTCTTTGATCGGACGAAGGGTTTCATCCTTCTTGGTGCAATTCGAGAACATTGGTGAACATCCGAGTCCTGCTCTGGTTTTATTCTTGGTAGGGATCACAACTTGCCCCCAGCCAGTGGTAGTTCCATCTTTTACTACTTTTACTGCCTCTTTGTAAGAAGAGATTGATGCTTTCTTCTTGGAAGATTCGTCTTCTAAAGAGAGACCTTGGAACTGCGTTCCTTCCATATTATCAGCACCAATACAAGAGAAATTGGATAAATGGCTCACCATCAAGGCTTGTTCTCCACTTATTGTTACCAATTTTCCATTTGTTACAAATTTTAACTTTTGATGGAGCGTAAACGTTACTGCCCCTGCTTCATAGATCCATGGTCGTCCTAACAGACAGCTATAAGCAGCTTGAATGTCCATGACGTGGAAGGTGATTTGAAATGTATGTGGACCAATTGTCATGGGAAGGTTGACTTCTCCGATAACAGATTTTCGCGATCCATCAAATGCTTTGACTACTACACCACTGAACTTCATAGGCATTCCTTGGTAAGACAAGCGAGCAAGAGTCGGCTTTGGCATCACATTTAAGGAAGATCAAGTGTCTACCAATACATTAGACAAAGAGTCTGACTGACAGTTCATAGAAATATGCAGAGCAAGATTGTGATTTCTGCCCTCCTCGGGGAGTTCTTCATCACAGAAGCTTAAATTGTTGCAAGCTGTTATGTTGGCTATTATCCCATCAAAATGGTCAATAGTTACATCATGATCCACAAAAGCTTGATCTAATACTCTCATCAGGGCTTCCCTATGGGCTTCTGAGTTTAAAAGTAATGAAAGTATTGAGATCTTTGAAGGAGTCTGCATAAGCTGGTCCACAATCTTGTATTCGCTTCTTTTTATAAGCTTCAAAATTTCATCAAAGTCAGGATTGACATTGGTTCCATTGGATTGACCAACATCAGTGTTTGTATTACAGACAGGAGTTTCCTCAGGATTCCTTACCGGTGTATCAACAGGATTTCGCCTGGTTGCAGGAGCAACGGGCTGCTCTGAAGGTAGTGGAGTGTACACGCGTCCACATCTTGTTACTCGACTCACATCAGCGATATTCACGACAGATGAAAGAGTAGGTATGGGAACTTCTTGTCCATTCTTTATCATTGTTGCATTATAGTTGTATGGAACTGCCTTGTCAGAGTCATAAGGAACAGGTCCAGGTAGACAAATGATCAAAGGAGCAACAGGAACCCTTGGCTTGTTGTAGGTAACCTCTATGCGCTCAGGCATGTTAAAATGAGGAACGATGACGTTAACTTTAGGCATTTCCGAGTTGATATCTGAGACTAAATGCTCATGCGGATAACATCTTATCATGTTAACTTCATCTTCATTCCTATTTCTGAAGATTTGAATAGTACCATCATCTAGCAATACTTGAAGATCTCTTCTCACAGTCGAACATCCATGAGGATCTATGCAACATATGCTACAGGAACCATAGTGATGTTGGCGAAAATCTTGCATTTGACAGAAAGTGGCGTGCATTTGTACCAAATCCGCTCTTGACAAGTTTATATCGTAGATTCGGTATTGGCCAGAGCCTTCACGTACCAGATTTACAACATGCCCTCCATGATTAGGCAGCGGATTTGCTTGCACATTTGGATTTAAATTTCTGAAAGAGAGAAGATTTGATCTAACCAACCTCTGAACTTCATGTTTCAAAGCTATGCAATGCTCGAGATCATGGCCAGGTGCTCCTTGATGATAAGGGCACGAGATCTCAGCTTTGTACCACCATGGGAGTTTCTCAGGTACTGGTGGTGGTGCTTTAGTTTGAACAAGACCTCTTTCAATCAAAGCAGGATACAACTCTGTGTAGGTCATTGGAATCGGACAAACTGTGGAGCTCTTTGTACACGATTCTGATTATTGTTAAACTGTTGATCTTGTTGTCGAGGCTGTTGTTGTTGAAACTGCGGGGTAAATCCCGGATTCGGTGCTGTATTAACGGCTGGCGCGATAACAGCTACCTGTTGTTGACGATTGACATTTCCTCTTGGCCTCCCTTGGGATACCATGTCAACACTTTGTTCTTTCTTCTTTTGGAAACTACTTCCGAACTTTTTGGTTCCGCTTGAAGATCCACTTTCCTTAGTCAGACGTCCCATTCGGACTCCTTCTTCTAGACGCATCCCCATGTTTACCATTTCGGTGAAATCACTTGGAGCGCTAGAAATCATGCGTTCATAATAAAATGGGCCGAGAGTATTCAAGAAAATCTTGGTCATCTCTTTCTCTTTTAACGGTGGATTAATTTGAGCAGCAGTTTCTCTCCTTCGTTGGGCATATTCTTTGAAAGCTTCATGGTCTTTTTAAGCCATGGATCGAAGCTGATCTCTGTTTGGAGCCATATCCAAGTTGTATTTGTATTGTCAGACAAAGGCCTCGCCTAGGTCGTTGAAAGTTCGAATGTTAGTGCTATCCAATCCTGTGTACCACTTCAGTGCGGCGCCAGTCAAACTGTCTTGAAAGTAATGGATGAGCAACTGATGATTATCTGCATACGTAGACATCTTCCTAGCATACATCACGAGATGGCTTTGTGGAAAAGAACTACCTTTGTACTTCTCAATGTCAGGGACCTTGAATTTAGCTGGTATTTGTACACTGGGAACTAAACATAGCTCCTGGTCATTCTTCCCGAACAAGTCTTTCCCACGAATAGCCTTGACTTCCAGCTGTATCTTGTTAAATTTCTCTTGGAGATCTTCCATGAGGTTACGCTGATTTGTGCTATCACCTTGATCATGATAAATCTCATTGTCTCCGTAGGGAACAGTGTGAACCATAGGAGTTGCAACCGTCATAATTGGTTGAGAAACCGACATAGTGACTTGAGAAAAGGTTGCCCCCTGATTTGGAGTGAACACTGAACTTTGTGCAGCAGGCGCTTCAGTTGTGGATGTTTGAACCCCAGAAACATTATGGCAAAAACCTGTACCGAAGCTGAAAGGCGTGCTCCAACCTTCTGGCATGGAGAAAGATGGAATGCTGAATGCAACTGTAGAGGTTGGAGTAGTGATCTCAGATATCACTGTTGCTTGACTGTTGGGTGGTGGCTGCTGATTCTGCGCGGCCACTAAGGAGTCAACCAAAGTAGTGAGACTTTCCAACTTTTCTTGAAGGGTGGTCACTGTACCACGGAGCTCAATATTCTCTTGTTCAAAGTTTTCCATCACTCTTCTCTTGTTTGAACGAGTATTGTATCTGTGATCTGATTGCGAGCGCGGTCGAGAAACTTTGAGGCGCGACAGCTTGACAGTCTAATGGAGGAAAATCCAAAAGATGAGACTCTAGACAACAGACTCGATATGCAGAATGATGTATGCAAAAAGAAGTTTATGATTTTTTCCAAATATTTTAAAGATTATTTCCTTGCAAACATTTGTACACAAACTGTTATCTTATTGAAATAATGGGAAAATGCTACAACATTGGAGCGTAGCTCCTACAGAAGCAAATGATAAATAAAAGATATACAATCCTAAGCATCCTCATCAGATGAAGAACCAAATGCGTTATCCAGCTTGAGCTTCATGATTTCTTTCCCATAGTAAGCTTTCAACTCGGCCTTTTCGGTCCTTAGCTTGTCAACAACATTCTTCCAGTCGTCAGGCGTTGGAGCGTTGCTTGTTGAACCTTCAAGCTTTGTCTTGCTTTCTTTGATGTACCTCCGGATTGCAGCGTCTTTTCGACGGATCTTCTCATCTTTACTCATGAGCCATCCATCTTGATAATAGAGAGTTTCTTCGTGATCTTTCACTCGTTTCTTCAACTTTCTGTTTTCCACATCAGTCTTACGAAACTTTTCTTCCCAAGCGTCTTTTTCTAACCTCATCTTGGCTAGAGTCTCCTGGTATTCTTCCATAGTGTCAATGGGAATGTTGGGTAGTTGAGATACCACAGGGAACATGGGTTTTTCATAATCATAAGGCATTTTAAACTCCCTTGCTCTTTTCTTCACCCAACAGGTGTAGGCGTCCATGGAAATGCAATTCCTTACCCCACCTTTTCCTTTCCTTCGGACGTCATACCAAGCTCTTACCATTCTTGTCTTCAACCCTTGAGGATCCTCCCCTTCTTGGTAAAAGTAGCATTCCACTGCGAGACCAATGGGTTTAGCTGAATTTGCATACCCGAGTTGTCGTCGGGCTAAGACCGGATTGTAGTTAATTCCTCCTTGTGTACCAATGAGGGGTACGTTGGCGAACTCTCCACAACTATTAATGGTTTTTGTACCACAGCGAGCCAAGGTATACCAATGAATATCATTATTAGTAAGAGACATAAGTCTTCGAGGCCAACACAAACTGTCGCGCCCTCGGTTTTTTACTACCTCTCGTGTGAGAGATACGAACTGACTCTTCTTTTGTTTTTGAGTTTTGAAAATCAGAGAGTCGCCACCGACTTTTATTTTATCCAATTAAGGAAAGGTTTATAAAAGAAACAGAAAAAGACCTTTAAGAGATTTTGGGTAAGGGGGTAAGTTATACAAAGGGAAGGTGTTAGCACTCTTTGTATCCATGGTTATCCATGGGCTCTTAATTGCTTAGTTCACTTGTTTTGAATCATTTGTCTTGCCTTGAAATGCTTGTATGTGGTCTTAAAATTCATTTTGTAAATTGACTTTATAATGATCCTTGTGCGGATGTATACAAAGTGTTTTACCTTTCGAAGGATGTTTTGAAAAAAGAACGTTAACTTCGTAATGATCCTTGTTTGGATATATACCAAGTATTGTCTTTTTTGAAAGTTTTATTTTGAAAAACAATGATATATGAGACATTTGTTTGTTTTGATTTGAGCAAGCATTTAGGAGGTCTCCCCTATGTTTATAAGGTCCTTTCCTATTTCCTTTAGAAAATTCTCCTTTTACCGGATGTAAACAAAGGTTCGATTTTGCATTTGAAACAGTAGAATTTGGATTTTGAAAAGAGTAACAGAGGGATTACCCTAAGAGGTGCAAGTGTGATTGTGTTTTGATTCAGATATTTTTATCTTTGAAGTTAGTGATCTAACGCTTCGGTTTTTATCTTTGACATACACACAGTTTTATATGTACTGGAATTAAAATGCGGGAATGTAAAATGCGGAAAGTAAATCTACGCTATTACATCGATTGTGCGGGAAATGTAAACTACGCTATTTACATGAATTTGACAACCTATACACTTTATCTAATAATTTAAATTGCAATAAGATAAAAGAAATATTTTTGGTTTTTTGGATGGTTGATTTTAATTAGAATTAATGCATAATTAATTTAATTAAAATGCTATGCATTAGAAATAAAATTTAAACCTAAAAAATTAAGTCTAAAATATGTTCATATTGCTTGTTAATTAATTTTAAAATAAAAACTATTTTTTTTTTATTTTTTGAAGTTATTTTGAAAATTAATAAGTTAAATTATCATATAATTATATAAACAATTATACAAATAATTAAAACTTAAAGAGAAAAATATTCTAAATATGTACAAAATTAGTCTATAATATATAAACTAAATTTAATAAAAAAGAACAATTTTTTTCGGATTTTTTAATAGGTTGAAATAATTAAAAAGCAAATATATAAATATATACTTATTAATTAAGCAAAATATTTTAATTATTAAGAAAAATAAAAATATTTTTATGTCAAAAAATAATAGATTATTTTATAAGCCTAAAAATATTTTTATTATATTTTTTTGATTTTTTAAACTATTTTAAATTAATTTTGTAAAGTAAATTAAATAAAATAGAAAATATATAATTAATAATCTGGTGTGGTTGATAGGAAGGTCTATGGTAAGGATGAGCATATCATGAGCGTTGGATTGAGTGACAAGTTGATCTGATGGTGACTGGATTGAAGGCACATGGCACGTACAGGACCTGCAAGGCATAGGATCAGAAATTTTAAATTTAAAAAAACGCGCGCGCGCTGGCCACTCAGGTGAGGACACCTCATCATCTTCAACCTCTTGCCACCACTTTTAACAGCGTTTTTGCCAAAAAACGCTGTAATATGTGAGCTCAAACCTGCAAAATAGCGAATAGGGGTAAACTCATGCAAAAATCTTTCGCGACCTATGCAATCAACTAGCCTTGATCCACTGAGTTCAAATATGCCACTAGTTTGGTCTAATTTTGCCTCTAGCTAAAAACCCCAAATTAGAGTTCAAGAACCCTAAAATGGTATCTTCATGGATACGTGACCAAACTTCAATTAACTATCCAGAAACAATCAGAACAATAAACCAAACTCAAATATATGATTACATCGTGTTAAATATGCATGTATGATTATATTTTGGTAGGTTTATGTTTGAGCAAACCGTGAGCTTTAGATGCGTGTTTTTTGAGGTTTTGCTTGCTGAAAACGATTGGGATAGATTCAGAGATGTTTGAGGAACGTGTTTGAGTATTTAGTTTGGGTTGAATTGAGCTTAAAAATAAAATTCGAATTTCAATTTTTTCCAATATTTCAAGTTGTTTACAAGAGTGATACAAGCAAGAGTATGGTTCTGAATTCGTGTCTTTTTATTAATGAAGTATTCTACTTCATTTATAGGCCATAGAAGTACTTAAAAACTATGCTAAGAAGCTTTGATGGCTTTGTTGAATTTTTGACTTTTTTAATAATATGTAGCTTTGAATTCAAGCAACCATGGCTTAATTTTCTTCAACCTTCTGCTGTACCATCTCTTTGGGGCAGAGCTTTGAATGATTCTTGATGACTCATGCTTAAGATCAAAGCTACATAACATTGTCTTGCACCATTTCTTTTTCAATTTAATTTTAAATGTAATAAAATTAAACCAAAAAAGAAATAAAATGTTATTGGCCTTAGGTTGGTCGTGGGAGGCCCTTAGCAACATTAGAATCATGTTTGGATCATGAAAACTTGGCCCCTTTTGGAAAAAAAACCTTTTTGATCAATGTTGGTTTCATGCATTTTCTCAAAAAATAGCCAACTTCAACAAGGCATAAATCCCTCAATTTTTATCATATGAAGGAGTTCTTGTACTTTTTAGAAACCTCAAGATGTCCTATACAAGCCACTTTGGAAACTTTTTTTCATTTGGAGAAGTTATCTTGATGTTATGGCCTTTGACAAAAAACCACTTTTTGTTGACTTTGAAAATGACCTGTAATGTCTGAGCTCATATTTTTCAAATGATGAATCCATTGACCATGGGACCAATTGCATTTGAAAGATAATTGAATTTCCTTCAAAACAAGCTTTGGTTGGAATTTTTTGAATGAACGAGGAGAGAGTTATGGCCTGTCAAAGTTCAGTTGACTTTTTAGGAGAAAACCCTAATTTTGAAACTTAGGGTTTTGTTGATTTTTTATCTTTCCTTGATGAATTATGATCAACCAATGATTAAATGATGAATCTTTTGACAAAATATGGATGTTGACAAAAAATTTCATTTTTGACTGTCTGTTGACTTTTCGGTCAAACTGGTCGTCTGTTGACTGTTTGAGCTGCTGACTGTACGTCCGAGCGAATTGAAGTTTGAAAATTTGTATGGTGGTACTTTGAGATATATGGAGGTCCATGAAATCCATTTGAGGTCTCAAAAAACTTGTGCTCCTGAAAAAAACAAAAACCCTAGTTAGGGACTGTTTGTGTAGGAGACAGTTAAGCGTACCTGATTTTTGTGCAGTGCTGAGTTTCTGTTGATCATGTGATGTTCAGAAGACTTCTAGAACAAAAATATTGGAATTTTGAAATGCAAAAAGATTGATTTGATTGATGGTACAAAACACGGAAAATTGCACTCTCAGCGGGTTTGACTGTCAACTGATTGTTCAGGTATTAACGTAACAGTTAAAGTGAAAATTCAACAGTTAAATTTAATTTTTATTTTTGTTTTTTTTTGTTGTGTTAATGGTGAAAATTTATTTACATGAGTTGTTAGAAAAATTAGTGGGAAACAAAAAACTAATAATAATTTACTTGTTACCAGTACAGTCTGAATCCCCGGACTCTGCGCCTGCAAAAATTTAATTCTATACCAATTGCGTCAGTACTATTTATCTGCAAATAAATCTCAAATAAACAGCGTGTGTGAAGTGATAAACAGTAATTGGCGTTTGCGTAAGAATAAATTCAACAGCGAACCAAAATACCGTATAATAAAAATTCTAAAAACCGAGTATTCATAAAATCAGGATATTTATGAAATAAAATCCAAGATTATATGAGACTCCCAATTTTTAGACAGAAGTCTGTTGCGTTCTTTTTGAAAATAGATGCGGGCAAATTTTGGGGTATAACAGTTGCCCCTATTCAATCTTCTTAAACTTGAAGAGACTGTTTGGAATCTGAAGGTAGAAGATGATTGAATATTTTAGATGCCCTGAAAATTTGCACTTACCTCCATCGGAGTGATGTTGGAAATTGCATTTGAGTATTGTCTGAGAGATGTTGTTGGCAGATCATAACATTATCTGAGATGGGCTTTCAGATGCCATCTATTGAATGTATTGATGGTTTGTTCATCAAAATGAATCCTTTGATTATATCTTGACGAAGGATTTGAAAACCTCTGCGTTGACCGTTTCGGAACCGTCCAAGGTTACCGCTTTAAGTCTGGGAGGCTGATCGTTACGGAACTGTCCAAAGTTTCCGTTTTAGATTTTGAAAGTTGATCTATGAGGAATCGTCTGAGGTATCAGCTTTAGATTTTTGAAGGTTGATCGTAGTGGAACCGTCTAAGGTATCCGCTTTAGATCTGTGAGTTGATCGTCTTAAGGAACCGTCTGAGGTATCGACTTCGATCTGAAGATTGATCGTCTTAAGGAACCGTCCAAGGTATCGACTTAGATCTGTAGGTAGATCATTAAGGAACCGTCTGAGGTATCGACTTAGATCTGTGTTGCTGGTAGATCATTAAGGAACCGTCCAAGGTATCGACTTAGATCTATGTTGCTTGTTTTTTGAGTTGATAGAAGTTTTGGAAAGAGAGATCTCTTCAGAATGAATCTTTGGCTTGATTATATCTGAGAGGAATGTTCGTCTGAATAGAATTTAGGGGAACACTGCATGTGATTGAGAACAACTTTTCTGAGGATATTCGTCCACCTGAAAAATCAAGTTAGTGACATGCAATGTTATGATGCATGTAATGTATATGTTGAGATTCTCAAAATAAATGAGAAACGTGCATGTTATGTATGCGTTTGTCATGAAACATTATATGTTGTGTATGAATATGCGTATAATGTATGATGTATGATGTATGATGTATGATTTATGCAATTTAGAGCGTATCAAACTTCTGGTTGGGAAAATAAATCCCTGCTTGTTATTTTGGAAATGAAGGCATTGATGATTGTTGATGATCTTTGCTGCCTTGTTCGAGTATACTTAGCTGGGGAACTTTTTTACGGACCAGGGTGCTCTGTTGAGGGATCTTTGACTACCGCTTGGGGATGAAGGTAATTTGAAAGTTCTGATTTTGATGCCCTTTGAATGGGAATGAGAAAGATGCATAATCCTCTGATGCACTATTTGACCAAGCCTTGGTGTGGAGACCACACCTTCTGGGGATAGTGATCTTGAACAGCCCTGCTGGGGAATAAGATTTCTCGAATCATTTTGTTGGAGAGAAAAATCTCATAGAGGAATTTGCTGAGAAATACGTCTCTGTTGGGGAATTTTCCTCTGAAACTGGTTTCGGGATGATGCCCAGATGATTGGGACACTACCTGAATGCTATTCCTGTTTTTCTTATAAACATCAGTCATATTCAAATGCACATGTTCATTCAAAATTATCATTGGGACGTTTACGTATTCAAAACAGAAAAAGTGAAAACGTTGATTTTGAGCATGAGCTGCATTGATTTTTGAAAAAGAGCCATATTAGGCGAATTAGTATAAGGAGACAAAAATCCTAGTAGTAGGAAATTGTCATAAAACTTTGAAAAGTACTTATAAAGAGAAATAGCTATGTGAAAACAATCCAATCAAGTTTCAATTCTGCTATTGCCAATCTGTCTTCGAACATCTCATCCCTCACTTGTTGGAAGAAAGTAATTGGACTGATCGGTGTCTTTGATGTGTTGAATCTTGAAGGTGAGTAGGTAGCTAAACGGGACATAGTCGTACGCTTTACTCCCTAATTTTTGCCTAGGCTTCCTTTTCAGGTTTTCAGCCTACCGGGATAATTATTTTTAAGTCTCTAATTTTTGCCTGGATTGCCCTTTCAGGTTTTCAATCCACCGAGACGCTCATTTTTTTGCCTAAGTTGCCCTTTCAGGTTTTCAACTTAGCGAGCTTTTCTTTAAGCGAAGTACTTTTTGACTATGTCCGCATTTACAGGGTGTGGGAAATCCTCGCCGTCCATAGTGGTAAGCAACATGGCTCCACCGGAGAATACTTTCTTGATTACAAACGGTCCCTCATAAGTGGGAGTCCACTTGCCCCTGGGGTCACCTTGTGGTAGGATGATGCGTTTGACAACCAAATCACCGGTTTGATATGCCTGAATTTTGACTTTCTTGTTGAAGGCTTTGATCATACGTTTCTGGTACAACTGACCATGACAAATAGCTGCGAGCCTCTTTTCATCAAACAAGTTTATCTGGTCCAACCGAGTCTGAAACCAATCATCTTCGTCTAGATCAGCTTCTTTCATAATCCTTAGGGAAGGAATCCGAATTTCAATTGGAAGAACTGCCTCCATACCATAGACTAAGGAAAATGGAGTTGCCCCTGTTGAAGTACGCGCTGATGTGCGATAACCATGAAGAGCAAAAGGTAACATCTCATGCCAGTCTTTGTAGGTTACTGTCATCTTCTGTATGATCTTCTTGATGTTCTTGGTGGCAGCTTCCACCGCGCCATTCATCTTTGGTCGATATGCAGAGGAATTATGATGTTTGATCTGGAACTGTGTGCAGAGTTCAGTAATCATTCTATTGTTTAAATTTGTGCCATTGTCTATGATGATCCTTTCAGGGATGCCATACCGACAAATGAGATTGTGCTTGATAAACCGGGCCACCACATTCTTGGTGACAGAAGCGAATGAAGCTGCTTCTACCCACTTTGTGAAGTAGTCAATAGCGACCAGGATAAAATGATGTCCGTTGGAGGCAGTAGGCTTGATTTCTCCAATCATATCAATACCCCACATTGCAAAGGCCAAGGAGCCGTCAGGACGTTTAACGGGACTGGAGGTACATGTACTTTGTCAGCATATATCTGGCATTTGTGACAAGTTCTGGAGTGACGATGGCAGTCTGTCTCCATGGTGGACCAGTAATAACCTGCTCTCAGAATCATTTTAGCCATTGTATGTCCACTTGAATGAGTACCAAAGGCACCATCGTGTATGTCTTCCATAATCTGTTCAGCTTCTTTCTTGTTTACACAACGAAGCAAAGTCGAGTCATGGTTGCGTTTGTACTGGATTCCATTACTTAGAAAGAATTTGGCAGCAAATCTTCTTAGAAACTTTCTATCATTAATGGATGCCCTTTCAGGGTATTCTTGGACTTCGAGATATCTTTTTACTTCATGGAACCATGGTTTTTCTTGGACTTCGAGATATCTTTTTACCTCATTGACCCACCTGACTTTGAACATATATGACATGGTAGCTAGGGCATCAGCTAGTTGATTTTCTTCGCGCGGGATATGTTCAAAAGTGATTTTTTCAAAGTAGGGAATCAAACTTAGCACATATTCTTTGTATGGAATTAGATTCACGTGCTTCGTGTCCCATTCCTCTTTGACTTGATAAATTACAAGCGTCGAATCTCCGTAGACCTCTAGGAACTTAATTCTTAAATCTATTGCAGCTTTGAGAACCAGAATACATGCTTCATACTCTGCTATATTGTTAGTGCAATTGAAGCATAATCTGGCAGTGAATGGTGTATGTCCTCCTGTAGGAGAAATGATCACAGCTCCGATGCCATTGCCAAATGCATTAACAGCTCCATCAAAAACCATAGTCCATCGGGATCCTGGCTCGGGTCCTTCCTCCGGTCCTGGTTGTTTGTAGTCAGTAACTAGCATAATGTCTTCATCTAGGAAGTCAAAGTTCAACGCTTGATAATCATCCACTGCTTGATGAGCCAGATGATCAGCTACCACACTTCCTTTGATTGCTTTTTGTGAAGTGTACTGGATGTCATACTCTGTTAAGATCATTTGCCATCTTGCTATTCTTCCGGAGAGAGCAGGTTTTTCGAACACATACTTGATGGGATCCATTTTGGAGATCAGGAAAGTGGTGTGGTTTAGCATATACTGTCTTAGTCGGCGAGCCGCCAATGCTAAGGCACAACAAGTTTTCTCGAGTAGTGAGTATCTTGTTTCACAATCGGTAAACTTTCTGCTAAGATAGTAGATTTCATGCTCCTTTCGGCCAGACTCGTCATGTTGCCCCAGTACACACCCCATTGAATCTTCTAACACTGTCAGATACATTATCAGAGGTCTTCCTTCCACTGGTGGTAATAAGATTGGCAGTTTTTGGAGATATTCTTTGATTTTATCAAAGGCTAACTGGCATTTGTCATTCCATCTTTCCACTTGATCTTTCCTCAACAGTTTGAAGATCGGCACACAAGTAGTAGTCATATGGGCAATAAATCTGGCTATGTAATTCAGACGTCCCAAGAATCCTCTGACTTGTTTCTCGGTACGGGGTATGGGCATTTCTTGAATGGCTTTGACATTGGTAGGATCAACTTCAATACCTTTGCTGCTGACGATGAAACCTAAGAGTTTACCGGATCTTACTCCAAAGGTACACTTGTTCGGATTTAGTCACAACCTGTACTTCTTGAGTCTATCAAACAGCTTGTGAAGATGACCCATATGTTCTTCTTCGGTGTTGGATTTTGCAATCATATCATCCACATAAACCTCTATTTCTTGATGAATCATATCATGGAACAGAGCTACCATTGCACGCTGATATGTTTCTCCTACATTCTTTAAACCAAAGGGCATTAATTTGTAACAAAAGGTTCCCCAGGGTGTTGTGAAGGTTGTTTTTTCCATGTCTTCGGGTGCCATCTTAATTTGATTGTACCTTGAGAATCCATCCATAAAGGAGAATACCTTGCATTGTGCGGTATTGTCAACCAGTACATCGATGTGAGGTAAAGGGAAATCATCTTTGGGGCTTGCCCGATTCAGATCTCTGTAGTCTACACACATTCTGACTTTCCTGTCTTTTTTAGGCACAGGCACTATGTTAGCTATCCATGGAGGATAACTCACAACTTTCAGAAAGCCGACATTGAATTGCTTCTCATCCTCGTCTTTGATCTTCTTTGACATATCGGGCCTACTTCTTCGCAGCTTATGCTTAACTGGAGTGCTACCTTCTTTGATCTGCAGGTGATGGACCACAATATCCGTGTCAAGGCCGGGCATATCTTCATAGGACCAGGCGAATATCTCAACGTAGTCTTGTAACATTTGAATCAGTCTTTGCTTGACACTGTCTTCTAGATCAGCCCCTATCTTGACTTCTTTCTTTTCTTCGTCACTGCTCAAGTTGATAACCTCAATTGATTCTTCATGCGGCTGTATAGTCTTTTCCTCTTGTTCTAACAGCCTTGTAAGTTCCCTTGGTACTTCACAATCTTCCTCACTTTCGTCCTCAGTTTGGTAGATCGGATTTTCAAAGTCATGACTGGCAATAGCAGAATCGTTATCAACTGGATCCAGAGTGAATGTGAATCTGCATTTATTATGTGGGTGTGTGTAAGAACACATAGCTATTTGAAATGAACATGATCATGATATGACAAACCCTTATAAAAAGGACCAGTGTGCTCGGGCAAGGCACACGGCTTTCAAGTTCATGGTTCGATAGTATAGGAACCATTTTTATCTTTGCACATATAAACAACGAAAATATGAAATTGCATTTACTCCTGATCAAAGGAGATCACATCCTCAGCTTCCTAGTTGTTCAATCCATTGTTGTGAGCAGGGAGTATCCAGCTGTTCCAGTTGCAGTTGTCTTCTTCGTCTTCCACAGCATTGATTTCTTTGGTGGGGAAATGAGTTGTTGATCCTTCAGGGTGAGCAAGATACTCTGCTGGATACGAGAGCCCAGGCTGAGATACCTCTATTGGCTGAGCGAGATACCCGATAAGATCGTCCCATCCAGTTGGAATGATGTCTTTGAGGGAGACTTGTGCATTCTGGGGAGCAGTGTACTGTGTCAGGAAATCATTCTCATTATTTGGTGTTTCCCAGACTTCTTTAGGAGCGACAGGGCTTGTGAATGTCATATTGTCTTCAAAATGGTTGTCCCATCCAGTTGGGGTGATGTCTTCAATAGCGATCTGCGAGCTCAGGGGAGCAGAATACTTCACCATAAAGTCATACTTACCACTTGGTTCTCCTAGTGTATCCCAGACTTCTTTTGGACTAGGTGGACTTTGGTATTGCTCAGTGATGGAACTTGTGAAACTTTTGCAATCTTCAAACTGATCACCCCATCCAGTTAGGACAATGTCTTCAATGGCAATAAAAGAACTCTGAGGTGCAGTGTATTTTACTAGAAAATCATACCCACCGCTTGGTTCTCCTAAAGTATCCCAAACTTCCATGGAAGCAGGTGGAATTTCATTTGGATATTGTTGAATAATATGATTCAAAAACACTTCATCATCTTCAATAGCATTCACTCCTTGGCTGATGAAATGTGACATTAATCCTACAGAACGAGGACTTTGATCGTTCTTTTGAATTCCATTAGCATAGCCCAGTCCTAGCTTATCGAACTTGTAAGGTACATCAAGGAGCTGTCCCCATGCTGTGCAACCACCTTCTTCGATCACAGCTTTGGCTTCTTTGAGCGAAGCCATAGTTGGAGTTATTTTTGTAGCAGGAGTAACAGAAATGTGTTTAGCAGTAGAGACATGTGGAGGGACCACCTCAAAAGATTGGCAGGGAGTTTCGATGAATTCTCCATCCATCTCAACATACTTGGAGTTGCTCAGGTGGCTAACCACATACTCTTCTTCGCCATAAACTGTGACGACCTTGCCTTTTATCGGATACTTTAACTTCTGATGCAGGGTATAAGTTACAACGCTTGCCTCATGTATCCAAGGGCGTCCTAGTAAACAGGAGTATGCTGGGTGAATTTCCATTACGTAAAAGGTAGAATCAAAGATATGAGAGCCCATTCTGATTGGGAGCTTCACTTTCCCGTACACTGTTCTTGTTGACCCGTCGAAGGCTCTTACCACAACATCGCTTGGTTGTAACACAATTCCTTCGAAGTCAAGTTTTTCCAGTACTGCTTTTGGTAACACGTTCAAAGAGGAACCGTTATCTACCAGCACATGAGACAAAGTAGTGCCGTTATATTCAATGGAGATGTGCAGGGCTTTATTGTGATTTTTCCCAGCAGGGGTTAAATTAGCATCAGAGAAACCGAGACCATTATTCACTGTTAGATTGGCAACACAATTTTCAAATTGATCGACTGAAATCTCCTGTGATACATGGGCAGCTTTTAGGAACTTCATCAGGGCCTTGGCATGAGCCTCTGAATATTTTAGCAAAGACAGCATTGAAATCTTTGAGGCAGTGTGCCCCAGTTGTTCGACAATATTGTAATCACTTTTGCAGATGATTTTCAATATTTCCTCCATTTCTTGCTTCGACGGATCTTCAACAGTGACTTCCACCGGTACTTGAACTGGTTCAACTAGTGGCTCCTTGCCTCGAGCGTTGATATCTTGATTAGGAACTGGGATTTGGACTGGATTAGTAGCAACATTTGGAGAAATTTCTGGTGAAAAGATCCTTCCACTTCTCGTAATCTTACTAGTACCCACAATATTATCAACAGTTGGAGTAGTAAAATTCATGGCCTCTTCAGTCAAGGTGTCTTCCTTAACTCCATGGACATAAACATTAGTGTCATAACTCCACGGGACAGCTTTGTCTGAGGAGTATGGAAATGGAGCCGGACTGGTAATGATTACCGATGCCACTTTGGGTGCAGCAGAAATTTTGAAAGGGGTTTTGGTAGGGATTTTCAATGGTATGTTAGAAACCACTGAGACGTCCTCTTTTCTCATCCCATTTGAAAAGACTTCGCATAAAACGTCCATAGAAGGGAGCCTTTCAAACATAATGATACGGCGATCCATCCACTTTTGAATTCCTATTTTCAGGTTCTCACAACCATTGGGTAGATGTGCACAATAAAAGCAATCAGGGTCACAACCTGGAAAGTAACCAGCTCGGATTAGCTTTCTTTTGACTTCAAGGAGCGGAGTTGACAATTCTCTCACATCATAGATGTAAACAGTGTCTATGATAGCATTAACGGTCTTGTCGTGCTTCGGCATAGGTGCAGTGATGACATTTGGAGTCTCTGGAGGATCGAACTCAATTTCCCCAGCATCTATCATGTCTTGTATTTTATTTTTCAGGGTCCAACAGTGATCTGCGTCATGTCCTGGACAGTTAGAATGGTATGCACATGTTGAATCGGGGCGATAACTCGGAGTGGAAGTGTTGGCATTCTTTGGAGGATCTTTCAATGTAATCAGATTTGCTTTTAACAGATGCTGTAATGCTTGAGAGATTGGCATATTGATTCTGGTGAAGTTTCTTCTTGGTGCATCTGGTCGACGCGTATATTTCGGCGGTTGATCTTTTTGAGATATGGATGCATAGATCAGAAGAGCCCCTACAGATTGGTGATGCTCACTTTTGCGACCTTTCTGACTATGCATTGTATTGACTTCATTTCTCCCACTGATGGGCCTCTTTGTAGTACCAGAGGAGGAGCCTATTTGAATTTTTCCATTTTGAATACCGTTTTTGACACGCTCTCCAGTTAATATCAGGTCAGTGAAACCTGATGATGAGCTTCCCAGCAAATGACTGTAGAAAGGGCCAGTTAAAGTGCCCATGAACATGTCGACCAACTCGCGATCAGATAAGGGTGGTTGAACCCTTCCAGCTAGATCTCTCCACTTTTGTGCATACCCTTTGAAACTTTCTTTCGGTGCCATAGACATTCCCCGTAGTTGAGTACGGGTTGGTGCAAGGTCAGCATTGTATTGATATTGTTTATAGAAAGCAGCGGCCAAATCTTCCCAGGTGTGAACTTTTGTACTTTCTAGCTGGTAGTACCACTCGAGTTGTGTACCCAATAGACTTTCCTGGAAGAAATGAATCCACAATTTGTTATCTGCTGTATGAGGTAGTATCTTCCTTACATAGGACCTCAGATGTAGTTTTGGGCAAGAAACTCCATCATACTTTGCAAAGACAAGAACTTTGAACTTTGGAGGAATAACAATATCTGAGACGAGTCCAAGATCTTTGAAGTCTAAACCAGGTATTTTTTGTATCTCCTTAGCTTTCATGCGTTCTTCCAACAGCTGGTATTTGTCATCACCCTGCTCGTTTTCGGGATGATAATCTTCTTCGTTAGAAGAGAGGGAGGGTTTGGCAGAACCCTGGTTGCTGTAATTGTCTTCTCGATCACCTTCACCGACTATTTCAGGGATCGGTGCCTTTTTGGACCTCTTGACTGGGATTTTGACCTTCCTTGCAAGGTGACTTAAGCCTACAGATCCTTTGGGCTTCTTTTTCTTCTTGATTATCAGGGCTTTCAGTTCTTATTGCCCCTTTGCTAGCTCCAGAATTGCTACCTGAACTTGGGCGTTATGTGCTTCGAGATTCTTGATACTTGTTTCGGAATCCATCTCTTCTAACCGAAATAAACAGCGAGGAGATGAGAAACCTGTTATGTGAACCTGTTATGCAATGTTTATGAATGAAATGCATATGCAATGTTTTCAAGGATCTTAGAATTTAGATTTGTTAAAACAAAAGAGAAACAAACATTTATTAGTCAAACAATTTTTTTCTTTTTTTTTTCTTTTTTCTTTTTTTTTCTTTGCCTCTTTCGGGCTTACAAAATAAAGAAAATAAAGGATTCGTCAAGCCTCCCATGGATGCTTTCTCTTTGCACCCAGGAACGTGTTGATCTGTTGTTCTTCTTGGAGTTGTCTGGTAAGCTCCAACACTTTCCTCTCATAGTCTTGACAGTGTGCTTTGAAGGTGTCTCTTTCTTCTCTTAGTTGAACCCAAGATTTCTGCAGCTCTTCCAGGTCAGTTGGCATGTCCGGATGTAGAATAACTCGAGGTTCGTCCCCTTCGACTTCTGGCTCAATAGTCACAGGTAGAATAGCGGGATATGGCATGATGAGTTTCTGAGCATGAGCACGCACCCATTTGAGGTAAGGCTCCATGGGAATAGAGTTCCATTGTCCTAAAGTATTGCTTTCTATTTTGTAGACACTGCCCCACGCATGTATAAACCTTCGTCGATATCTTTGGGAATCATCTTCGTAGTCGAACACAATGCCACGGATAATCATGTCGTGAGGACCGTTTCTTCGTGCATATCCGAATTGGCGCAAAGCTAAAGAGGGGTTATAAGTGATGCCTCCCCTGATGCCTAGGAGTGGCACATTAGGGTACTCTCCACAATGGTCAATGATAGTAATGTCTCTTTGAAAGAAGTTGTTCCACCGGATATCTGAATGAGAAAAAGACATAATCCTGCGAGACCATTGCATCCTTTGTTCATTTCTCAACACTGATCGGGGAAGGTGTAATGTAAACCATCTAGCCAGTAGTGGTACACAACACATAAGAGTTCCTTGTTTCTTCATGGTACGGATGTGTAAAGAATGTAGTATGTCTCCCAGCAAGGTAGGTACCAGGTTGCGGGTTAAGAAAATGTTGATAATGTGTATACTTATGAACTGGTCGGGATTAGGGAATAAAACCAACCCATAGATCAAAAGAGCCACAAGAACTTAGCAAACCATGGACTCCACTCTTTGTTTCCCAATTGGACTCGATTTCTGACTTTCGCAAATGTAAGGCAGCAACAATGATTTCAGGTTTTGGAATCTTTTCTAAACCAGTGAAAGGTAATTGATCTCGAACATGTAATCCAATCAGTTCAGAGAACTCTTCCAAAGTGGGTACCAACTGGTAGTCAGGAAATGTAAAACAATGATGTTCGGGATCAAAGAATTGGAACAGGACCCATATCATGTCTTCTTCAAATTTTGAGGTAACCAAATGGAGTAGGTGACCGTGCTTTTCGGTGAATTGAGCATTTATGGGAAATTCTGATATTAAATCCTTTAATTCAGATGGTACTGTCAAGATGTTGATTCGGATATAAACTCTGGTAGCGGGAGCCATTACCTGTAAAAACAGAACAAAGGTAAACTCTTCGATCCTTGAAATGATTAGTGAGAAAATGATATGTTTATGATGCTTATGATGTCATGATGTCAAACATGTGGCAAACACAAACAAATCAAACAATAGCCTTAGGTTTAAAGGCTTGCATGAGGTTGATAGGTGATACCCTCCCCTACTGAAGTTGAGTTGGTTAAAACCTGTCTTAAAATAGTATTCGGGTTCTATGATCCTTGGAGACAACATCTCAATACGGCGCTCGGACGGCCGATCAAAACATTCCTCGAGGATAACTAACTTCGATCAATTTCAAAGCTAGTCACTTAATAGGCCACAAGTCAAGTTCAACTAAAGGTTCTAAGACAAATTAGTGTTTAATGATATTTCGGAAGTCTAACATACTCCTTGATCGTTTTCAAGGGATATCAGTATAAACCAAAGTGTCGCACTAATGGTGACCACCAGATTAACCGTATCGGTACATGCCGTACAGTTTCCTTGGTCTATTGTCACATACTTAAGGTATCTCGAGATTCGGGTTAGAATCTTTCACACAAGCAAATACCCAAACAAACCTTTGAAAAAAATAGATCAATCAAGACAAGCAATTGAAAACATTGAAGTGATCTACACTCTAAGGTAACCCCTTTTGAAAACATTTTGTTTTTGGAATTCCCCAGCAGAGTCGCCAGTTCTGTCGTGCCCTCGGTTTTTTACTACCTCTCGTGTGAGAGATACGAACTGACTCTTCTTTTGTTTTTGAGTTTTGAAAATCAGAGAGTCGCCACCGACTTTTATTTTATCCAATTAAGGAAAGGTTTATAAAAGAAACAGAAAAAGATCTTTAAGAGATTTTGGGTAAGGGGGTAAGTTATACAAAGGGAAGGTGTTAGCACCCTTTGTATCCATGGTTATCCATGGGCTCTTAATTGCTTAGCTCACTTGTTTTGAATCATTTGTCTTGCCTTGAAATGCTTGTATGTGGTCTTAAAATTCATTTTGTAAATTGACTTTATAATGATCCTTGTGCGGATGTATACAAAGTGTTTTACCTTTCGAAGGATGTTTTGAAAAAAGAACGTTAACTTCGTAATGATCCTTGTTTGGATATATACCAAGTATTGTCTTTTTTGAAAGTTTTATTTTGAAAAACAATGATATATGAGACATTTGTTTGCTTTGATTTGAGCAAGTAATTAGGAGGTCTCCCCTAAGTTTATAAGGTCCTTTCCTATTTCCTTTAGAAAAATCTCCTTTTACCGGATGTAAACAAAGGTTCGATTTTGCATTTGAAACAGTAGAATTTGGATTTTGAAAATAGTAACAGAGGGATTACCCTAAGAGGTGCAAGTGTGATTGTGTTTTGATTCAGATATTTTTATCTTTGAAGTTAGTGATCTAACACTTCGGTTTTTATCTTTGACATACACGCAGTTTTATATGTACTGGAATTAAAATGCGGGAATGTAAAATGCGGAAAGTAAATCTACGCTATTACATCGATTGTGCGGGAAATGTAAACTACGCTATTTACATGAATTTGACAACCTATACACTTTATCTAGGAATTTAAATTGCAATAAGATAAAAGAAATATTTTTGGTTTTTTGGATAGTTGATTTTAATTAGAATTAATGCATAATTAAAATGCTATGCATTAGAAATAAAATTTAAACCTAAAAAATTAAGTCTAAAATATGTTCATATTGCTTGTTAATTAATTTTAAAATAAAAACTAATTTTTTTTGATTTTTTGAAGTTATTTCGAAAATTAATAAGTTAAATTAACATATAATTATATAAACAATTATACAAATAATTAAAACTTAAAGAGAAAAATATTCTAAATATGTACAAAATTAGTCTATAATATATAAACTAAATTTAATAAAAAAGAACAATTTTTTTCTGATTTTTTGATAGGTTGAAATAATTAAAAAGCAAATATATAAATATATACTAATTAATTAAGCAAAATATTTTAATTATTAAGAAAAATAAAAATATTTTTATGTCAAAAAATAATAGATTATTTTATAAGCCTAAAAATATTTTTATTATATTTTTTTTATTTTTTAAACTATTTTAAATTAATTTTGTAAAGTAAATTAAATAAAATAGAAAATATATAATTAATAATCTGGTGTGGTTGATAGGAAGGTCTATGGTAAGGATGAGCATATCATGAGCGTTGGATTGAGTGACAAGTTGATCTGATGGTGACTGGATTGAAGGCACATGGCACGTACAGGACCTGCAAGGCATAGGATCAGAAATTTTAAATTTAAAAAAACGCGCGCACGCTGGCCTCTCAGGTGAGGACACCTCATCATCTTCAACCTCTTGCCACCACTTTTAACAGCGTTTTTGCCAAAAAAAACGCTGTAATATGTGAGCTCAAACCTGCAAAATAGCGAATAGGGGTAAACTCATGCAAAAATCTTTCGCGACCTATGCAATCAACTAGCCTTGATCCACTGAGTTCAAATATGCCACTAGTTTGGTCTAATTTTGCCTCTAGCTAAAAACCCCAAAATAGAGTTCAAGAACCCTAAAATGGTATCTTCATGGATACGTGACCAAACTTCAATTAACAATCCAGAAACGATCAGAACAATAAACCAAACTCAAATATATGATTACATCGTGTTAAATATGCATGTATGATTATATTTTGGTAGGTTTATGTTTGAGCAAACCGTGAGCTTTAGATGCGTGTTTTTTGAGGTTTTGCTTGCTGAAAACGACTGGGATAGATTCAGGGATGTTTGAGGAACGTGTTTGAGTATTTAGTTTGGGTTGAATTGAGCTTAAAATTAAAATTCGAATTTCAATTTTTTCCAATATTTCAAGTTGTTTACAAGAGTGATACAAGAAAGAGTATGGTTCTGAATTCGTGTCTTTTTATTAATGAAGTATTCTACTTCATTTATAGGCCATAGAAGTACTTAAAAACTAAGCTAAGAAGCTTTGATGGCTTTGTTGAATTTTTGACTTTTTTAATAATATGTAGCTTTGAATTCAAGCAACCATGGCTTAATTTTCTTCAACCTTCTGTTGTACCATCTCTTTGGGGCAGAGCTTTGAATGATTCTTGATGACTCATGCTTAAGATCAAAGCTACATAACATTGTCTTGCACCATTTCTTTTTCAATTTAATTTTAAATGTAATAAAATTAAACCAAAAAAGAAATAAAATGTTATGGGCCTTAGGTTGGTCGTGGAAGGCCCTTAGCAACATTAGAAGCATGTTTGGATCATGAAAACTTGGCCCCTTTTGGAAAAAAAACCTTTTTGATCAATGTTGGTTTCATGCGTTTTCTCAAAAAATAGCCAACTTCAACAAGGCATAAATCCCTCAATTTTTATCATATGAAGGAGTTCTTGTACTTTTTAGAAACCTCAAGATGTCCTATACAAGCCACTTTGGAAACTTTTTTTCATTTGGAGAAGTTATCTTGATGTTATGGCCTTTGACAAAAAAACCACTTTTTGTTGACTTTGAAAATGACCTGTAATGTCTGAGCTCATATTTTTCAAATGATGAATCCAATGACCATGGGACCAATTGCATTTGAAAGATAATTGAATTTCCTTCAAAACAAGCTTTGGTTGGAATTTTTTGAATGAACGAGGAGAGAGTTATGGCCGGTCAAAGTTCAGTTGACTTTTTAGGAGAAAACCCTAATTTTGAAACTTAGGGTTTTGTTGATTTTTGATCTTTCCTTGATAAATTATGATCAACCAATGATCAAATGATGAATCTTTTGACAAAATATGGATGTTGACAAAAAAATTCATTTTTGACTGTCTGTTGACTTTTCGGTCAAACTGGTCGTCTGTTGACTGTTTGAGCTGCTGACTGTGCGTCTGAGCGAATTGAAGTTTGAAAATTTGTATGGTGGTACTTTGAGATATATGGAGGTCCATGAAATCCATTTGAGGTCTCAAAAAACTTGTTCTACTAAAAAAAACAAAAACCCTAGTTAGGGACTGTTTGTGTAGGAGACAGTTAAGCGTACCTGATTTTTGTGCAGTGCTGAGTTTCTGTTGATCATGTGATGTTCAGAAGACTTCTAGAACAAAAATCTTGGAATTTTGAAATGCAAAAAGATTGATTTGATTGATGGTACAAAACACGGAGAATTGCACTCTCAGCGGGTTTGATTGTCAACTGATTGTTCAGGTATTAACGTAACAGTTAAAGTGAAAATTCAACAGTTAAATTTAATTTTTCTTTTTGTTTTTTTTTTTGTTGTGTTAATGGTGAAAATTTATTTACATGAGTTGTTAGAAAAATTAGTGGGAAAAAAAAACTAATAATAATTTACTTGTTACCAGTACAGTCTGAATCCCCGGACTCTGCGCCTGCAAAAATTTAATTCTATACCAATTGCGTCAGTACTATTTATCTGCAAATAAATCTCAAATAAACAGCGTGTGTGAAGTGATAAACAGTAATTGGCGTTTGCGTAAGAATAAATTCAACAGCGAGCCAAAATACCGTATAATAAAAATTCTAAAAACCGAGTATTCATAAAATCAGGATATTTATGAAATAAAATCCAAGATTAAATGAGACTCCCAATTTTTAGACAGAAGTCTGTTGCCTTCTTTCTGAAAAAAGATGCGGGCAAATTTTGGGGTTTAACACAAACCTTCTCGGTTATCCGTGAAAATAGGAGACTTAGGTAAGTGTGAAACAATCCATTTGAACAACAGAGGTGCACAACATTCAATGATTCCACCGCCTTGGCGATTCCTATGATGGATAGAGAAATACATGTCACCAAGCAAAGTCGGAATAGGATTTCCAATCAGAAATATTTTTATGGCGTTGATATCAACAAAGTCGTTGACGTTGGGAAACAGAACCAACCCATAGATGAGCAAGGCTAGTATAGCTTCGAAAGCTATCATGCTACCAGTTTCGATGAAATCAAAGGCTTTATTTATTAGAAACTGCGAAGTCAAACCCAGAAGGTTTCCTTTGGTAGTCCAATTGCTCTCTACTTCAGATTTCTTCAAGTGGATACTTGCTGCAATGACTTGTGACTTAGGAATGGCTTCCAAACCATTGAAAGGTATTTTGTCAGACACAGGAATACCCAAAAGATTGACATATTCTTCCAAGGTTGGTACCAACTGATAGTTTGGAAAGGTGAAACATCGGTAGACGGGATCATAGAACTGAACCAGAGTTTTGAGAAGTCCTTCATCAATATGAGTGTTCAAGATAGGCAAAAGCTTTCCATGGCTTCTCCTAAAATCGGAAGGATCTTGTACAAAAGATGCCAACTCTCTCAGTCTTTCCACATTAGGTGCTTTGAAACCGTACTTCTTGGTATGCCTTTTTACCCACTCCATAACTTAATCCTATAATGTTTGCAAAGAAAATTCTCTAAATTTTTTTTGGAAAAATCATGTTTTTATGGAAAAAGATGGGTTTTTAATTAATGTATGAATGCATGGATGCATGAATGCCACATATTCAAACATGGTGAAGCAAACACGATAATGCAAACATGGTAATGCAAACATGGAACTACAAACATGGTAATTCAAACATGGTACACATAGGTTCAAAGGTCCAGCGTCACGAGCATGAGGTCAGAGAACCAAACATGGGATAGTACTACGGGTTAATCACCTGCACAACATGTTCTACTGATACGTCAGAGTCTACATTTTTCTTTCGGATATTACCGGCTTACGCAATTGAACTTGCGAGCTAGAAAAACTCGTCTGAGTGTGTCTCTCTGCATGACAACTAATCCAAATCTTCACCTGAATAGTTTCTGCGCCACAACCTAATAAGGCCAGGATGGGTTATGGGTTCTACAGCCAACTCAGCTTCTACAGTTCAATGAAAGCAATAATGTCTTCACAACTGAACTTGCTAAACATATACTACCAACAAGGAACCTCCACTGAGCGGAAGGGTTCTCATGCCAGCTTTTTAAGGACTGAACTCCTTGTATGCCATACATGACTATACCCTCCACCTAATTCTTATGTGTACTTAATCCGGGTTAGGAATTGTCCATAATGTATCACTTGTAACAGAACCACAGATGTAACAAGAATTGAAATGAAAAACATAACAATTAGAATTAACCCTTTCTTTGGAAACAATAAAAAGTTAATCGCTCCCCAGTGAAGTCGCCATTTTTCTGTCGTGTGAAAATCGGGATGAGACACCGGATGCCTTCTTTGGGCTCGAGTGCTCAAGAAAATGATTTTGTTTTTTTGTCACGACCAAACTTTTTATTGTTTCCAAAGTAAGAAAAGGAAAAAAGTTGCAATAACCTTAATAGATATGCAAAGCAAATAACACAAAATTAAAAGCAATGCAAAAGTGGGGGAGAGATCTTGGGTAAGAGGGTTGGTTATACGAAGGGAGGTATTAGCACCCAACGTATCTATAGTACTCTATAGGTTTCTTTGTTATGTTTGTTTGTGTATTTCATTCTATGCTATTGGGGAGGTTCTTTTGTGAGATAGGTGGGACCTAAAGTGTTTGTTTGATTATGCTCGGGGTCTACGGGTGCTAAGGTTTGAGTGGTTTGAGGGAGAAGTTTTACTCGCCAAGGATAAGACCTTTTGCCTACGTATTCTCAAAGGGATGATGAGAAAGTCAGAGCAATCGTAGTTCCCACTTATGCTAGTGGAAGCAAAGGATAAGAGACAAATGTCATCTTAATGCTCAATGTATCTAATCTATATCATCACATACATCTGTTTAATTTTTGTTTGAAATCTTTTCATTATAAGACCTGGGCTGTGCCACTTATGGTTCTTAGAATGATAAAGATGTTTTTGTTTAGCCAGCCTTGTGGCAAAAACAAGTTTGATTAGCCAGCCTTGTGGCAGAAACTTTTGATAAGTCAGCCTTGTGGCAAAAAGTTTTGATATGCCAGCCTTGTGGCAAAAAATTTTGATAAGCCAGCCTTGTGACAAAAAGTTTTGATAAGCCAGCCTTGTGGCAAAAAAGTTGAGTTTTAATTGTTTGTGATGATATAGAAGAGACACTCCTATCATAGAGATGATATATGTCTAATCTCCTAGGGTATTTGATTTTGATATTGGGGATGCTTTTAAGAAGCCCGTGGGTCCTTGTACGAAGCCCAAGAGGAGGCTATCTGAGGGTCCTTGCATTGTAAGCCCAAGAGGAGGCTATGGGAGGGACAGTCGTTTGTACAAAGCCCAAGAGGAGGCATGGTATAGTTGGTTTGAGCTCTTAGAGTGATTTCACCAGGAAACCATACTCTATGTCCTAACCTAAACTAGGGAGATTCTTTGCACGAAGCCCAATAGGAGGCTATCGGGAACCTAGTGTTGTACTAAGTTGAACAAGTATATATAACATGATCACAAATATGAACAAGTATGAAAAAATATGAACAAGTACATGAACAAATATGAACAAGTATGAACAATTATATATGACAAGGTGTGTGTGTACAATGGAGTTTATGAAGGAAATATACCTGTAAGGATGATCAGTTTATGTACACGGGGCTCGGGACTTGTACTCGGGGAGAGGCCCATTGAGTTTATTCATGGCTATGTAAATGTATATTTACAAAAGGGCTTGGGACTTATACCTTAAAGGAGGCCCATGAAGATTTTGAAGAAAACCCTAATTTTTGATCTGTTATTTGAGGGTTTAAATCAAATTGATCACGGTATAAAAAGATAGGTGTATATACAATGAAAAACCTAATTTTTTTAACAAAAGGAATGGGACTTATACCATAAGGGATGCCCATGTTTTATTTTATAAAACATGGTTGATTGATTAAAAAACGCGAGGTTTATTGTTTGAAAAACTTTGATCGTTTTATTGAAAAACAATTTGAATTTTGAAAGAAAGGTCAATTTAATTAAGATAAAGACAAAGTTTATGCTTAATTAAGACCTAACTGATTAGGGTTTGATCACAAAATATTTACAAGTGATTAGGTTTTGAAAATCAAGTGAAAAAAAAAACTATTTTAAAGTATTAAAAAACACTTAAAAACAAGTCATTTTAAACATAATAAAAATGCATCAAATAAATATTTTTTTTGGGATTTTTTTTTATATTCATAAAATATATATGTTAAATGAGAAGTGTACAAAAAATGAAGTTAAAATGAATTGATTTGATTGGTTAATTAATTAAATGAAGTTGTGTAAAAAACCAAAGAAAATAAGTGATAAAAAGAAGGGTTTGGTCCCATAGGGACTTGAACTCGTGACCTTGAGGTCACTACTCAAAACCAAAGCCAACTGAGCCACGCTTGTGGCTTGTAATATACACGCGTTGAATTAATTATATTTAAAATCAAGAATTTGAATTTTTCAAACCAAATCTGGCGCCAAGAACACAACCCTAACTGATTTTTGAAAATCTTTGAAACTGGATTATTTTGATCAAGTGAAGGGTCTATCTCACTCTGTTTTTCACAAGGATCATGATGGTACCCTCATAATTCATTTATTTTCACTCTAAGACAATCAATTTTCGCATGAACATGAAGAACCCTAAAACTGAATTTGATCGTGAAATGATGTATGTGCAAGTTATGATGCAATTGATTGAGGGTTATTGATCCATGATAGTGCAGAAACAAGATGGAAAAGCAGTTTTTCATTTATGATGCATGTATGGTGGAGTTTGAAGTTCATAGCATTAACCTTGAAAAATGGCAAAACTGAGAATCGAATTCTGCAAATGAGAGGTTCCAGGTGTTGTTTCTTGATCTGGACAACTTCAATGGACCTTATGGAACATGTT
This sequence comes from Vicia villosa, assembly GCF_029867415.1. Classification (NCBI taxonomy): domain Eukaryota; kingdom Viridiplantae; phylum Streptophyta; class Magnoliopsida; order Fabales; family Fabaceae; genus Vicia; species Vicia villosa. Next base: position 606,932 of record NW_026705237.1, read on the forward strand.
TGGATGCTTGGAACAATCTGAATTCAACTGAGCAAAGCCATGGAACCCGATCTGCAGAGCCTTGGAGTATGAATCGAATTTGATGATTCTGGTGTTACAGGTCATGGATGATGATTGGGATAGTTCATATATGGTATATGGAATGTGTTTGCATGATTAGCTTGGACAAAAATAAGCTAGAATGAAAATTGGCATGATAAGGCTTATTATGTGCATATATGGAAGTGAGGTAGTGATTTTGAGGTTTAGGTGTTTTTGGGGTGTATGAGGGGATCAAACACATCCCATATGATGTTTATGAGTTGTTGGAACCACCATCTTGGCCAAAACTTCAATGGTTTAGAGGTTGAGATTTCTACCTCTTTGAAAACTATGAAACTTGTAATTCAAGAAAGGAAGAGAAAACCTATGCTTTGTGAGGTTTTGGTGTGATTTTGAATGAGGAAATGACCTCTATTTATAGGCCAAGCTTTCTGAATACAAAGCCTTGCAAGTTGAGATTAGAATGGTGATTTGGCATTTTGGAGATAAAATGGAATCTTTGCATTAAATGCAAAATGGTTAAAATCTAAACCATGGTTAAAATTTCCTATGCTTCTTATCTCTTTCCAATATGATCTCAAATGATAAATATCTTGCACTCATTGCTTGTTTATGTCATTGCCTGCATCATTTGCCAAAAAGTGTTCATAACTTTGTGAAAATGGTTTGAATTTTAAGCTTAAGGACCTCTAATGACAAAATTCAAAACCTTAGCTCCACTCAATATTTTTTAATGCTCTTGGACATTTTGGAATGTTCTTGTTATGTACTTAAAATCCCTAGTTGAAAGCTTCTTCAAGAACTTTAAGGAAATGGGTGAAAAAGATCCATGAACTTTGGAAAAAATGAAGTTTTTAGTGAATTTTTCAAAAGATACCAACTTTGAAGCTCCATATCTATTAAATGGTTAATCTTATGGAAAAAAAATTATATGTGACAAAGTTGTTCATTGGATCAAAATCTACAACTTTCATGTTGGAAGTTTTTTTCAGTTTGTAGGTGAAATTTTGAGATATTCCCTTCCAAAGTTTGGAAAAAACCATTGAAAACACAAAAATTTCTAAGTATGAAAATGACTTCAAATATCCTATATTGATGATTTAAAACTTCAAAAGTCATGGTTGACCAAATTTCCAAAAAGTCAATGGTGATCTTGTACAATTGACTTTTTCAGGTGAATCGCGTTTCTGGAGATTTCAGGTGAATCAAGCTATCCTCACCAAATGAATGTTGTGAATGGATCATATTGAGGTATTAGAGGACCTTGATCCATGTTTTGAGTTGTGGCACCATGTCCTGATTAAAAAGTCAGTTGTTTAGGTGAATTAGGTCAAAAACCCTAATTGTGGACCTGATGAAATTGATGACTGTGGATCTTGAATTGAGATACAATTTCCATATTTATATTGACATAGGGATTATTTGAAGATGATTTAACCCTTTGAGTGATGTCCTGGAGCTTTTTAGGGTTTCCCAAATGTGATCCCTGATTTCAGTCCCTAATAGGTCAAAACCCTAGTCTGATGTCTTGAAATTTCACTGTTGATCAATCCTTGTGTGGGATATGTCTTGAGCCAATAGATTAGGTCAAAAATGATGCATTTGGGTTCTTGAGGTCAAATCCTGAGCAAAAGTCAGGAGTGAAGGATAGAAAAACACTTAGAAAGGGGGGGTTTGAATAAGTGTAGCTTTAAAAACTTGACAGATAAAAATAAATTGCACAGTTATTTTTATCCTGGTTCGTTGTTAACTAAACTACTCCAGTCCACCCCCGCAGAGATGATTTACCTCAACTGAGGATTTAATCCACTAATCGCACGGATTACAATGGTTTTCCACTTAGTCAGCAACTAAGTCTTCCAGAGTCTTCTGATCACACACTGATCACTCCAGGAACAACTGCTTAGATACCCTCTAAGACTTTCTAGAGTATTCTGATCCACACGATCACTCTAGTTACAACCTGCTTAGATAACCTCTAAGACTTCCTAGAGTATTCTGATCCACACGATCACTCTAGTTACTTACAACTTAATGTAATCAATTCTAAGAGTATTACAATTGCTTCTTAAAAGCTATAATCACAAACTGTGATATTTCTCTTAACGTTTAAGCTTAATCTCACTAATATATTACAACAGCAATGTAGTGAGCTTTGATGAAGGTGAAGATTTTGAGCTTTTAGTAGAACAGAGTTTCAGCAAGTTAATATGAGTTGTTTTGTGCAGAATCGTTAACCTTGCTTCTCATCAGAACTTCATATTTATAGGCGTTGGAGAAGATGACCGTTGAGTGCATTTAATGCTTTGCGTGTTCCGTACAGCATCACATTTAATGTTATACGCTTTTGTCAACTACCTCGAGCCTTGTTCACGCTGTGTCTACTGACGTTGCCTATAATAGCTTTTAACGTTCCTTTTGTCAGTCAGCGTAGCTTGCCACTTGTACTTCCTTCTGATCTGATGTTTGTGAATACAACGTTTGAATATCATCAGAGTCAAACAGCTTGGTGCAAAGCATCTTCTGATCTTCTGACCTTGAAGTGCTTCTGAGCGTGATACCATCAGAACTTCAGTGCTTCTGATCTCATGTTCTTCTGATGCTTCCATAGACCCATGTTCTGATTCTGCTTCGACCATCTTCTGATGTCTTGCCAGACCATGTTCTGATGTTGCATGCTGAACCCTTTGAGACAAAGCTTCTGAGCGCTGAATTATGCATACTCTTTATATATTTCCTGAAAAGGAAATTGCATTGGATTAGAGTACCATATTATCTTAAGCAAAATTCATATTATTGTTATCATCAAAACTAAGATAATTGATCAGAACAAATCTTGTTCTAACAATCTCCCCCTTTTTGATGATGACAAAAACATATATAAATGATATGAATTTGCGATCAGAAAGAGCATACGGCAAAAGACAAATTACACAGCTATAGCGTAAGCATATGAATATGTCTCCCCCTGAGATTAACAATCTCCCCCTGAGATAAATAATCTCCCCCTGAAATAAATACTCGAAGAACTTTAATAAAAGACTTCCCTGATTATTTCGGTAGAGACGATCACATAAGCTTCTGTCTTTAGAGAATTCATAGCTTCTGACTTCTGCTTCCATTGGACAGCTTCAGAACTAGAATTTCTTTAGATCCCTAGAACACTCACAGCTTCTGATTCCTGCTTCCATCTAGGACAGCTTCAGAACTTGAATTTCTTTGATCTTCTGAACATTCACAGCTTCTGATTTCTGCTTCCATTTAGGACAGCTTCAGAACTTGAATTTCTTTGATCTTCAGAACATTCACAGCTTCTGATTTCTGCTTCCATTTAGGACAGCTTCAGAACTTGAGTTTTCTGGATCTTTAGAACATTCACAGCTTCTAATTTCTGCTTCCCTCGGATAGCTTCAGAGCTTTGAATTTCTACCAACATCACTTCATGCTAGATTTGTATCAGAACATTGTTGAATGTACCAGAGCATCATCAGAGCATCTCTACATCCTGAAATGTTACAGAACAAAAACTAAACGACAAAAGTCAGCATGAACGAGTCAGAACATAAAATGTATATTAGAACACATTATATGTATCAGAGCCATATAGGCTAAAATAATGTATCAGAGCAAATAGAATTTTGTCAGAGCAAATAGACAAATATGGATCAGATTCTATTATCAGTGCTTCTGATTCATTCTTCTTTCTTGCTTCTGATTTCTGAAGCTTGATAGCACTCAGCTTGCTTCAGTTTCCATGAGCTTATTCTTTTTACAGAATAACACTTCTTATGGTTTTGCTTCTTGTGTTTGCTTTGAAGATTCTTTTCACTTCTTTATACCTGCAAAACACTTAAGCCTTATAGAACTTGCAGTTCTTGTTAGTAAATGTGTGGGAGCTTTACCCAGCAACTGATAGATTAATCAAATCATTTATCATTTATCTTCTCCCCCTTTTTGTCATAACATCAAAAAGAATGTTTCAAAAGATTCAGATGAATAAAACGACAAATAAAATCACTGGAATGTAAAAAACAAAGAAACTTTTCATTGATAATCAAAAGATATTACAAAAGGTTCCTATGTTTAACAAGATGAGAAACATTCCTAGAAAATACATAAAAAGTCATTCCAAGAGGAAATGACTACAAAAATTAAAAACAAAACCCTAGCAAGACACATTCTGTGTCAACCCATCAAGAATCCCGGTGGTCTTCTTGTCTTCCAGACTAGAACCTCCACTGTAGGAGAGATCCCAGAGACCAAAGAGGAAGAGAGGGACAGTTCACAGACAGAGAGCTACTGTTGCAAACGGGGCTTTCTCTTAACATAGAAGTTAAGAATATCATTCTTAACCTCTTCCCATAACTCAAGAAAGTCTTCTGTCTTTGGGTGAAAGTTGATAACAACATCAAAGAAGAGGTCTGACTTGAGAGGTATTAGGAGAGCCATCCCGAGATATGCAGAGATCTGCCGCCTTTGAGTCATAGGTTTGAACTAGGATTTTAAAAAAAAATTTGTTTGAGCAAGAGAAAAAAAAAAGGAGAGAGAGAGAGAAAAAAAAACTTGATGAGGAATGCAAAGAGATAGAGAAGAAAAACAGAGACAGAGTGTAATAGAGAAAATATAAGAGGGAAAGAGAAGCGTTTGAAGAGTATTTAAAAGAAAATAAAATGAAACAAATGATTAATAGCATTTAATGTTACGTGACATGAGGAGAGATAATAAAGACAAATGAGGTGACTCGCACAGTTACCTATGGTCGGCGTCCCTTCAACTGCACGCGCGCTTATCCATGAACAGTAACGACAGGTTTACCATCCCGAGATAAAACGTTACAGCTGTTTTGCTTTAAAAGAGGTTCTGAATCAACTTAGACAATGAAACGTTAGTAATAACCGAATCATAATTTCTAAAAGATTTCAATCAGAACTTCTGATTTAAAAAGAAATCCACATTCATTTCAGAAGATACTCATACGTAAGAACTTCTCATCTTCTCATTCTGGGCATAAATCCATACTGATGTTCTTCAGAATGAACTTAAACCTATCTTCAGCCAGGGGTTTTGTAAAGATATCAGCCCATTGATGGTCTGTATCAACAAAGTTTAAAGATATAACACCCTTCTGAACATAGTCCCTTATGAAATGATGTTTAATCTCAATATGTTTAGCTTTTGAATGAAGAATAGGATTCTTAGATAAACATATAGCAGAAGTATTATCACAGAATATAGGAATGTTACTCTCATATATCTGATAATCTTCTAACTGACTCTTCATCCAGAGCATCTGTGTACTGCAACCAGCAGCAGCGACATATTCTGCTTCTGTTGTTGATAGAGCAATAGTTGCTTGCTTCTTGCTATACCAGGAGATCAAATGACTTCCAAGAAATTGGCAACTTCCTGAAGTACTCTTTCTTTCAATTCTGTCTCCAGCATAGTCAGCATCGCAGAATCCTACTAAGTTGTATTCTTTAGATTTTCTATAAACTAAGCCAACATTAGTAGTACCTTTCAGATACCTTAGAATTCTCTTAACAGCAGTTAAATGAGATTCTCTAGGATCTGATTGGAATCTAGCACACAAACAAACACTGAACAGAATGTCAGGTCTAGAAGCAGTCAAATATAGAAGAGATCCAATCATACCTCTGTATAACTTCTGATCTACCTTCTTACTTACCTCATCCTTACCTAGGATGCAAGTTGGATGCATAGGAGTTTTGGCTTCTTTGCAGTCTAGAAGATTGAACTTCTTCAGAAGTTCCTTCACATACTTGGTTTGGTGAACATACGTTCCTTCTGATGTTTGATTTATTTGTATTCCAAGGAAATACTTGAGTTCTCCCATCATGCTCATTTCAGACTCAGCCTGCATAGACTCAGCAAACTCCTTTCCAAGTGTAGCATTAGATGTTCCAAAAATAATATCATCTACATATATTTGACAAATTAAAATATCCCTTTTAAAGGTTTTACAAAAGAGAGTAGTGTCCACTTTTCCTCTAGTGAAACCATTATCCAGAAGGAAAGAACTTAAGCGTTCATACCAAGCTCTGGGAGCTTGTTTCAATCCATACAACGATTTCTTTAGTTTAAAAACATGATTAGGAGACATAGAGTCTTCAAAACCAGGAGGTTGATGGACATAAACTTCTTCATCTATATAACCATTTAAGAAGGCACTCTTAACATCCATCTGATAGAGAGTGATGTTATGTTGAGTGGCAAATGAAATTAATAGACGAATAGATTCTAACCTGGCCACTGGTGCAAAGGTTTCTGTATAGTCAATCCCTTCTTGCTGTCTATAACCCTGAGCCACCAGTCTGGCTTTGTTCCTTACCACTTCACCTTTCTCACTGAGCTTGTTTCTGAAGACCCATTTTGTACCGATTATATTGAATCCATCTGGTCTAGGAACAAGATCCCAAACATCATTCCTTGTAAACTGATTCAGTTCTTCTTGCATAGCAATTATCCAGTCTGGATCTTCTAGAGCATGATCAACAGAAGTTGGCTCGATCAAAGATACAAGGCCTAATTGACAGTCTGCATTGTTCTTAAGGAATGCTCTTGTTCTGATTGGATCATCCTTCTTTCCAAGAATGACATCTTCTGAATGACCAGAGATGAGTCTGGATGATCTTCTGACAGATGGTTCTTCAGAAATGCTTAGATTCTCCAGAGAAGCTGATACTTGATCTTCAGATTCTTTGCTTCTGAGAAGCTCTGCTTCTGATGCGTTGCTTCTTGGCTCAACAACTTCTGATATATCAATATCCCAATCTGCAAAATTATCAAACTGCTTTGGTTTTTCAGAACCAAGCTTATCATCAAACCTGATATTGATTGATTCTTCCACAATCAATGTTTCAGTATTGTATACTCTGTAGCCTTTTGAGCGTTCAGAATATCCAAGAAGGAAACATTTTTGTGCTTTGGAATCAAACTTACCAAGATGATCTTTAGTGTTCAGAATAAAGCATACACATCCAAAAGGATGGAAATATGAAATGTTGGGCTTTTTATTCTTCCACAATTCATAAGGAGTCTTATTTAGAATAGGTCTGATAGAGATTCTATTCTGAATATAGCATGCAGTGTTTATTGCTTCTGCCCAGAAATGCTTAGCCATATTGGTTTCATTGATCATGGTTCTGGCCATTTCTTGCAGAGTCCTATTCTTTCGTTCTACAACTCCATTTTGCTGTGGAGTTCTAGGACAAGAGAAATCATGGGCAATACCATTTTCTTTGAAGAATTCTTCAAAGGATCTGTTCTCAAATTCACCACCATGATCACTTCTGACCTTTATGATTTTACACTCTTTTTCAGATTGAATCTGAATGCAGAAATCAAAGAACACTGAATGAGACTCATCCTTGTGTTTCAAGAATTTTACCCACGTCCAGCGGCTATAATCATCTACGATGACTAATCCATATTTCTTCCCTCTGACAGATGCTGTTTTGACTGGGCCAAACAGATCAATGTGCAAGAGTTCTAATGGCCTTGAGGTAGAAACAACATTCTTGGACTTGAATGCAGGTTTGGAGAACTTGCCCTTCTGACATGCTTCACACAGAGCATCTGATTTGAATTTCAGATTAGGGAGTCCTCTGACAAGATCCAGTTTGTTAATCTGAGAAATCTTTCTCAAACTAGCATGACCTAATCTTCTGTGCCAGACCCACTGCTCTTCCGAAACAGACATAAGACAAGTCACCTTCTGACTCATAAGATCTTGCAGATCTGTCTTATAAATGTTGTTCTTCCTCTTGCCTGTAAATAGGATTGAGCCATCCTTCTGATTTACAGCCTTGCAAGACTTTTGATTAAAGATTATATCATAACCATTGTCACTCAATTGACTGATAGATAAGAGGTTATGTGTTAATCCTTCTACAAGAAGTACATTAGAAATGGAAGGAGAGTTACCAGACTTTATAGTTCCAGAGCCAATTATCTTGCCCTTCTGATCTCCTCCAAACTTGACTTCTCCTCCAGACTTAAGCACCAGGTCTTGGAACATAGACCTTCTTCCTGTCATGTGTCGTGAGCATCCAGAGTCCAGGTACCACGACATGTTGTGCTTTGTCCTTTTTGCAGCCAAGGATATCTGCAATAGGAATAATCTTATCCTTAGGTACCCACATCTTCTTGGGTCCTTTCTTGTTAGATTTTCTCAAGTTCTGATTGAACTTGGGTTTAACATTGTAAGCAATAGGAGGAACAGCATGATAATTTTTAATGTGAGTTTCATGATATTTCCTAGGTTGTGTCACATGTTTTTTGGTGTGTGTTATGTGAAAACTTTGAGCATGTGAAGTGTGCCTAATATCATGGGAGTGGCCATACTTGAACTGATCATACAATGGCTTGTATGTGAATTTCATTTCATCAACAGGTTCAAGTTTGTATGGGGTTTCACCCTCAAAACCAATGCCGACTCTTTTGTTTCCAGACACAGCATATATCATAGAAGCTAGCTGACTTCTGCCAATACTTCTAGATAAGAACTTCCTGAAACTCAAATCATATTCTTTCAGAATATGGTTTAGACTAGGAGTGGATTTTTCTTAATCAGAAGGAGATCCAACATTATTGGATAATTTTAAAAGTTTTTCTTTTAATTCAGAATTTTCCAACTCAAGCTTCTTTGTTTCAAATTCAAATAGCTTTTTCAGCTTTTTGTATTTGAGACTAATCTGAGACTTGAATTCCAGAAGTTCTGTTAGACCGGAAACTAACTCATCTCTAGTAAGTTCAGAAAATACCTCTTCAGAATCTGATTCTGATGTAGATTCTGATCCGTCATCTTCTGTCGCCATCAGCGCACAGTTAGCCTGCTCATCTTCAGAGTCTGATTCTTCAGGATCTTCTTCTCTAGCCTGAAAAGCGTTAGTGCATTTCTTGATATTGGATTTTAATGCAATAGACTTACCTTTCTTTTGAGGCTCGTTTGCATCCAGTTCAATTTCATGACTCCTCAGGGCACTGATAAGCTCTTCCAGAGAAACTTCATTCAGATTCTTTGCAATCTTGAATGCAGTCACCATAGGACCCCATCTTCTGGGTAAGCTTCTGATGATCTTCTTTACGTGATCAGCCTTGGTGTATCCCTTGTCAAGAACTCTCAATCCAGCAGTAAGAGTTTGAAATCTTGAAAACATCTTTTCAATGTCTTCATCATCCTCCATCTTGAAGGCTTCATACTTCTGGATTAAAGCGAGAGCTTTAGTCTCCTTGACTTGAGCATTTCCTTCATGAGTCATTTTCAAGGACTCATATATGTCATAGGCCGTTTCCCTGTTAGATATCTTCTCATACTCAGCATGAGAGATAGCATTCAGCAAAACAGTTCTGCATTTATGATGATTCCTGAAAAGCTTCTTCTGATCATCGTTCATTTCTTGCCTTGTCAGCTTTACGCCACTGGCATTTACCGGATGTTTGTAACCATCCATCAGAAGATCCCATAGATCACCATCTAGACCAAGAAAGTAACTTTCCAGTTTATCTTTCCAGTATTCAAAGTTTTCACCATCAAATACCGGCGGTCTAGTATAACCATTGTTACCGTTGTGTTGCTCAGCAGAGCCAGATGTAGATATAGACTTTGCAGCTTCATCAGCCATCTTTTACTGAAGCGTTTTTCTCTTCCTGAATCTTTTCTAAACACGGTTAAGTGCTTGCACCTTAGAACCGGCGCTCTGATGCCAATTGAAGGATAGAAAAACACTTAGAAAAGGGGGGGTTTGAATAAGTGTAGCTTTAAAAACTTGACAGATAAAAATAAATTGCACAGTTATTTTTATCCTGGTTCGTTGTAAACTAAACTACTCCAGTCCACCCCCGCAGAGATGATTTACCTCAACTGAGGATTTAATCCACTAATCGCACGGATTACAATGGTTTTCCACTTAGTCAGCAACTAAGTCTTCCAGAGTCTTCTGATCACACACTGATCACTCCAGGAACAACTGCTTAGATACCCTCTAAGACTTTCTAGAGTATTCTGATCCACACGATCACTCTAGTTACAACCTGCTTAGATAACCTCTAAGACTTCCTAGAGTATTCTGATCCACACGATCACTCTAGTTACTTACAACTTAATGTAATCAATTCTAAGAGTATTACAATTGCTTCTTAAAAGCTATAATCACAAACTGTGATATTTCTCTTAACGTTTAAGCTTAATCTCACTAATATATTACAACAGCAATGTAGTGAGCTTTGATGAAGGTGAAGATTCTGAGCTTTTAGTAGAACAGAGTTTCAGCAAGTTAATATGAGTTGTTTTGTGCAGAATCGTTAACCTTGCTTCTCATCAGAACTTCATATTTATAGGCGTTGGAGAAGATGACCGTTGAGTGCATTTAATGCTTTGCGTGTTCCGTACAGCATCGCATTTAATGTTATACGCTTTTGTCAACTACCTCGAGCCTTGTTCACGCTGTGTCTACTGGCGTTGCCTATAATAGCTTTTAACGTTCCTTTTGTCAGTCAGCGTAGCTTGCCACTTGTACTTCCTTCTGATCTGATGTTTGTGAATACAACGTTTGAATATCATCAGAGTCAAACAGCTTGGTGCAAAGCATCTTCTGATCTTCTGACCTTGAAGTGCTTCTGAGCGTGATACCATCAAAACTTCAGTGCTTCTGATCTCATGTTCTTCTGATGCTTCCATAGACCCATGTTCTGATTCTGCTTCGACCATCTTCTGATGTCTTGCCAGACCATGTTCTGATGTTGCATGCTGAACCCTTTGAGACAAAGCTTCTGAGCGCTGAATTATGCATACTCTTTATATATTTCCTGAAAAGGAAATTGCATTGGATTAGAGTACCATATTATCTTAAGCAAAATTCATATTATTGTTATCATCAAAACTGAGATAATTGATCAGAACAAATCTTGTTCTAACAAGGAGTATGTTGTCTTCAGTCAGAACCCTAATTTGGTTGATTCAAAGCTTTTGAGCTTGTTGAAATGCATATTTGGGAACCAAATGTTGATTATTGATGAAGATGGTTCTTTTGAGATGAAGGTAGAACAAAACCCTAATTGATTTCAACTTATACTGAGGAGTGATTTCTTGATTAAACCCTGCTGAGCACAAGTAGCAAACACAAGCTATGCAATTTGTTAGAGATGCAAATGATGCACATGCAAATGATATGAGGTGGTATCTTAGGTCAAAAATTGGGGTATGACAGGAACCAGTGGCTTGTATGATCAATTTTTTAATTAATAATTATTTTAATTTTTATTAAAATAAAAAATGCAAATCATAGGCACCAAATTAAATTAATTGACGCCTCCTTTGAACTCCAAAACTTAAGCGCCAATTAGATTGACTTGTCCCATTAGAGACACCAATTCAATTGGCTTGACTTCTGAATTGTTAAGTGCATTCGTCAATTCGCCTTATTTAAACTCTATATATGTATTTATTTTGTTTGAAACATGAATATTTTATAAATAAGTTAAAAAATAGGGTTATTTAAGTATTTAAGTTAGAAAATATGGTTCTTTTAAGAAAAAAATCTAAATTGGATATTAAAATTATGAGGTATGGATCTTCTCCATTTTCTAAAAGAAAAAGAAGACTTAATTAATATATATATAATTAAATAAATGTGAAATAAATATAACATGTTATGGAAATATGCGTTATCTATAATATAAGAAAAGTATAACTTTTCTAAACTTTTTTTCTGCTTGCGACACGTGGTAGCATGATAGTTAAATATCAGAATCCCACATATTATGATTTTCCTAATATTCCCATTGTATTTCACTTCTCACTTTGTTCCACTTCCAATCCTTCCACTTCCTTCGGTTGTTATGACATTGAAATCAACAGTTACGAAAATTTTAGGTTATGATTTGAATTCCTTGTTTCAGTTTTACCTAGTAGTCGCGCTACTGTTCACTATTAGGTTTTTTATTATTCACGAAAATATTCGAAAGCTTTGTACGATTATCTCATACTAAAAACCTACGAAGTTGGTCTATTGTATTCAGGTTCCAATCTTTGATATTAGCATAATGTTCAATTGAATTTCAATTTCCTTTCAATTTCTTCCTATAAATTTTTTGCTTAATTCTTATACAATCGTTTGCTTGATTTGATTGTTGTTATAGGATAGAGATTGTTAAATTCAATTGATTGTGTTCCTTAATTTCTAATCGCTTTTTAACTCTGCTTAATTGTTAATTCACGTAACCTCTAACCGAATGCTTAATTCGGGAAACAGGAATATAATTGAAATAATATCGTTCGCGCTTGTTTGATTGGTGTTGTAATCGAATAGGATTGAGAACCCGCCCGTTTAGGAAATTGAACATAAAGTTATCGATGATGAGTATGAACCCGAATCAGTAGAGTAACTTATTTTATAATCACTTTTGTTAATCACTTAATTGCAATTTTTTATAAATCGATCCTAAACCAAACCCCCTTAAATCGATTTTGATTGGTTAACTATTACAAGAATCCTTAAGACCGATATTCGAGCCATTGTCTCTATCCACGGTCTTTAAAATTACTCACTTTTTATTTGCACGTGACAACGGATCAGTGACGTTGTATCGTTTCTATTTTCGCTTTGTATGTAAGTTCTTTCTTCTATCCTTTTATTGTTCAAAGTTATATGATATACTTGATGTGTGATACATGATATGATTTTTCATTTCCAATTGACAAACTATGTGTTTTCAATTTACATGTTTATAGTGACCTTATTCTAATTTGGTCACACTTATATCTTTATATTTATTTTTTATTTTATGTGTGTTGTTTATTATCATCATACCATAAAACATGACCGTTTTCATATGCATTTCATAGTAAATCAAATATGAGTCAAGTTGGGTCTCTCCAAACCTACCAAATAAACCTTATTTCTCTAGAAAATTATGTTCTTACGTATCATGAGTCGACATATGATATGCATAGGTCGACACATAAATCATTATTTCAAATAAGTGCTTTCTGGTTCAGTATGAATTGACACGTATATCGTATAGATCAACACATGTGTCAATGTTTCACATTCATTTGTTTTTCAATTCAGTATGTGCTGACACATGAGTCGCACGAGTCGACACATAGGTCGACACGTGCTCGCTGATGATGGAGTGTTTTCATATTTTGGTCTATCTCTTCATTTTCCTTTTTATTTTTCTCACTCATGAACGTTCCAACTCCTCTTCAACTCTGATGCTCTTTTGATTCAACTCACCCAACTCATTGATATCTCCACTAAACTACCTCAAATCTCCACTTCATTGCATTTAAACAATACCTTGACCAACCTCTCATTAAATGTCCACTCAAATCCTTCGACTATAAATCTCTTGTGCATCTCACTTTCTAAATCAAAACCACATCATTGAATCATAGAATTTTGCATATTTGTGGCATTGTCTGTTGATATGTTAATATATTTCATTTTCCAAAAAAATTTCAATTTTTTACTAAAGTGTGGTTCAATTTATATGTTTGTAGTGACCTCATTTTAATGTCCTCGCATGATACTTTACTATTAATATCTTTTGTTCCCATATGTGTGTATGCATGCTTATTGGCGTGAAATCATGAAAAAGTGTCCATTTACATGTGCATTTCATAAACATTCATGCATGAGCCATTTATACCTGTTAATTAATAGGTAAATAATATCTACATCCTTTTCTTGGATACTCTCAATCGATTAAAGCGTATAAAATGTATAATAAAAGATTACTTATTGTTGAAGAGCTGGTACATGTTTTTTTGATGAATCTTTTCTGATAAATGCCGAGAAAGGTATTTCTATTCATGACAAAGGTGCATCTACATAAGTCATACTGAAGGACGCCGAAGAAGGAATTAATCAACCTAAATTAGTGAAATTTGAGGAGGAGGAAGATGGCGACCATGAAAAGGAGAAGGATTAAAGTCAAAGTAACGAGGACGATCTTTCCCTGGAGTGGAGAATATCCAAGGATCATCCAATCGACCATATTCTTGGAGAAATCACCAAGAGAGTAACTAGTCGCTCTAAGGCTAATGGAAGAGGAATTTGAGATAAGGTTAACGGGGGAGTTGAAATACTTTTTCGGACTTAAAATCAAGCAACTCAATGAAGGAACATTCATGTGCCAAACAAAGTATTTCCCCGAATTGCTAAAACGATTCGGTATTAGTGATGCAAAATCAATTGATACACCAATGCCAACAAAGGGAAATTTGGACAAAGATATATATGGTAAGGATGTTGATGTCAAGAAATATAGAGATATGATTGGTTCTCTTTTATATCTTATTGCATATAGGTCGGACATAATGTTTGGTGTTTATATGTGCGTTCGATATCAATCACCTCCTAAGGAATCACATCTATAAGTTGTCAAACGCATCCTTAGATACCTTCATGGTTCATCTAAGTATGAGCTTTGGTGTTCCTAAGGAAGTAATTGTACTTTGGTTGGTTATTATGATTCTGACTTTGCCGGTTGCAAGTTGGATAGGAAAAGTACCAGTGGAACTTGCCAGATGTTTTCAAACTCCTTAGTTAGTTGGCATAACAAAAAACTGGTTTCTGTTGCTTTGTCAACAGTCGAGACGGAGTATGTCGCAGCCAGTAGTTGTTATGCTCAAATCTTAAGGCTAAAACAATAATTACTTGACTTCGATCTTAAACTTTCACGTACTCCCCTCATGTGTGATAACACGAGCGTTATCAACCTAACCGAAAATCTGGTGCTACATTCTCGCACTAAACATATTGAGATACATCACCACTTCCTACGTGACCATGTTGAAAAATAGGATGTTGTATTCGAGCATGTTGACTACTAAAAATCAACTTGCAGATATCCTTCCAAAACCTCTTGCAACCGAGCCATTTTTGAAAATTCGAAGGGAATTAGGGATACGTGAAATCTCAAGTGTTTCCTAAATATACTTGATTCATGCAGTCAATATACTATTTGCCTAAGACTTGCTTATGGGAGTCTTACATTATGTTGGGGCATCCTTCATTCCATTAATCTATGAGGTACTATCGTTCCATTTTTCTCCTTGAAAGTAAGCCCTTTTTTATTACAGTTCTCTTTTAGTTACAAATGCTTGATGTATGATACAATCCCATAAATGTTCACTTCCAAAAATTGTTTTGATTAACCTATTAAGTTCTTCAATCTATATGCTTATAGTGACTTCATGTTTTAATTTTTGTACTTCATCATTATACGCTCTCAATTCTTGATATAATGTTTGTATATTCGAAGTATATGACAGTAGCAACACCCATTAATTGCCTTAGTTTCAAATGAGGGTCTTCAATAGCAGAACCTCAGTACTGGCCAGTAGTCTACAACATCTGAAACATCACAGGTTTAAACTCAAACTGAGCTACAGTGTTTTTTGGTCGTATGATACAAGTACTCATAACATTGGGATCAAAGATTTCATAATCTATGATGTTCCTTGCTCTATCATTGGAATTCCAATAATGTCATTATCAGCCATGATAGGATTTTCCTCTTCATATTCTTCTTCTTTCACTAGTCTTTCTAGATATCCTTCTTCTTTAGCCAGAATGAGAAGAGCGGGACTCCCTGGTAAGTGTCCAGTAAGCTGAAATCTTCTTAGAAAACTTAAGGTTCTTTCAGGTTCAAGTTCTCCTCTGTAGAATTGGTGTAACAATCTGTGAATATAACAGCTAAACACCTGTTGAAATACTAGAGTACAAGAAACGTTAAAGGCTCAAATGCGTAAAAACAAAAGATAATATTAATTACAAAAGTCATAAATGTAACTTGGCACTCCCCGACAATGGCACCAAAAACTTGTTGCTCATTTAATTGTATGTCACATGCAAGTATACATGTATGTTTGATTGCAACAAGTGATAAAGATAAGAGTATCGTACCCACGGGGAGTGAAATTGTTATTTATATTTATTTTATAATTAACTATTATTGAGATTAAGAATAAACAAAGAGAGAAAAAATAATTGATGGTATGAAATTTGGTGTCAAGGAAACAGATTGTAAAACAATGCAAATAGAAGTGAGAATGTATTAAGAGGGATTTAGTTGACCTAAGATCCATTAACATCAAGGAAGTAAATATGTGCTTATGATGAGTGGTGTTGAGACAGGCGAGGTCAGAGTGATCTCATGGTGCATTTTTACAAGATCAAAACATGCATAAAAAGGGAAAGAGACCAAATCTCTAAGCCTCACTTATAACCCTAATATGCGTATGTATTTATCCTGAAATCATAATTACTTGCAATTCCTTATCTTTAATTGAACTAGGTGAGTGAATATCTCTATCCTACTCGTTTCAACCATTTTTATTATGAAATCCATTTGTTGTTGAATCTCTCAAAACCACAAGTTGTTATATATATATTCCTAAATTGACCATTCAAAGAAACATATTTATAAACATGTTAACACATAATAAAACAAGTCACTAAACCACACCTCATTTAACATAACAACAACTTAATAATAACTTCACATTCCTCAACTACAAAAGTTTTAGCTCATGATGACCTTAGTACAAACTACAAGCATGGTTCTCCGAGGGAATATTGTGGTCGTCGTTTTCTTTACCTCCCCGTTTCACTTGGGAGGACGGCACGCTAGACCCTTCACGCGAAATTTGGAAGGAGAATGCGCCCGAGGCGGGATGAATTTTGTTTCAGTTCTTCCTACGATATCACACGAACTTTTTAATTATCCTACGAGTAGAAGAGGGGAAAAAGATCTCAAATAAACCCTAGGAGTTTGCTAAGTGTGGGGATTCACCTAGACTAGAAATTCTGGAGTCCGGGGGGTCGGTTATACATAGGGAAGAGTTTAAGCACCCTACATATCCGTAGTACTCTACGGGAACCTTCTCTGTGTCTATGTGTTTGTGTTTGTTGCTTATTATTGGGAAAGTTTCTCGTTTGTGTTAGGAGAGAGAATTGAATTGAATTAAAAGGAAAACAGACTGACTGACTATTTTTGGTATTTTATTAGCTCGCTGAGATTCCTTGTGAACCTCATGCCTACATATCCCTAATGGAAGTCAGAGCTTAATGTAGTTCGGAGAACTAATTAGGGAAATTAATTATTTTTGGTGCCTTGCTTAAAGCTCAAGGTTGAAGTTGAATTAAATCTCTGTTTACAGTAAAGAGACATGAAATCATCTTTACAGAGAGGTATTTCTACTATTCCACCACAAACATTAAAAGAGTGACAAAATAACTGAATTCATTTCATTCAAGAGGGGGACCACACTTGTGTATGTGCAAGTATACCAGTCAACTGCGTCTTGAATGAAAGAAAGATGCTCATCCAAATTAGGGAAAGTTACCACATGTCTGGGTTTTACTGCCAGCTCATGCCTTTCAAAATCCTAAATGGGAGACTTAATTAAAATTAAAATGAAATGTAATGTTTGTTTGTTTGAATGTGGTGAGATAGGAGAAATATCTCTCTATAGAGATAAGCTATGTCCATTTACTGTATAAAAGAGTTAATTTTAGCTGGCTTGTATGAGGCCCAAGCTTGAGGCTTTTGATTGATTTATTATTTTTGGGAGATAACTCCACTAGGATGGATTTAAACTAAAGAGTTTTTGTGTTCTGTACAAAGCCCAGAATTAAGGCTGACTCTAGCTGGAGAGTATTTATTTGATGGATTTTATTTGGTGTTCTATACAAAGCCCAGAATTCTGGCTGACTCTACGTAGGGAGACTCTATTTTGTGCCTTGTATGAAGCCCAAGGTTGTGGCTGACTCTTAACTGGGGAAGTCATTATTTCATGCCTTGTATGAGATCCAAGGTTGAGACTGACTCTTTGGGGAGTTTTACTCTGCTGGAGGATTTATATATTAAAAGACTGATTTTTTGGAGGCTAACCCTTTCCAGGGATTTTGAATGATAGCAAAAATATTATCTAATTGAGACTTCTTGTTTAAAGCCCAAGATTAAGGTTGACACTGACTGAGGATAGATAACTATGGATCCTAGACTCTGCTAAGGAAATTAATGAAGATAAGGGTGACAGAGACTGTCCATGTCTCTCATTCCAAAAGGTGTACTCAGTATGAGATTGAGACAATCTTAGCTTGTTTAAAGTTTGGTTTAAAGAATGTAAGAAACTCACCAGGATAGGCTAAAAGGTGACTAAAGACTTGTTCCTATGTTTATAAGAAACCTGATGGGTCCTTGTATACAAGCTCAAGAGGAAGCTGGAAATGCTTTTAAGAAGCCCGTGGGTCCTTGTACAAAGCCCAAGAGGAGGCTAATCGAGGGTCATCGAGGGTCCTTGTTATAGCACAAGAGAAAGCTATGTGGTTTTGAACTTATTTTGGCTCTAAGCAAATGGGTAAGAGGTTTCACCGGGAATAATTCCTCTTGGGTGGATGTATCCTATTTTGGGTTCTAAGACTTTTTCAAGATGTTTCACCGGGAATAATTCATCTTGAGGGTTTGAACTAAAGATCTCTAATTAGGAAATAGTCCTATAATATATATATATATATATATATATATATATATATATATATATATATATATATATATATATATATATATATATAGTTTAACTGTCCTAAGGTTTACACTCAGACGTAGTTCTAAACAATATATAAACAGTTCTATACTTGACAGTAATTTAAATAAAGACTGTAAATTGAAAACTATAAAGCCTAACCTGGATTGAGTGGAGGCCTTTGAAGGAGTATGTACAAAGCCTTACCAGCAATTTTATTGATAACAATTGAATATTTATGAACAGTTAAAGGTTTTTGAAAACAGAAGAAGTGAAGGTGTACATAGGTCACATAGGTATCTGAAGAGTTTCACCGGGAATAATGCCCTTCAAATACCAGAAGAATGTTTTGAAAACAGAAAGAAGATTTTGTAAATACAGTTTTTGAAAACAAACTAATAAAAGAAAAAGGTGCTGGGACTTACACTCTATTTGAGGCCCAATACTTTATAGTACTGGTTATGAAAAACAGCTGAGAATGATTGGTAATTGGAATGATTACTGTTTCATTGTCCGAAAACTTTGATCGTCCAGCTAATCGGAGATTTGAAAACAGTTTAAATTCTTGACAACAGTCAACTTAATTAAGATAATGACAAAGTCTAATCTTGATTAAGACCTAAATGATTAGGGTTTTTTCACAAAAATATTTACAAGAGATTTGTTTTTGAAAATCAAGTGAAAATTATATTTTTTTAAGGTATTAAAACATACTTAAAATATGTGATTTTTAACCTAATTAAAATATACTAAAATAATATATTTTTATGATTTTTTTGGTATATTCTCAAAATAGATATAATAAATAAGAAGTGTGTAAAAAAATAAATCAAAAATGTTTTAGTTTAATAGGTGAAATAATTAAGTAAAGTTGTAAAGAAATTGAAGTGCAAAAGTGGTAAAAAAATAAGGTTTTGTCACCTAGAGGGCTTGAACTCACGCCCTCCAAGTCACTAACCAAAACTTCCACCATCTGGGCTACGCGCGCAGCTTGTTAGACAAACACCTTCAGTTTACTTTATTTGAAAACAAGTGCATAAATGAACTAAAAATAAAACAAGCAAAACAAAAGGTCTGAGGGGGGGATCGAACCCCAGACCTAAGGCAAGGCAAGGCTTTTGGACGCGCGCTGTAACCAATGGGACACTACGATGAATTCGTAGGTTAAACGCAAACCATTCAAAATATAATAAACTAAAACCTGGGAAATTTGAAAAAAATGGCGCCACCATCTTCATCTTCAACCTCAAGCTCCAAACATTTGAATTTGCTATCTCCTTCGTTTCTCAACCAAACTCAAAGATGTAAACATGGATTCTGCTCGTTTTTGAACAAGGATTATGATGGTATCCTTTGATTTCATTTATTTTTAGTATAATTCAAAATTCACACGCATGAACACTAAGAACCCTAAAACTGAAATTTAACATGAAATACTCTATATGCATGATATGATGCAATTGATTGAGGGTTAATGATCCTTAAAGGTGCAGAAACCAATTGGTAACTTCATTTCTAATTTATCATGCGTGAATTATAGAGTTTGAAGTTCTTAAAACTTACCTCAGAAATGGAGGTTGAACTCTGATCAAAGTGTGCTACAGAGTTGTTGTAACGATCCCAAAAGCTTCAGTGATCCCCCAGGAAGGTGTTGAGATGCTTGGCTTGGATTGAAACTGCCCAAAACTCCTTGCTCGACCCCAACTGATATGGCTCCAAGTGAGAGGTGAAGATGATGATTCTCCATGTACAGAAGTGTTCTTGAGGTTTGGATCACCTCTAAATACCTCCCTTGATGTGTTTGAATACTTACTTTCAAAGGAAGAGCTTTGGTTTGAAGAATCCGAGTCTTCATGCCAAAGAACCTTTGAAAAACCTAAGTATGAAGAGAGAAGAGAGAAAGCAAGAATTCTGTTACTTTGGTGTGTCCAATTACTGAGGTATGCTCTCTTATTTATAGGCAAAAAGTTCAGTGTGTTTGCAAAGAGTGAGCTTTGCTTAATGAGGTTAACTTGGTTACTTGGTTATGAAGAAATTTCAAAAATATCCAAATTGCAATGATGGCAATTTTGATTCCACTTAATCAATCCCCTAGCCATCGATTTTGTGTGATCTTAGGGGACAATTCTGTTGCAGAAGTGAACTCTAATTGGCTTAGGAGAAGATTCTTTGGTGATTCATCAAGATTCCAAATTTGTAATGATTACTTAATCACATGGCATTGAATTCTTGCAACTTGGCCAAAAACGATGGAATAGTGCATTTGATTCCTTCAAATCTCTTGTGATATCTCATGGATGAGGATGCATCAATTGGTAGAGGCATTGGTACAAAGTTTGCAAAATTCAAATTTGGACATGACCCATAATTTCACTTCAAATGCCCAAACTTTGATCAACCATATCTCTTAGCTCATGATGAATTTGAAGATGGTTGAATAAAATTTGAAAAGCCCTTGATATGTACTTTAATTCATTAGTTTGGTGTTTGCCCAAAATCCTTAGGGAAATTAGTGAAGAAGTCCCATAAAGTTTGAAGAAAACTAGGGTTTTCTTGCTAGTTTTGTGAAGGCAGTCACTTTGAAGCTCCATATCTCTTCAATGGTTGATTTCTAGCCAAAAAATCATATGTGACAAAGTTGTTCATTGGATCAAAATCTACAACTTTGATGTTGGAAGTGTTTTTCAGTTTGTACTTGAAATTTTGAGATATTCCCTTCCAAAGTTTTGAAAAAAAGACTCTTAAACACAAATTTCTAAGTATGAAAAGTCAATCTTTGACTTTTTGATTCTTGACTTATTTCCTTGATTTTCTTTGGTCAAATGACTTCATTAATCATATATTGATGATGTTGATCCTTAAAAGTCATGTTTTGACTCAAAACCCTAAAAGTCAAAGGTGGTCCTGTACAGTCGACATTTTCCAGATGAAGTGAAATCTTGGACTTTTGTGATGAATCAAACTCTCCTCCTCAAATGAATGATGTAAATGGATGATATTGAGGTAAAATAAATTCTTGAGTCATGCTTTGAGTTTTGGATCCATGTCCTGATTAAAAGTCAACTATCTTGGTGAATTAGGTCAAAAACCCTAATTGTCGACCAGATGAAACTGATGACTGTAGATCTTGAATTGAAGTGTAATGCCTTGTGGATATTGTCATATGTATTATTTGAATATGATTGAATCAATTGATAGGTGTCCTGGAGCTTTTTAGGGTTTCCCAAATGTGGTCCCTGATTTCAGTCCTTGATGGGTTGAAAACCTTAGCTGAGCAAACTTGAGTTCTGATAACTGTTGTCTAATCAACATAGGTGAGTGAATGAATCATTTGAATCCTATGATTGTATTAGAGACTATTCTCATATTGATTGATTCTTTGCCTGAACTCTTCTGTCCTTGAGTACCCTCGACTGGGCATCAGACAAGCAAGTGACTGTTCTGAGTACCTGTTCCTGAATTTGATGAGGTACTTGGAGGTATGACATCTCAGGAGGGTCAAAATTAGGGTATGACAAATATCCTTAAACAAATAATTAAAAAGAGATATAAACCTAAGATATACTTGGGAACTCCTTGAGATGGATAATCTTCAAGAGATGTCTCATTTAAAGACAAACTCATCCAAAGGTGTTTCTATGTCTTCTTCTGCTGTAAAATCTCGATATGGAAACTTTTGTGGTTGTGATGGTCGTATGACTTCATACCAATGCAAGATGGGACAAAATAAAGGAAGTATATTTTGGAGATGTCCATTATGGAAGAGTGATGAAACATGTAATTTATTCATATGGGATGACGATATGGTAGAAAAATGGGGAAATGAATATGAGAGCGTCATGAAGTCAGAGTTGGAAGTTTTGGGCTATTTGAAGTTGAAAGCATCAAGAATTTGAAGAACAAACTAAAATCAGAGAGATTTTCTAGAAATTTGAAGATGTTATGTTTTGTTATCTCCTTTATGTTTAATATTTACTTTGTTATGCAATGTCATAGTTGAAGATGTTATGCTTAGGGTTTAGGGTTTGAATTGCATTGTCGATGTTGAAGCTGCAGATGCAGTGAACATGACAAGAATGCAACTAACAGACGATTTCTTACGAGTAATTTCATTGCAAACTTTTGAATTTTCAATTACAATTATCGTTCAAGCTGTTTGTTAGTATATTAGTTTATAGTTAAAGTTGATAGTTTAAGTTGTTAGTTTAAGTTGTTAGTTTAAGTTGATAGCTTACGAGAGTGATAAAGCCCTAAAGTTAAGAAGAAAGATTAAAATTTAATTACATAAACTTTCATTACAGAAGGCCTTAATAATCAAATCTAAATCCTCTGGCTGAGAGGAAGTTTGACTAATCATAGTCTGCCTTATCCTCATCACTAGAGTCGAAGTAAATCATTTGTCGTCTCAACCTTCTTCTTCTTCTCACCATGAGAGCTCTCATGCGTCTCATGTACATGATTCTTTCCTCTTCTTGATTCTGAGGATGGTTTTGCAGTACAACACCCTCTACAACAACAACAACTTCATTCTCAGCATTTTTGTTAGATTGAGCAGGAGAACTCATTTTGGTTCCTTTGGATGAAGTTATTTTTTTCTTTTGGTTCTTCCACTTCTATATTGTTCCTTCTAATTCTTCATTTAAAAAGAAAAAGATACAAGCATGTCAAGCTAGTTTGCTCATTATTGGTTCTTTAATTATATACACTTTCTCTTCTCTTGGAAGTTGGAAAGATTATTTGCCTACCTCGAGCTTTTCAAATTTATTCTTTCATTCTTAGATATTCATTCTACGTATATATTTTGATGTACTTAATGTAATTATGTACTTAATACAACTAATTTTGATATCAATTCAAAAATGGTGTATTGCTGATTCTGGTATGATACAATTGACAGTTATTCATAAACAATATCACAATGGTTACTAGACTTAACCGTTGTTATATTTCACGCGGTTTTCAGTTTACTATAACGTTCCTAGAATCGGGATTGAAAGTGCCGGATAAACAATAACACGCTACATAACAACTCCTGGACCTGCGTGATTATATACCTATTCCAACCGTTGTTAAATGTCTTTTTCGTAGTAGTGGCCAGAGCTCAGCAGTTGGTACAAGATTGGATGAGAAGAGAAAACTCTTTCTACTCTCCACTTTCCACACACTTAATATCTTCTTTATTTTCTCTTGAAATTACTGAACTCTCTTTCTCAATCTCATCAAGGTCCTATTTATAGTCCAAAGCTAGGGTTTTTGTGATATCTTGGATCTTGAGCACAATACGAGGAAATCACATCAAGCCCTTCTAAAAATCAGCGTAATCACCAAAATTCTTCTACTTAGCCAAAAAGGAACCAGGTACATGGGACATTGGTGGGAGACAAGGTGTAGTGTGGCAGACTACCGCACCAAAGGTGCAGGAGGCGCTGTGGGGGTTGCACATAGTACTATTGTACTATCTTTTGCCTTCTTGCACCGCTCATCCTTATCTTTTGATTTGAATGGAATTTTCTTCTTAGCACAAATAATATTCCCTCCAATGCTTCCATCATACCACGTTTTCCCTAAAAACCAGCAGTATTCATCATTCTATCTTCCATAGTTCGGTCCAACTCTTGCTTCAATTTGTTTTCCTCGCTGCAGACCACTTCAATATTTCCTTAGCTCGACATAAATAACCTTAAAACAAGTAAAAACACATCAAAACAACAAAAGGGAGAATCTATTGTGCTCCAAGCTAATTCTTCAAAAAATAACTAAAAAGCAATAAAACATTAATTAAAAAGACAATTAACTACTAATAACTTAAAAGACTAGCATGTATTAACTCACCAAATGTGGGTTAACAAGCGATGATTATGACATTTTAGGAACCAATTTTCAAATGTTGTGAGAGACAATAAATGTTGTAGTGATGGTGGAATAAGATATATGCGGCGTTGAGAGAATGAATTCTATCGTTGTGGCGGTGAGAGTTTCTGATGCAGTGGTGTTGACAAACGTTCAAGGTTAGCACTTCAACGTCCAAGTCGATGAAGTAAGAGAAGTTTGTTAAAATGAAAGTGAGATAATATTCGTTATAGAACGTAGCAACTCTTATATATAGTAGAAGGCTAAACCTACCTATGCCTAACCTAATGTATGATGCTAGGAGTCTTATGATCAGATTTAACAATAGTTCGGTTATGCATTCAAATTTCAAAAGGATCATTCCAAGCACCCTCTAATAAGAAGTTCAACCATTTCTTCTTTCTCGCACGCATCATGAAGTGTCGAAGAAGTCGTGAAAAAACAAAAAGTTTATAGTGACTGTCCCTTACCAACCATTAACATGGCAGTTCCAACTTTTTCACATAAAGAATAAATTTTGCAGAAATTATTTCAAAAAATAGAAAAAAACTCCGCTAAGTTAAGAATCTGTAAAAATGATTTAGGAAAAAGTTAGGGTATTCTGATGGATTGAAAACTTGAAAGAATAGTCTAGACAAAAGTTAGAGATAAAAAAAAAAACACCAAAATCCTTAACAAAAAAGAAAACAAGATTAGGTGACTACCATATAAAAAAAAAACAAAAATAGGTGACTGCCACTTCAAGAAAATTTCATTAGTTCATGAACCATTATCTTTACCTTTACACCTTCAAAACTATATTGGATATTGTTAAAATTAATGTGTTGTAACCACCACTAGCTTTAGTAAGAATTATGAGAGAATTGCAACCATCAAATTCTAATTATTGTCTTTATTTAGAGTTATGTTAGAGTTGTAACATTAAGATTGAGAGAACCAAGAGTCCTCATCTTAATTATCATCTTATTATATTCTAGGGTTAATACTACTTTACCCCCCTGCCATATAAGCGAGATTCGGTTTACCCCCCTCTAAAAAAAAAACTTATTGGACAAACCTTGCAAAATAAAGATTCCATTAATATTGACCCTGACCAGTTTTTTTGGCCAAGATTCTTAGAATCTTGCCTACGTGGCATTTTTGGTAGTGTTGACTGTACAACACATAAGCAATGTGGCACAGTCAGCACTGCCACGTGGAATTTTTTTTTTTTTTAATTTTTTTTTTGAAAATTTTTTTTAAAATTAATATTTTTTTTTTAAAAAAAATAATTTTTTTTTTAAAAAATTAATTTTTTTAAAAAAAAAAAATAATATATTTTTTTTAAAAATTTAATATTTTTTTACGTTTTTAAAAAATATTTGACAGTACCTGCGGATTTACGTACGGATTTAAAAATACCTGCGGATTCACCAACGGATTTGACAATACCTGCGGATTTACCTACGAATTTGACAATACCTGGGGATTTACCTGCGGATTTACCTACGAATTTGACAATACCTGCGAATTTACCTGCGAATTTGACAATACCTGCGGATTTACCTACAAATTTGACAATACCTGCGGATTTACCTACGGATTTGACAATACCTGCGGATTTAACTACGAATTTAAAATTACCTGCGGATTTACCTTTAAAAATACATGCGGATTTGACAATACCTGTGGATTTACCTACGGATTTGAAAATACCTGCGAATTTATATATAATAAAAATAAATTTTAAAAATAATAAAAAAAAAACAGTAAAACAATTTTGAAAAAAAAATTTTAAAAAAAATTAATAAAAACGTAAATTTTTTTTAATTTTTCCAATTTTTTATAATTCTTTTTCAATTTTTTTATAATTTATATATAATAAAAACATAAAAAAAATATTAATTTTTTTAAAAAAAAATTTTAAAAAATTAATAAAAAAAATTTTAAAAAATTATTAAATTTTTATTAAAAAAAATTAATAAAAAAATTTTTCAAAAAAAAATCTAAAAAGAAAAATAAATTCCACGTGGCAGTGCTGACTGTGTCACATAAGCAATGTGTTGTACAGTCAGCACTACCAAAAATCCCACGTAGGCAAGATTCTAAGAATCTTGGCCAAAAAAACTGATCAGGGTCAAATTTGATGGAATCTTTATTTTGCAAGGTTTGTCCAATAAGTTTTTTTTTTAGAGGGGGTAAACCGAATCTCGCTTATATGGCAGGGGGTAAAGTAGTATTAACCCTATATTCTATGTCAGTTTTGATTCAAGCCTATATAAAGGCTTTGTAATGCTAAAAAAGATATAGCAGTTGGTGGTGAATTCAATAAAATCAGCAGTTTTAAAGCATATCTTCCACTAGTAGAAGTATAGTGCAAAAAGTGACTAAAACCAATTTTCCTCTGCAGAATCCTGCAACACCATAATTTATCACATACCACCTCTAGAATACCACCAACAGAGTGGTTTCAGAGCTGCAGATCCTTGCAGCTGCAGCAAAAACAACAAAAGTTTTGGCTTTTACAAACAACCCTTCCGCAACTTACAACAATGTCAAAGTTCCTCTATTTGAAGGAGAGAACTATGATTTTTGGGCTGTTAAAATGGAGACTCTACTCACATCCTTGGATGTTCTAGAGTATGTAAAAAACGATTATGAAGAACCGGCACCAACAGAGGCTAAAAAATCAAAAGAAAAGGCTGAAGGAACAAGCCAACGACTTGATGAGTTGAAGAAGAAGAAGATCACAGATGCTGGAGTTCTTGGGATGATTCAAAGAGGAGTCTCTCTATCCATCTTCCCAAGGATTATGATAGCTAAATCATCGAAAGAAGCCTGAAGTATCCTACAACAAGAGTTCGGAGGAGACTCAAAGGTGCGAACTGTGAAGCTTCAATCTCTTAAGAGAGATTATGAAAATGAAAGGATGAAGGAGAACGAAAGCCTGAACGAATACTTCAACAGACTCTCCGAGTTGGTGAATCAAATGAAGTCGCATGGTGATACGATAGAAGATCGCAGAATTGTTGACAAAATTTTGATTAGTCTGACAGCAAGATTTGACCCAATGGTGGGTGTGATAGAAGAAACCAAGGATCTATCAACCTTGATCGTTCAAGGGTTGATGGGGTCTTTGAGATCCTACAAGCAAAGGATGTTACGACATTTTGAAAAATCAATTGAGAGTGCATTTCAATCTAAACTCAACATTCAGCCCAACAATGGTGAAAATAAGCCCCAAATACAAACTAGAGGTGAGTCTTCTAGAGGTGGCAGATTTTGAAGAGGCAGAGGCAGAGGTCGAAACTCACGTGGCAGATCTGGAAGAGGCGCAAATGGCGGAAGATGGAATGAAGCATCAAACAAATGGTGCAAAATATGTAACAGCGGCACTCATGACGAGGAGGACATTTGGAACAAAGGCAAACCGCAATATCACAATTGCAAGAGATTTGGGCACCTTTAAAAGGATTGTCGTCTTGCAAATCAGCAACATGCTTCGTACGCAGAAGGAGAATCTGATGAAGGAAATTTGTTTTTTACTTGTCAAAAAGCATTGCATGAAGAAGGTAAAAATGTTTGGTATTTGGACAGCGGTTGTAGCAACCATATGACCGGACAAAAGGAAGCATTTATAAAGATTGATTCTTCATTTGGCTCAAAAGTTAATTTGGGCAATGGAGAACATGTCGAAGTGAAAGGGAAAGGAAGCATTGGAGTCACCACGAAGCAAGGAAGCAAAGTCATACATGACACGCTTTATGTGCCAGAATTAGACGAAAATTTGCTTAGCATTGGACAACTTCTAGAGCACGGCTATTCTCTAAACTTTGAGAATAGAGAGTGCAGAATTTTTGACTCAGAAAGAAGAAGAGTTTCCGTTGGGAAGATGACTAGCAACAGGAGCTTTCCACTATCTTTCAACTATGAGAAAAATGTAAGCATGATGGCCAGAGAAGAGAATGACTCGTGTTTATGGCACATGAGACTTGGGCATTTGAATTACGAAAGTCTCAAGTTACTCTATCAAAAGAAGATGGTGTATGGGCTGCCAAGAATCGAAGAAAAATATGGTGTGTGTGAAGGATGTGTCCTTGGCAAACACCACCGGCAACCATTTCCAAAGGAAGGTGCATGGAGAGCCAAACAAGTGTTGGAACTTGTACACACAGATGTGTGTGGCCCTATGAATACTTTGTCTCATGGCAAAAACCGGTACTTTATCTTGTTTATTGACGACGTTACCCGCATGACTTGGGTATATTTCATGAGACAAAAATATGAAGCGTTTGTAATCTTTAAGAAGTTTAAAGCATTAGTTGAAAAACAAAGTGGCAGATTTATAAAGATGCTGAGAAGTGATCGAGGGAAGGAGTACACCTCAAACGAATTTTGTAACACCCGTATATTTTAATTTTTAATTTAAATGGAAATTTAATTTATAATTAGAATTATTGGTGGTTTGTGGGATTTAAATGGAAGAAAGATGGTTTATAGTATTGGGCCAAGTGTGGTATTAGTAAAGAGGGGGTGCTATGTTAGTAAAGCCCTTTACTAATTAAAATGTTATTTTTCATAAAAATAAGGAAAATTAGGAGAAAGGAAAAAGGAACGTGAAAAGCAGAGCAGAGGAGATGAGGGATTGGAAAACTGGTACGTGAAGAGGAGCAATGGAGGGAGAGACCAATCAAGAATCTTTGGCTAACGTAAGGGGGGACTCTCCGGTTATCATCTATTATCGTATTCTTGGATAATGATATTGATTAGGGATGTTGTTGAGTCAATTGGATTATATGTTAGGTTTAGGGAGGTCATGAATTGTTGAAAATTGCATGGATTGTTGATTGATTATGTGTTGTTTTGATGTGTGATGATGAATAATGATGCAATTGATGATTAACTGCCTGTATATGATGTTTAGAGTTAGTTTTGGACTCAAATTGGGTGAGATCGCAGGATCTGACGCAGACCGGAAAGTCTGTGAAATCGCCAGTTCGCGCCGCGTCCCAGTGTTGGCGCCGCGAATGCGTACTTATTTTCTCGCGTCGCGCCGCGTGCATATGTTGCGCCGCAAACGCGTTTGTGTCGTTCAGGTCGCGCCGTGAACCTTGGTTGCGCCGCGTGCTGTAGCGATAGTTATTCCTTGGGAAAGTTAAATGATGTGTAACTTTCGAACCGTAGGTCTGTTTTTAGTGTCGTTTCGAGTACGATGAATCTTATGAGATAGCCTACGTGTTTAAATGATGGAATGAGGTGTGAATCCAATTATTTTTAAATATGATTTTATTTCTTGGTGAATGATGTATTGTACATATATGTGATGAGATGTGTTAAATACATGCTATGTTGAAATATTAATCGTGTGACGATTTGTTTAATTGGATGATGTATTGTTGACATATATGATGAAATGTGACAATATAAGATATTGTTTTGAAAACATTATGATGTGATGATTGTTGAGAATTATATGATGATGATTGATTGTTTTGGAATGATGTGGATACATGTGTGTTCTTCTTATTGATGATGTTGATTGATGTGGACGCATGTATGTTCTTTAATGATGATGATGATGATGATGATGATGATTGATTGTATTTGAATGATGCTAATGTATATAAACATACTTGATGATGATGATGATGATGATGAAATGGGTATTTGATGATGTTACTCATTAGACTTGACGATGGTATAAGTATGTTGTATATGTTGCATTCATTCATGTTCATTGATGATACTGTATCCATAAGGGTGTGTTAGATCAGTGAAGGGCATGATTCCCATTGTGTGGAATCTGTGCTGGCAGGGCCGTATCTTAATGATGTTGGATCGGTCATGGGTTATTCCCATTTGATGAGGTTGGTACCACATGCATAGTGTCAGTTCATACATATGCATACTTTTATAACATGATTGGAAGTATTCCAGTGTTATAAATATTGATGATATGTCGATTGTGTGTTTTGTTGAAATTGAGTATGATTGTCTGTGTGAAAGGTGTGTTCTGTTGACGTTTGTGTAAACGATGGATGTTCCTGATAATCTGAATATGATGAAATTGGGTGAATAATATAACTATGATGTGTTGTTATTTAAGATGCAATAACATTTGTTAACTGTGATGAGACTCACCCTTACTGTTGACATTTTCAGATAGAGGATA
Source organism: Vicia villosa (assembly GCF_029867415.1). Lineage (NCBI taxonomy): Eukaryota > Viridiplantae > Streptophyta > Magnoliopsida > Fabales > Fabaceae > Vicia > Vicia villosa. The sequence continues at coordinate 637,534 of NW_026705237.1, forward strand.
GCTGCTTTTGACTTGGTGAGGATTAGCTCATAAGTCAGTGTATTAGTGTAGCGTCGGGTGTCATGCTCTAATATTGTAACACTGGGGGAACGCTAGTATAGAGTTTATGATGATACTCTAACGTGTTGTTATTGTATTAATTCGACGGGATAATGCATAGATGATGTTATGCTTATCCGTATGATGAATTTTCCGCTGTGTTAACATGAGATGTTTATGTATTATGATGAATTGTTCCTTAGTGAAAGCATGACAATGAATTTATGATAAATTTGTTTTAATTGGAATTGTGGCACCCTTGTTTTTTCATGTTTTACTCTGAATTATTTTATTAATTTCCGCGGGGTTTAGAAGGGTGTTACAAATTTCACAAATTTTGTGAAGATGAAGGTGTTGAAAGAAAGCTCACTGTTGGCTATACACCTCAGCAAAATGGTGTATCTGAGAGAAAGAACCAAACTGTGATGGAGATGGCGAAATCTATGCTACTTGAGAAAGGTTTACCTAAAACCTTTTGGCCCGAGGCCGTTAACACTACCGTGTATTTGATGAACAGGTGTCCAACAAAGGCCGTATGGAAAAAGACTCCATTTGAAGCCTGGAGTGGAAGAACACCGTCGGTGAACCATCTTAAAATTTTTGGATGTGTTTGCTATGCTCAAATTCTAAAATAAAAGAGGACAAAGCTGGAAGAAACAAGTGAAAGATGTGTCTTTATTGGCTATAGTTCCATGTCAAAGGGCTATAGACTTTACAACTTGAAGACAAACAATGTGATCATTAGCCGGGATGTTGTATTTGATGAGAATGCTTCTTGGAATTGGGAAGAAGACAAAATGAAGGAGAAAACAGTCCCTGCAATCATATTACAACAACAAAATTCAGCAGTTGAGAATGAGCAACTAGCTCCATGTACACCAAGTTCCACATCCTCTCCAAGTTCAAGTTCATCATCTCCCAGCTCAAGTCCAATAAAATTGAAGGATTTGAGTGATATTTATGCAAGATGCAACTATTATGTTGTGGAACCAGGAAATTTTGATGAAGCAATCAAAGAAGATGTTTGGAGGAATGCGATGCAAGAAGAGATAAATGCCATTGAGAAAAACAAAACATGGCAACTAGTTGAAAAGCCAAGTGACAAAGAAGCTATTGGAGTAAAGTGGGTGTACAAATTAAAGCATAATCCAGATGGGTCAATTCAAAGAGCCAAGGCTAGATTGATAGTAAAAGGCTATGCACAACAGCCTGAAATTGACTATAGTGAAACTTTTTTCCCCAGTTGCAAGATTGGATACTTTACGAACAGTTATTGCAATAGCAGCTCAGAAAGGGTGGAACCTGTACCAACTTGATGTGAAGTCAGCTTTCCTGATAGGAGAATTAAAAGAAGAGGTATATGTGCAGCAACCTCAAGGCTTTGTGACTAAAGGCCAAGAAGAAAAAGTTTACAAGTTGAAGAAAGCTCTCTATGGGTTGAAACAAGCCCCCAGAGCATGGTATAGTGAAATTGACAGCTACTTCATTCAACAAGGATTTCAAAGAAGTCAAAGTGAGCATACCTTGTATGTGAAGCATCAAGGTAAAGATGATACCCTTTTGGTTGCCCTTTATGTTGATGATTTGGTGTATACGGGTAACAACAAGAAAATGGTTGAAAATTTTAAAATAGAAATGATGAAAAAATATGAGATGAGTGATCTTGGCTTGCTGCATCATTTTATTGGTATTGAGGTTTACAAAGATGAATATGGAGTTTTTATTTGTCAAAGGAGATATGCTGAAAATATTTTGAAAATGTTTGGGATGAATGGCTGCAAACCTGTTGATATTCCTTTAGTGGTGAATGAAAAATTAAAAAAGGAAGATGGTGGAAGATTAGTAGATGCAAGCATGTATAGAAGTTTGGTTGGAAGCTTGTTTTTTCTAACAGCTACACGACCCGACTTAATGTTCGCTGCTAGTTTACTCTCAAGGTTCATGAGTAAACCAAGTCATTTACATCTTAGAGCAGCAAAACGAGTTCTAAGGTATGTCATGGGAACCATGAAGCATGGAATCAGGTTTGAAAAGAATTCTAAACTTGAAGCTAAAGGATACAGTGACAGTGATTGGACTAGAAGTGTTGATGACATGAAAAGCACTTCTGGTTATGTGTTCAGCCTGGGTTTAGGAGTAATTTCTTAGTGTTCGAAGAAACAAGACACTGTAGCGCAATCTTCAGCCGAAGCAGAATATTTGGTAGCTGGTTTGGCTACACAACAATCATTGTGGTTGAGAAAAATACTTAAAGATATTGGAGAAAAGCAAGAGGAAAGTCTGCTGCTTCACTGTGAAAATAAATCAGCAATAGCCATGGCGAAGAATCCTGTTTTCCACAGTCGAACAAGACATATTAATATAAAGCACCACTTCTTTCGAAGTGTGATCGAAGATGGCGATGTGAAGTTAGTGTTCTGCAGTTCACAAGAGCAACTTGCATACATTTTTACTAAAGCACTACCAAGGGGAAGATTTCAACAACTTAGAGAAGCAATGGGAGTTAAAGAGCAACACATTAAGGGGGAGTGTTAAAATTAATGTGTTGTAACCACCACTTGTTTTAGTAAGAATTATGAGAGAATTGCAACAATCAAATTCTAATTATTGTCTTTATTTAGAGTTATGTTAGAGTTGTAACATTAAGATTGAGAGAACCAAGAGTCCTCGTCTTAATTATCATCTTATTGTATTCTATGTCAGTTTTGATTCAAGCCTATATAAAGGCTTTGTAATGCTAAGAAAGATATAGTAGTTGGTGATGAATTCAATAAAATCAGCAGTTTTAAAGCATATCTTCCACCAGTAGAAGTATAGTGCAAAAAGTGACTAAAACCAGTTTTCCTCTGCAGAATCCTGCAACACCATAATTTATCACATACCACCTCTAGAATACCACCAACAGATATTAAATGCGTGTGTCAAATTAATTAAATGAAATCAAGTGTCAGACTGTTTGATCAATTATTCAAGATAACACTGCAGGTTGGATCCCTTATAACTCAGGCTTTGGCTGGTCTAAAATATAACTCATATACTCAAGTTAGTCAATTTCATGTAAGACAGATTGATAATATAGAAAATTGGTCTAGTTTTCCAACCTTTTGTTTCTAAAAGAAATTATAAAGGTAAAAGTAAATTGAACATAAAGGGACTCAAATCTATTTTACATCATTCCATCATTTATTACATTTACAAGAACTGAGTCCAACATCAAACTAAGCCACTCAGACAATACAAAGGATCATAACATCAATCCAAATTTATTTTACTCAATGCATGATTGCTTATTCATTATTGCTTACACATAATTATAAAGTGAGCTTATAGTTTCATAATGCAAACAAGTTGAGTTTATTTAGGGCTCAATTGATACTCAAACTATTTTATATAACAAGTTGAGCAAGATGTTTAATATCCATTGGAGAAGTTATCACTGGATGATCAGTACTATCACAAGCAAGAGATGCAGTAATGTTGTTCACAGCTGATGTGGGATGAATTCCATCATAATAAATATATTCATCTCTATTCGCGCATGGTGTCAAATCACGAACACAAAATCCATCGGACATCGTTGGACAACAAGATTGATTAAAATTGGTAAAACCTGCAATAAATAGGAAGCTTGTTTTTTCTAACAGCTACACGACCCGACTTAATGTTCGCTGCTAGTTTACTCTCAAGGTTCATGAGTAAACCAAGTCATTTACATCTTGGAGCAGCAAAACGAGTTCTAAGGTATGTCATGGAAACCATGAAGCATGGAATCAGGTTTGAAAAGAATTCTAAACTTGAAGCTAAAGCCTACAGTGACAGTGATTGGACTGGAAGTGTTGATGACATGAAAAGCACTTCTGGTTATGTGTTCAGCCTGGGTTCAGGAGTAATTTCTTGGTGTTCGAAGAAACAAGACACTGTAGCGCAATCTTCAGCCGAAGCAGAATATTTGGCAGCTGGTTTGACTACACAACAATCATTGTGGTTGAGAAAAATACTTGAAGATATTGGAGAAAAGCAAGAAGAAAGTCTGCTGCTTCACTGTGAAAATAAATCAGCAATAGCCATGGCGAAGAATCCTGTTTTCCACAGTCGAACAAGACATATTAATATAAAGCACCACTTCATTCGAAGTGTGATCGAAAATGGCGATGTGGAGTTAGTGTTCTGCAGTTCACAAGAGCAACTTGCATATATTTTTACTAAAGCACTACCAAGAGGAAGATTTCAACAACTTAGAGAAGCAATGGGAGTTAAAGAGCAACACATTAAGGGGGAGTGTTAAAACTAATGTGTTGTAACCACCACTGGCTTTAGTAAGAATTATGAGAGAATTGCAACAATCAAATTCTAATTATTGTCTTTATTTAGAGTTATGTTAGAGTTGTAACATTAAGATTGAGAGAACCAAGAGTCCTCATCTTAATTATCATCTTATTGTATTCTATGTCAGTTTTGATTCAAGCCTATATAAAGGCTTTGTAATGCTAAGAAAGATATAGCAGTTGGTGATGAATTCAATAAAATCAGCAGTTTTAAAGCATATCTTCCACCAGTAGAAGTATAATGCAAAAAGTGACTAAAACCAGTTTTCCTCTGCAGAATCCTGCAACACCATAATTTATCTTATATCACCTCTAGAATACCACCAACAGATATTAAATGCGTGTGCCAAATTAATTAAATGAAATCAAGTGTTGGACTGTTTGATCAATTATTCAAGATAACACTGCAGGTTGGATCCCTAATAACTCAAGCTTTGGCTGGTCTAAAATATAACTCATATACTCAACTTAGTCAATTTCATGTAATAAGACGGATTGATAATATAGAAAATATGTCTAGTTTTCCAACATTTTGTTTCTAAAAGATATTATAAAGGTAAAAGTAAATTGAACATAAAGGGACTCAAATCTATTTTACATCAGTCCATTATTTATTACATTTACAAGAACTGAGTCCAACATCAAACTAAGCCACTCAGACAACACGAAGGAACATAACATCAATCCAAATTTATTTTACTCAATGCATGATTGCTTATTTATTATTGCTTACACATAATCATAAAGTGAGCTTATAGTTTCATAATGCAAACAAGTTGAGTTTATTTAGGGCTCAATTGATACTCAAACTATTTTATATAACAAGTTGAGCAAGATGTTTAATATCCATTGGAGAAGTTATCTCTGGATGATCAGTACTATCATACGCAAGAGACGCAGTGATGTTGTTCACAGCTGATGTGGGATGAATTCCATCATAATAAATATATTCATCTCTATTCGCGCATGGTGTCGAATCACGAACACAAAATCCATCGGACATCGTTGGACAACAAGATTGATTAAAATTGGTAATACCTGAAATAAATAAAAAAATAACACATGGTTTTAACATATAATAAACCTGAATCATAAACATTATCAACTATTTCATTATTAGTTTTGAATATGAAATGAAGTTGACCAAAATATTTACCAAGTACTGAACTTTCAAGTGAACTGTCTAATCCAATTGCAGTAGTATTAACAAAAATAGCTTTGGAATCTTGATGTTTGGTATTGAACTGATTTACCAGAGATCTAAGCCTGTGACTATACATTGCTTCTATATCATTTAGCCTTTCAACACATTTTGATCTTTTGAAGTCGGTTATAGTATTGTTTAGGGCCATTGGAGTGCAGCCTATTTTCCCCAACCCAACTGCCACAAATTTTCTTGCCCCAAGATCATACAAATCCTGTCAGTTTTTACAAATCATTCAAATAAGTATCAATCCAAATATATATGAGGTAGAGTTTAAGCGAGAGACATCGATGTGTACCTCTACATAATCGGATAACTGGTTCGACAGAACTTGAGCATACTGTTCGGGTCTATAGGTGCTACTTGTTGGGTAAAATTGAGGCTGAAAATAATTTAGTGCATAATCATTGGTGCCTATATAAACAAAATACAAGCACTTTTTCAGATAATCCAAAGGACTTATAACACCTATAAATTTGGAAATTTGAGCGACAATGATTTTGTGATTTTCTATCTGTTGTCCCAAGTCGATATTAGTACGCTGCACATCATAAATTAAATTTATTCAGTAACAATTAATATCGGTGAAAACTCGAATATTTATATAGTCTGAAAATATATTGAAATTCGGTTAATTATATTTGATGAACAATTAAAAAAATGATATATGAATCACAATACCATGGTTCGTTTCCCAGTTTCGTTACGAATTCCAGCCGAACTAGATGCGTAGTTAACTCCTTTACGTATATCTGAGCCATTAATATTTTCAAATGGTGGGATGGGTTTCTCAAATCCAAGAAGGTTACCTACAAAGGTAAACAGTTAGTTTGTATGAAATTAATTATATATATATATATATATATATATATATATATATACACACACATATATATATATATATATATATATATATATATATATAATGATGCATATAATAGTTACCAATTATGTCAACTTGTGTTTCTCCATTAGTAACCCTTCCTGTTGGGCCATCTGGATAATCGATTCCATATGGTGTGTAATTAGCTTTTGCAATTGTTGGAATATAGTTGTTATTTCCACTGTCAGAGAAAGAGTCTCCAAATATGAAAAGGCAAGGCACTTGAGATGATTCTCCATTGACACAATGTTGCATGTAACATGCAATCAAGAAAAGAAGATGCAAAATTAACCATGTTTTAGTTTCAGAAGCCATTTTTCTTGAAAACTTAATATTTTTTATGAGATATATACATAAACAAGAAGGAGGGAGGGTGTTTATATAGAATGTTTGTAAGAGTGTTCATAGTGCTTGGTGTTCTCACAGTGTAGGGTCCACCACAAGTTGGCTTTGTATGGAGAGAATTTACACTTTGAGGGTGTTTATAAAATTTGTTATCTTGATCATTTTTTTACATGGCTGATCAATATGTGCAAAATTTTTATATGACTAATTTGCTAAGTTTATCTCTGTTTGGTTGACTTGCTGTGTTTAGCCACCATTAAAAAATTTGTTTAGAGATTGTTTCTTAGCATATCATTATCAAACTCACTCTCTTTCTCTGACTTACTTCAGAATTGTATCTTATATCTTATTCAATAGCATATCAAGAATTTTGGTATGAGTTTAGCACCTCAATTTTGATTATATTATTTATTTAGAAATTTCTGTGAATTTTGTGTAAATTATTTGATTAATGAATATTAATGATTAAATTATTTTGGATAGTTAGGTGTGTGACCACAGCGTAAAGGGGTGTGGAGAGTAACTAACAATTAGTAGAGTGAATTAAAACTATTAGAATTATTTAATAATTAAATTAAAATATAGGGGAGTAAGTGAGGGTAGAATGAGGAATGTCCAATTGGAAGATTGATTATTATAAATAGAAAAGTTTGGGATTAGAAGAAGTTTTTTATCGGAACATTTAAAAGAGAGACTAAAGGCAATAGTGAGAATAGAAGAACAAGGGTTAGGAGAAAGTGAAGAACATCAAGAATCAAAACTTAGAGTTCTCCGAATCCAAGGTAAGGGTGGGAATTTGGTTCAATAAAAAGAGGTATAATGGAAGGGTAAAGTAGGGTTTAACTCTCTTTTGATTGATGATGGATGTTGATAATTGTGGGATGAAAATTCTGTTTTTGAAAGACAATTCCATGTTTATGCCATTGTTAAAATTTTGAAGGTTTTAGGTATAATACGAAATCTTGAAATTTGTTGGATAAATGTGTTTGGATTGATGAATTGTATGTAGATTGATATATATATATATATATATATATATATATATATATATATATATATATATATATATATATATATATATATATATATATATATATTATGTTAATGGTATGTGAATTATATGTAATGTTGGATTATTAATATAAGATGTTTGGGTATGTTAGATCATGTTTGGAAGGACTTTAGACAGCAAAAAAATTAGTTTTCTCGTCATAGTTTTTGTGGTAACCGGTTACCAAATATTGACAACCGATTACCAGCTTAAAAATAAGTTTTTTTGAGATTTTTGGGGTCGGTAATCAATTACAACATATTGGTGATTGATTACTGTAGAATGGTAGGGAAATTAGTTTAGTCAAATATTGTTTTGATCATAACTTTTGGTCTGTAAGTCCAAGTAAAATATCGTTCGAAGCATTAGAAATCTAACACACTGAACAATAAAATGATGGAGATAGGTGAAGTGTTTGAGAATTATTCTATTTCTAATATATTTGTGAAGGTGAATGTGCATATGTTCGGTTTCGACCATAACTTCTTAACCGTCCAAATGACAAACCGTTTAAATTGTTGGAAAGCTAACGCACTGAACTGTCTCCTGGAAGAATTTAGGAAATTAATTGGGTTTTGGTTGTGTGCTTACTGTAGTGTTTAAATGATCGCATAGTTGAACAACTTAGGAAAATGTTATGTTTCTGTATTAATGGTTGTTGTTTTCATTGGTTTACATGAGTTGCAGGTGATATAATGGCTATGAGCTGAGAATATGCTTGAGCCAAAATCAATATAAGCTCGAGGCTATGTTGACTTGATATGTTTTATCTTTGTGTGATGATATGATCATTGTACGATTTTATGTGGTGGATTGCAAATATGATTTTTAATGCCCGTGTGCTTTTGATGTTTGAGTTGAGATGTGTGGTTTTGATGTGGAAATTACCCGTTGATGTTGCGTAGGAATTATATGGTTTAAAGAGATACTTCTCATGTGTTGTTGAATCATTGTGATGATTCATATTTACATTCATGCATCATATGTTGTTGTTGTTGATGAAAGAGCCATGTCATGATTCTCAGTGTTGGGGAATTATGGTTGTCCCAAGCTTGGTGTTGGGGCTTGGAGCTCGCACTTGTTTTGGGCTCGAGTTTTATAGTTGATTGGGACCCGATTCGTATGATGAACCAAATGTTGAGACGGTACCACATACATAATAGTTGTCGATATTTAGAGGATTGTATTGCATACTCCAATGTATATGATGATGATTGTGGATGAATTATGATAACTTATGAATATGATGTTTCCGTGGCATGTGTTTGTGGTTGATTCCTTTAATCTACTCTAATTATTTATGCACTTTATTATTTGAACATATTCTCACCCCTTTTGTTTAAATGTTGTCTTTACATGGGCATTGGGTAGATACTTCGGAGTAGTATTGCTGAAGTAAGTGGAAGATAGCCTTGGAGTTACTTTCGTAGTTTATTGTTTTTACTAGTGGTTGATTTCTCTGATCATGTGACATCGGGTTGGGATGAATGCTTGATTTTAATTGCTTATTTTTGTTTTGTTGGTGTTTCCAATTTTATTCTACTAAGATCTCAAGTTGCTGAGAGTTTTGATGATATAACTCTTTTGTTTATGTGTTAATTGCTTGATTTTAATTCCTTAATTGTTTACTTCATTTCAAGTAACCGGTTACTTCACTGTATTAGTGGAAAAATCTGCTATTTTCAGGTTGCGATTTTCAAACCCTTATACCACAAAACTCCCAAAAGTTGCATCAAAATAGGTACTCGTTGTTCATAAATTATCACTACACATTACACAACAAATTTAACCATTCCGATTTCATCAATTGGAATCAACTATGAAAATCAAACCATGAACAACATGCACCACAAACCTATCATTCAACATTCCCCATATACCCACAATTATACCACCTATTATAGAGTCAGAACCCCATCCTTACAGAGTTCATGCACCCATGTTCATGCTTAGGCCAAATGGAATTGGCTCGTGCATTTTCTAATTTTATATGAGCCAAATGTTCCTTTCATGGAGTAGAACACAATGCAAAAAGAACCAATTCAAAAGGATGCTTGATGTGAAAATGGAAAGCTTGCAAAGTTGGTGTCATGCCACTGAAAATCAAGTTGGGCATTAGGTCAAACATGTTATGAACCTTGTGTTGTGCACAAATGACCTGAAATCCAATTCAAATTTTGAGATGCTTAGCGGCTGAATTGATATTTGACCTCTAAATGAAAGTTGTAGAGGACATCAAGAGGGACATTTGGCCTCAAAAAAACCCCATAAATGTTGAAAATTGAGAAAGTTATGCCCTTTTGACCATATGGTGTGCCGTACTTGATTTTAAGTCAAACCAACATGTACCAACTTGATATTTTTGATGTTTCCTTGCATCCCAAAAATCCATGACCACCAAATGGATACCATATGAATGAGAATTGATTGGTCTTTAATTAATCTTGATGACTCCTTGAGAAAATGCATGAAAAGGCATGGAAATAAACCATGAACAAAACTTGAATCACTTACACAAATAAGAATCAATCTTGAACTTTTCGTGATCCATTGATGTTGAATAAAGCTTGACATGATAATGACCTAAGATTATAGGTCATTCCTTGAAGAAAAGTCCATTTGTCCAATAGTTGACCACAACTTTGACCTTGAGGAACCAAAATCCTAATTTGGATACAATGCTTGATCTTTGGGATAACATCAACCATAGGCCAAGTTACGTGAAGTATTTGAACATCTTTTAGAATGAAATAACAACCTCTTGAGTAGTATACATTCTCTTGCCTTTTGATTGTCAACCTTACCTTGCACAAGGAGAGAAAATGAAAGCAACAAGTAAACATATTTTTGTATTTTGAATAGAGGTTAGTGAAAGTTAGATGATAAACATAAGCACATAAATATTCAAAAATAAACACAAAGGGTGCTTGGTGATTTACCACAAATGGTCAACCCAAAGACCAAGGGGATATGAGATAAGCACGCTTGTGATCTTGTTCATATGAAAATGAATGATAGGTGGATTCTTAGGGGTAAAAATTGAGGTATGACACCTACTGAAGGTGAGAAAAATATACACAAAAAAGGGGTTGAATTGTGTATCTGGCAAACTTTTTCTTCTTTAAACAACATCTTCTGAATCTGACCAAGTTCAGATTCTAAGTTAGAGTAATCGCAGTGGAATGATAAAGTGCAGAAAAAAATAAGTAAGAGCACACACATAAATTATCTCGGTTCCTCTAAAACTTAGAGTAATCTAGTTCTCTGGTCTCACAAGAGATTTTAATTATAATCCGAACCTGATTAAAATTTGCTCAATTAAACTAGAAAAAGACTTCAGCTCAAGCCCGCAAACAAAATACTTCCTTGCTTAATCATTCTTGAAAGAGAATTTTTGCTCAAGCAACCTGGCTCGAGACTTATTTGCATAAACACATCAATTCAAGACTTCCTTTCTCAAGCAACCTAGCTCGAGACTTCCTTGCCTAATGTCATACCCTATTATTTTGCATTCCAATCAAATATCAAGATCACTATCTTAAGTTTGGCTCTTTGGCTTTGTGCTCATTTTTCCTTTGGGGGAATCACCAAGTATCCATGTATGTTTAATTTGTGAATTACATCTAAGGGAAATTGATTTCCATTTGTGTTTTTGCGCCAGGATTACATAATTTGTAGTAGAAATCGATTTCTCTGTTGGGAGAAATCGATTTCCTAGGACAAATTTGGCAAAAAAGAGCAATTTTCAAGTTTGGTGGTATTTGGCACCAATTTCATTTTTTGAAAGAATATTCTTGATCACCATAAAAATTCCATACCTCATCATAATTAAATTCATCATACACCCTCATTTGATGACATGTGCACCACTTGATCTTAATTTTGGCTCCAAAATCAATTACCAAGCCTAATTTTGGTTTCAAATCAAACTCTAAACCACCACTTATCCCAAGCCTAAACTCTATAAATAGAACCGTCATTTCATTCATTCAAGAAGCTTTTGATATCCAAATTCACCTTGCAAAAAATTCTCTCAACTCTTTTCATCTAACCCAAATTCACTCAAAGCTACATTTCCAAAAGTTATTAAGCTTTTCATTGAAGCTTACAAATCTTTGAGCTAAACCTCCATCCAAACCCTTTCTCTTTATTAATTCTCTAAATTAAAGCTTGGGAGAGTGATTCTTGGAGTTAATTTGAAGCAAGTTTTGAAGTTGATTGGTGAATTTCTAGATCCACATTTGGTAAACCAATTTTTATCTCTCACAATGTGATCTCTTGTTGATTTTAGTTGCTTGATTCTTTGAGCTATATTTTGTGATTCCATTGATGTTAATTGCTTATAATTTAATGGAATTTTCGTGCTTAATTGCAACCAAGATCATAAGGTATTAGATAAAATGTTTGATCAAAATTTTTCTCTTTAAATGTTGTTTTTCTGAAAATCTGTACAGGAAATCGATTACCCTATTTAGAGAAGTCAATTTCCCTCACTATTTTTGTGCCAGATTTCAAAAATCTTTATAGGAAATTGATTACCATGTTTGAGGAAATTGATTTCCTGGCAGTATAATGCAATTTTTACTTATGTTTGAGTTGTTTTGGTCCCTTCTCTCCCTCTTTCTTCTCTTGTCTCATGGGTGTAAGTCTTAAACATTCGCTGTATGGAGCCTATGGTGTTACCATTTGTTGATGCTCTGTCTGTCCTGTATTATTGTCTAATGTTTGGATAAAACATATAATAGCATCAAATGGTCAAAATGTGAATCTTGCAGGTTTATAAAGAACAAAACAGATTTAAGCAAGATGTTAGAAGGAATGTCATGACATCAACTCATGACATCGCGCCTGCAGAACTGGAAGAAAGATTCAGTTTGTACTTAACAGATACAGAATATTCTATGTGAATATTATGTAATCCTATGTGGCGCATATTTAAAGGTTAAAAGAATAATTGAAGAATCAGATCAGAAGATTGAAGATTCAGGAAGAATCAGATCAGAAGATTGGATTCAGCAGTTTCTAATTTAGGAAACTCAGGAATGAAAGACCTTATTTGTAGCAGAATATTTTCTACATATTTGTAATAGCAAAGTGCTGCGATTTGTAAGCCCAACTCCAATTGGGATCAGGTTATAAATAGGAAACTTTTGTAACCTAGTTTTAGATAGAAAACTTGGTTTTAACGATGTAGTCATTAGGGTTTCTATAGGTAGAACACCTAGGTTGTGGGATGGCTTCCTTGTCCTTCTCGAAACCTGTAGGTTAGAGAAGTGATTGTCCTCACTCAAAACCTGTAGGTAAGAGTTGAGTATTGTAAGCTTGATTGAAGTTGTGAAGCAGATCAAGTATGTGTTCATTGTTAATTGTGTAAATAGTTGTGTTCATTGTTAATTGTGTAAATAGAAGGGATTACATCTCAACTATGATGATTACTCATTGCAGGGTTGTAACAGTTAGGTATCACCAGGATGGAGCAGAGGTTTTATTATCTTGGATGGAGTTCTGAGATAAAGATTTCATTGGGTAGTGATTAGGTAAACCAGAGGTTGTTTATCTGTAAACCAGAGGTTGTTTATATAAAATAGTACTACTGATAGTGGAATCTTCTTCCTGGCTTGGTAGCCCCCAAAGTAGGTAGTTAGACCAAACTGGGTTAACAATTAACTGTGTTATTTATCTTCTGCATTGTTTGTTCAGTTATGAATGTTATGACTTTGTTTATAACATCAGGTTCAGAAGTGTTAGCTGTTCCTATACAGAACCATGTAAAAATTATAATCTGGTTATGTATGCTGAACATGTGTGATCCCATGTCTCGTTGACTCTTTCCTAAGAGTAATCAAATAATGGGGGATCTTTGTATTCTTCTTGTGCTACATTAATAACAGATTAGATGTCTTGAC